>NW_020664587.1:2376999-2383309 GCF_002925995.2 Terrapene triunguis | reverse complement strand
GGGGGGGTTGGCGGCGCTCGGGGGGTTTCGGTCCTCAGCTGTTTTCTTTGGAGTAATATGGCCCTCGCCGCTTTACAAGTTGTGCAGGCCTGCTCTAAGTTCTAGTGCAGCACCATGCTCCCCCTGCCATCTCCACAATGTGTCCCTACACCAGGAGGGCGGCATAGAGCCAGCATTGACAGCTCCTGGGCCTGCTGGAAATATGCTGTCACCGTCTGCTCCTGAGTGGAACAGGGAGATCAGTCTGACCCAGGGGCATTGCTAGGGCTAGAAAGAGAGAAGTCTTTGGCATTTTGGTCTTGGGAAGCCATTCTGTGTCCCACTCCCCTCAAGTGAACTCTGCAGCAAACC
Organism: Terrapene triunguis; assembly: GCF_002925995.2. Taxonomy (NCBI): domain Eukaryota; kingdom Metazoa; phylum Chordata; order Testudines; family Emydidae; genus Terrapene; species Terrapene triunguis. Next base: position 2,382,958 of record NW_020664587.1, on the reverse strand, counting down.
CAACCTGGACAGTTTAAATGTCTCCCAGTAGAGATGGATAATGCACACCCCTGAGTGTCTGAGACCAGAATGGTCGAGTTCAAAGGGCTGAGACCTCAGAGCAACCTGCAGGCTTAGAGACACTGGACATCTAACTCTGAACCAATACAGGCTGGTCAGCATGGGACCTGGCCAGCCCCATCCTTTCTGGAGGAGACAGGCAGCCTCTCTGCACAGGGGTTGGAGGCAGAAGCAGATGTGCAGACCATCCTGCCAGATGTTCAGAGAAGTGAAGAAGTGACAAGAAGCAATTCTCTGCCTTCTAGCCCTGCAACAGCCTCCAGAAGGAGACTGATTGGGACCCCTCCAGCGCTGCGGAGACTAATTATTCAAGTGGCAGAGCAGGGCAAAAAGGGGCACAGCCATCCCATGTGCCTCTGTCCTACCTTTGCTCCAGCTGTGGGTGAAACTAGCTGTGCTAGTTGCAGGCGGGCACTCTCCTGAAGAGCAGCAATCCCAGATTCTCGGCAGAAACCACATGGGCAGTGGGCTGGTCAGCCACAGGATCAGCCTGCCTGCCTGTGCACCTTGCTGGCTCGCTGCTGACTCAGACAACACCCTGTCGCCCTGGCTGACAGGGACTCCCAACCACTGCAAAGATTGGCAAACTGGCAGCAGCTTTGGTTTTGCGAAAGCCAAAGAAGGGCTGGTCAGATCTGTGCCCTAATTTATCTTAATAAGTTCAGGGAGGGGGAGTTCAGCTCCTTGGGTCTGGGTTTGCCCCATCTCCACTCCTCACCATCTCTCTGATAAAACCCATCCAAACTACTTCCTCCGCCACCTAACTTCCTTCGAGCTCCATTGGCAGTTATGCCTCTCGGCTCCTGGTCTGCCAGAGACACAAGTGCTAAAGACACCAGGGAGCCATCCATGGCTGGCAGGGCTAAGGAGGATATGAAAGAGGTTTTTAAGTATATTAGGAACAAAAGAAATCCTAGCAATGGTATAGGTGGAGATGGTCAAATTGTTCATACTGATGCAGAAAAGGCAGGAGTGTTCAGTCAATATTTCTGTTCTGTATTTGGAAAGAAGCAGATGACAAACTCATATCACATAAAAACAAAGAGTTCCAGGTTCTGGCAGTTGGAGCTTTAGAGACACCTGAAGCCTGGCGTTGCAGCCCTGACTATCTTGGCAAAAAGCCATAGATGGACCTGTCCTCCAGGAACATATCGAATTGTCCTTTCAACCCAGTTATACTTCTGGCCTTCACAACATCCCATGGCAATGAGTTCCGCAGCTTGGCGGGGCATTGTATGACGTGCTTCCTTTTATTTGTTTCAACCTGCTGCCTATTAATTTCAGCTTGCGACCTCTAGTTCTTGTGTTATGTGAAGGGCTAAATAACATTTCCCTGTTCACTTTCTCCACAACAGTCATGATTTTATAGACTTCTATCATATCCCCCCTTCGTCATCACTTTTCTAAGCTAAACAGTCCCAATCTTTTTAATCCTCATATGGAAGCTGTTCCATACCCCTAATTATTTTTGTTGCCCTTCTCTGTACCTTTTCCAATTCTAATATATCTTTTTTGAGATAAGGAAACCAGAACTGCACACACTATTCAAGGTGTGGGTGTACCATAGATTTATACAGTGGCATTATGATATTTTCTGTTTTATTATCTATTCCTTTCCTATTGTTTTCTAATATTCTGTTCCCTTTTTTGACTGCCGCTGCACATTGAGTAGATGTTTTCATGGAACTAGCCACAATGACTCCAAGATCTCTTTCTCAAGTGGTAACAGCACTTATCAACATTGAATTTCATCTGCCATTTTGTTGCCCAGTCACCCAGTTTAGTGAGATCCTTTGTAGCTCTTCACAGTCCACTTTGGACTTAACGGCCTTGAGTCATTTTGTATCATCTGCAAATTTTGTCACCTCATTGCTCACCCCTTTTCCCAGATCATTTATGAATGCTGCACAGCACAGGTACCAGTACAGATCCCTGGGGGACCTCACTATTTACCTCTCTCCATTGTGAAAAGTAACCATTTATTTCCACCTTTTCCCCCCTGCCTTTTAACCACTTATTGATCCATGAGAGGAACTTCCCTCTTGTCTCATGAGTGCTTACTTTGCTTAAGAGCCTTTGGTGAGGGACCCTGTCAAATGCTTTCTGAAGGTCCAAGTAGATTATATTGACTGGATCACTCTTGTCCATATGCTTGTTGATTCCCTCAAAGAATTGTAATAGATTGGTGGGGCATGATTTCTCTTTACAAAAGCCGTGTTCATTCTTCCCCAGCATATCATGTTCATCTATGTGTCTGATAATTTTGTTCTTTACTATTGTTTCAACCAATGTGCCTGGTACAGAAGTTAAGCTTAGCAGCCTGTAATTGGCAGGCTTCCTGCTTATGATGTACTTTTAAAAATACACACATAAGGATGATGAAGTACTTTCTGGTCCACTAGTAACTAAGGAGGATGTTAAACAACATCAACTAGGGATAAATACTTTTAAATCAGCAGGGCCACATAACTTGCACCCAAGAGTCCTAAAGGAGTTGGCTAAGGAGATCTCTGGCCTGCTGATATTCATTTTTATAAATCCTAGAACTCTGGAAAAATTCAAGCAGAGTGGAAGAGTGCTAATGTCGTGCCCCTATTCAGTACGGGCAAGTGGGATAACTCAAGTAATTATAGGCCAATTTGCCTAACTTCAATCCTGGACAAAATAGTCGAAAAGCTGATAGGGTTTCGATTGATAAAGAATTAAATGATAGGAATATAATTAGTGCCAGTCAATATGGTTTTGATCGTCAAACATTCTTTGAGGAGATTAGAAGTTTGGTTGATAAAGGTAACACCATAAATTTAGACCTTTGTAAGGCATTTGGTTTAGTATCTCATGATATTCTGATTAAAAATTGGCACTATACACAGATTTGACAGAATTCAATTTTTAATGTTTTCATAATTTTGATGGAAAATCTTGATGTTCATTTTAAGCATTGTTTTCAATTTTCATTGATTTAAATTTTCACAGTTGCATGCGGGAGTCAGACAATAATTATTTAATGATAGACTTTGTGGTTCAAAAAGTTAAAGCTTTATAACCATTACCACACCAATTGTCAACATGACATGTCAAGTATACAAATTAAATATCCTTAAATCCGACTCTAAGAAATTGTCACGCAGCATTTCTCTTCCTTTGCCCGGCTGTACATTTTGATAATTATCGATGGAAATATGGTTTTGTTGGTTGATGTGGATGGTGAAATCGCCATTTACCAACAACAATCTGGTCCTTCCAAGCCCAACTAACCCATACCCGTAGGGCTATGGGGAGTCCTCCTGGAACGGGGTGTTCCAGTGGAGTTCCACAGGGATCAGCACTAGGGCCAGTGCTATTCAGTATACAGGATACTCCCATTTATCTGCAACCCTATTATCCAAACCTCCACATTAACCAAATCCCTTCCTTGTTCCCCGGGTATCTCATGCTGGGGGACAAGGAAGGGATTTGGCTAATGCGGAAGTTTGGATAGGAGAGCTGAGACCCCCAGCCATGACTGCGAGGAGAAGAAGGACAAGCTCCCGGCCATGGGAAAGGCCACTAGAGTGACCACCTTTTCAAAAGGCAAAAGTGGGACACATGCAGGAACCCCACCCACCTCCGTGGCCCCTCCCCTGCTCCTCCTCTTCCTCTGAATCTCCTCTTCCCCTGAGGCCCCACACCTGGCCAGGCTGGAAGCCAGAGCCAGGTCATGGTAAGAGCTGCCCAAGGAGCCCAGGCCACTGTGGGGAGCCCCGGATCCTCCACCTGCCGTGGGTGGGGCTCCGGCGAACACGAGAGCAGCCCCCGGCCAGTGTCCCCACCCCCCTGTGGCACACTGCCCAGGGCAAGTGGAGGGTCTGGGGCTCCCCAAGCAGCCCAGGTTCCCTGACTGACTCTTACCACTGGCTCTGACTTCTGGCCTGGGGCAGGGCCTCGGGGGGAAGAGGACGATCAGGGGGCGGGATCTCATGGTGAGGGGGAGCTAAGGAATCTAGGACAAATGCTGTCCCCTAGTCATTCAGCCTGGGACCAGGACTTGAACTCTGCATTTGGGGACTGTCTGCCCAATTCGGGACGGGTGGTCACCCAGAGGCCACCCTGCTGCTGAATGGCTCCTGTGGTAGTGCAGGGAGCCCTCTGCAGCCCCGCTGTCATGGGAATGAGTGAACGGGGCAGAGCACAGACCCCTGGGCAGCACTGCGAGGAGGAGAAGTCCCCAGATGCGGGGATGGCCACCCCAGTGATGAATGGCTGAATGGCTCCTGTCTTCTCAATTATCCAAATAAAATCCGCGTCCCCCAGGCTATTTGGATAATCAGGACTATGCTGTATTTTCAGCAATGATCTGGAAGCAAATATAAAATCACTGCTGATAAAATTTGCAGATGACACAAAGAGTGGCAGGGCAATTCTACACAACGATCTGGATTGCTGGGTAGCCTGGGCCCATTCCAATGTAAAGTTATATATCTAGGGACAGAGCATGCATGCCCAACCTACAGAATGGGGGCTGTATCCTGGCTCATAGTGGACAGGCAACTGAACACGAGCTCCCAGTGTGATGGTGTGACAAAAAGGCCAGTGTAATCCCTGGATGTATGAACAGGGGAACAGGAGTAGGAGCACGGAGGTGCCGTCACCTCTGTATACAGCATTGCTGAGACTGACTGGAACACAGAATCCAGTTCTGGGGTCCACATTTTAAAAAGGATGTTGAAAAATTTGAGAGTGCAGAGAAGAGCCACAAACAGCATTTGAGGCTGGAGAAAATGCCTGACAGTGAGAGACTTGGCTCATCTGTTTAGCTTATCAGAAAGAAGATTGAGAGGTGACTTGATTACAGTGTGTAAGTAGCTTCACGGGGAGAAAATACCAGGTGCGAACAGATCTAGCAGAGAAATGCAGAAAAATATTTGGAAGCTGAATCCAGACAAAGTCAAATTGGAAATAAGGCACAAATCGTTAGCAGTGAGGGTGAGTAACCATTGGAACCAAGTACCATGGGAAATGGTGGATTCTCCATGTCTTGATGTTTTCAGATCAAGACTGGATGCCCTTCTGGAAGATGCTTTAATCTAACACAGGGTTTTGGGCTCAATGCAGGGGTCACGGGGTGACATTGTAGGGCCTGTGTTATACAGGCGGTCAGATTAGATGAGCTAATGGTCCCTTCTAGACTTAAACTCTATTAAGGTATGAATAATAATGGGCCTTTACTCATGGTGAGTAGTACTTACTCACTGCCTCATTGCCAATGGGGCTACCTGCATGAGCAAGTGCTGCTCATCGTGAGTGAGGGTTGCACAGCCAGACCCAGACGTTAGCCTTGTCTATCTGTTCAGCACCCGCTATCACTGCAGTGTTTACAAACAATGGCCAAACTCTGTATTTGTCCAGGCAAACCGAGCCCTTCTGCGCCCAGTCAGCTGCTCAGGAGGTTCAGTGATAAGCTATTGAGTGGATGTGGGGGGTCAGGGGCAGGGGGAAGAGTATGCCATCAGTGCACCACCCCTCTCCTGGGGCTACTGCAGAGGGTGGATCTGGGTCTGTCCCTGCCCCTTGTCTGCCCTTCCCCTCCCCTTTAGTGAAATGTGCACCCCCAGGGGGGCACAGAGGGAACTGTATCTGCGCTCCCCCAAGAGCAGGGGCTGTGACCTTTTACCAGCCGTTGCATGGTGCATGCAGCTGGAGGGAGTCCTGGCTTCTCCTCCTCCCCCTCCCCAATGAGGCTCCCGACTTGGCCCATGCTTTGTGAAGTCCCCTGGCAGCCCCTTGGCATGAGGAAGGCTAGAGAGGCATAAGATGCCACTAGAGCTGGGGGAACTCTGCAGAAGATGTTGATGAACAGGGATTCACTGTGCGTTCACACCAGAACCTTCCCAGGATTCTCTATGTGTTCACACCAGAA
>NW_020664587.1:2368524-2376989 GCF_002925995.2 Terrapene triunguis | reverse complement strand
CCCAGGATTCTCTATGTGTTCGCACCAGGAACCTTCCCAGGATTCTCCGGGGATTCGCACCAGAAACCTTCCCAGAATTCTCTCTGTGTTCATACCAGAACCTTCCCAGGATTCTCCAGGGTTTGCACCAGGAACCTTCCCAGGATTGTTGGAGAACAAATTTACTCCTAGAACTGTTTAGGGGCAAACTGATCCTGGGGTATTTTATAAACATGAGAATTCATCCCCTTAGCACAGTTTTTGACGATGATTAGACAGCTGGTGAGCTGGCCAGCATTGTCTCATGGCTTCCTCATGCTCCACCTGTTGTTTCCTGTCTTAGACTGTTCGCTCTTTGGGGCAAGGACCATCTCTTTATTCTCTGTTTGTACAGCACCTAGCACTGTGGGCTCCTAGGCCAGGACCAGGGCTTCTCAGTGCTGCTGCAATACACACAAGTAATAATTCCAAGACTTACATCCACCTACTCAGGGGACAGAGAGCCAGCCTGTGACCCAGGTGTCCAATCAAACATTGGAATATTGAATATCAGAGACTGAGTCCTCACTCCAGGCTGTTCACACAACCTAGAGAACAGGAATCACACACAGGGATCAGTGAACAAACCATTTTGAGCAGCAGATAAATTCTAGAAAATCACAATCCGCTTGCAGAAAATCCAGGAACTGTTAAAAGTGGCAAAATTCATCGACTAAATTATGGGCTGCAAATGATTTGCCCTGCTCTAGAAATGGCAATAATAATAATTAAGAAAAGTAATGTTATTGGAGGAGTCAGACCACATTTCCAATGGGACAGGAAGGAAAGCTCCTCCGGCACATACTTTTCCCACAAACCAAGTTCCAAACATTTAAATAACCACATCAGAGCTCGGTTTCCTCGGCCCAGCTGCGTCCATGAGTGTCTGTGCTAGTAATGAGCACAGAGCTTGTCTGTACATCCCCAGGCCTGGCTTCTGGCAAACTGACTTTCACCAAGAAGATCTAAAATCTGTCTGGAGTCTTCCATCCCAAAGGCTCACGGTGCAATCTGCTCCGGGTCTCACTCAGCAGGGACACGCCACCACAGGAATGCAGCTGCCTCTGGGGAGAGGGGTTCCAGCCACTGCACACACAGAGTTCCAAGCAGCAGGAGGAGGGGAGAAGACAGCCTGGCAAACCCCTCCTCTGGTGGAAAGGGGCCACGGGATCTCTGTCTGCGCAGAGAGCTCTGGGCCTCAGAGACAGGGCCCAGGTGCAAACACTGGGTTTGGATTCGACCTCTTGCCCAATAGTGAGGGATGTTTCTAGAGGTGGGGAGGGGGAAAGGGTCAGAGATGAGAACGAGCCCTAAAATTCAGGTCTGATTTTGGATTTCAAGTCCCCCCAAAGCTCAGGGCTGTTTTAATCCAGGTCTGATCTGAAAGGGCCTGACCCGGGGAGCGGCAGGGGACTCCAGGGATGCAACTTGACAGGATGAGGGGCTGTGCCCTGTAGCAGGATCTGAGACCTTGGCTCTAGTGGAGGGATCTCAGCCCACTCTCCCTGCAGCCCCCTGCGTGAGCCAGGAAGCCCCTGCTGCAGGCCAGGGCCACAATCTACGTGGCTTACAGACTGACGCGGTGAGTGGGAACAAAATGAGCATGACATTCCCTGGGAGTCAGGTGTCAATCCCCCTTCGGCGGCTCCCTGCTAGCAGCAGCTGTAGCCCAGGGAAACGCCACAGCCCACAATGCCTCGGCCTAGGAGCACGGCTCCCCAGCAGACCAGCTTCTTCCCCTTCCTTGCAGGTCTCTTTGCTACAGCAGCCCAGGCCTGGGGCTGTGAAGGCCACTGGGGAGAGCCAAAGGCATGTGGGCATCACTCCCCCCCCCCACACACACACACATCCTCCCACCCTCCTCTGAACCGGAGCACGGGAGTCCCGGGGTCACTGCTTAAGTGGTTCCCCTGGGGAGCCCAGAGCATTGCTTCTCTGCTGGGCAGCTGCAGGCTCCGCAGGACTCGCTCGCTGGTGGTATTTTTAACTCCCCTCGTTAGTTTCAAACCTGCCCAGTTCAAAGCTCTCTTTCTTTTCCCCTCAGGGCAATTTTTTTCCTGCTGCAGCAAAACCTTTGGGAAGCGCATGGCCTTGCCTGAGAGCTGTGCTGTGGGCCCTGCCTCCCTCAGGGCTCCCAGCCAGCCTGAGCGTGTAATCAGCCTCCAGAGCTGTGCCAAATGCCTCATCCCCAGCTCATAAAACACTTTCCATCCACCCCTGAGCAAACTGCACAAAGCGCTCCCCACGGGCAGCCGCCCGCGATAATTCCTTCAGCACACACCTTGGGCCTTAAATCCAGGGTAAGAAATGGATCAGCATGAGAAATCGTCTTAAGTCTCATCTGGGAATCTCTGTTATCAGCAGCTCCCGCTTTTCCAGTCAGAGATGATTTACTCTGATCTGCTCTATTGATTTTATTGTGGGAATGTGGTGATACCTAGAGAGAGAGAGAGGGAGAGAACTGGCCTAACTGAGTGTGTGGGGAAGATTCCAGCCCTGAGTCTAGCGCCGCCATGTTTTTGCATCCGTACAAGAATTATTTGTAATGTTTTATGCACCCATCTGCTTCCTGCATGGTTTCTTTAAATCTTGCTTGCTCTCTCTCTCTCTCCCCCCACACACACATACACATGTTTGCTTTCCATGTAGATTACTTATGATGAGAGTCTAATTAGACCCAGGGAAGCCTGCCTATTGAGCGAGCCTGGGGAGAGCTTAATTAAAGTCAATGGAGAAAATTATAGGTGAAAAAAAAATTAGGGCAGCAGGGAAAAAAATAACAGGAAAGAAACCAGAAAAAAATAAAAGCATGGAACAAACAACAGTGAATGAGGAGCGCAATGTCTGCATTGCCCAATCTGATCCCCTTTCGAAGCCAGCCTGCGGAAAAGGACTCGGTGAGAAGGGGAAGTTGTGCACAAGGATGTGTGAGTCCTAGTAACCAGGGTTTGGTTTTATATTGTAGGGAGGGCAGTTTGCAAAGACACAGACAAGTAGTCACAAGAACCTGGGCCTGAGTTACTGCTTCTAGGCTTGCTCTCATGTCCCATGCTCACCTCTTGGACACTACACCCCACGCCAAGAAGCAGCAAGCTGAAATGTAAAGAGCAGCGAAGGTGGGTCCTCCAAGCTTGCCTAGAGAGGACTTTTCAGAGTTGGAAATCACAGAGACATAGTTCTCCAAGGGCTATAGAGGCTAGCACCAGCCAATCAGAGCAAGGCGGCCCAGATAAAAGTTGCTGCCTGGCCTTAGGAGGTCAGTTCCTGCCTGTCTGGGAGCCAAGGAGGGTGCGTCTGCCTGGCTCCCAGAGCCCAACAATAGCCAAAGCTTATGGCTGGCTGGCCTCACACAGCTGGGTGACAGAGAGAGCAGCCTGGGGGCACTGGACCTGCAAATAGGTTGCCATCTTTCTAATGACTGGTAACCGGCCCCCCAAGACCCTGCCCCTGCCTCGCCTCTTCCCCGAGGCCCTGCCCCCTTCTCTGCCTCTTCCCCCCCAAGGCCCTGCACCTGCTCCACCTTTTTCCCCCAGGCCCCTGCTCCCGTTGCTTGCAGGGTCTTCACCAGCATGGGCAAGGCCGCCTTGCCTGCCACCTGTGGGCTGCGCAGGGCCGTGAGCCGCATGAGCAGCCTGGCCCTGGAGGCAGTGGCTGCAGCTGCGCTGCCCCCTTCCTTCTGCTTCGGGTTGCCACCTTTTCCACAGATCAAAAAAACCAGACATCAGAGCTTGTCAAATGGCACCTTGACGCACAAGCCAAAACCCAGCCTGTCCAGGTGAAAACCAGAGAGGTGGCAGCCCTACCTGCAGGTACAGGGCCCGGCAGGCAGAGGCCCAGGGAGTTAGCAGCAGAAGATTGACCCAGGCTCTGGAATCCAGAGTAGCAGACGGGCCTGGGTTCCCCCCACTGACTACTGGCACAGTGGCATAAACCCAAAGAAGGGGGCAGGGCTTATCTGGGAGCCCAGACGAAAGGTTGAATTAAAAGGGCCCAGAGCCAGGGCTGAACACTCTAGCAAGAGGCAACAGACTGTGTATTTATTGGACTCTGGAGGGGGCTCGTTCGGACTTTGGACTTGACAGGTGGGCCATGGCACTAAGCCCTGCCCAGGTCAGCCAGCCGCCTGCAAGGGGCACCAGGGTGAGAAAAGGACTGTGGTACCACACCCCACCACTCGGAGGCGCTCCAGAGGTGATTGCCCCTTCACACACACATTCTGCTCTTCTCTAGAAATGGGGAGGGGTTTGGTTCAAAGGGGCACAGGTCGTGTCACAAATCTCAGGACTTTATCTCCGTGCCTGCTAGGGCTCATCTCTGTAGCATTTCTTGGCCTCTTATAAGCCTTTGCACCAGACAAAGAACGAATGATTCATAAGGTCTCATTCTCCACTGCACACACCTCGTGTCTGTCACAGCTCAGGGCAACTGCACCTAGATTCCCCCTCTGGGGGTCCAGCAAGGCACCCAGTCTAGGCTCCTCTTGTGGACAGAAAACCACGTCTCTCTCCCTCCTGGCCAGCGTATTTCCAGACTGCACAGCTTCCTGCCCCTACTGTGACGTCTCCAGCACCGTCAGGCTGCCTGAGCAGGCCTGCTTTACTTTTCTCTGCAGAGATGGTGACTAGTATAATTGGCACACTTACAAGTTACCACCCAGCTCTTTCTAAGCAAGCACATTACTTCTTAAGGTAAAAGCAATACAGAGAAAATACATTAAAAACAATAACGCATGCTAATAAATTCACCCTGGCCAGTGACCAGCCCTTCATATCCCACTCAGGGGTTTTCCTGTGGGTACCAGTGCATCACTTCTTTTGCTCAGAACAAGAACGCTCGTGAGTGAGTCAGTTACTCCCTTGTACAGTTTGTCATTGAACTGTCCTCTTGTAACAGGGGATCAGCAGAGAGGGCGAAGCTTCAAAGGCTGAGTCATATGTGAGCGTTTGCAATCCCTCCTCCCAAATACTTCCTAGGAATTCCACTTTACATAGATTGTCCCAAAAAAATCATTCGTGTCTGCTACATTGTTAAACATAGTCCTTTGGAGCTCACCATACTATGCATTCATCCTGTCTTCCTCCTAGACATTCCAGATAATCCCACAATAATACATAACTATTTGCACTTTAAGTACAATGAACTCCTAAAATAATGAAACTTAATTCAATAAGGTTTGTCCAAGATATCGCAGGAAAGTGTCATCACTGTCACAGGGTCATCATTTACAATGAAAATGGGTGAAGAACACTACCATTCTGAACTGGTAGCATTTTGCATTTACTTTTCACTTGTGTAAATGACCATACAAGGGGCAGGGCAACAGAGAATCAGGCCTGTAGAGTTTAAGGCTAGAAGGGAGCAGTATGAGCATCTAGTCTGACTTCCTGCATAACACAAACCAGAGAATTCTACCCAGGAAGTCCTGCAACGAAGGAATATAAGTAACACTATTGAATTCAATAACTTGTAGCCGAGCTACAGCAGATCTTTGAGAAGGTCTTGATTTAAAAACTTTGAATGCAGGAGAATCCACATACCTTGGTGCTTAATTACGCTCACTGTTTAAAAGCTGTGTATTATTTCCAAGCTGAGTTTTTCTAACTTCAGCTTCCAGTTATTGACACCCATTATTTTTTGTCTGCTAGATTTAAAAGCCCTCTATTCTCAGAATAATACCTCCTCACTATGTAGCAGCCTGTGATCAAGTCCCCTTTTAACTTTCTTGTGATAAGGAAAATAGAATGAGCTTCTTCAGGCTCTCCCTGTAAGACAGATTTTCCAGACCTCAAATTGTTCTTGTAGCTCTTTTCTGAACTTTTTCTAATTTTTCAACAGCCTTTTTGAAGTGCGGACACCAGAAGTAGACACAGAGTCCAGTGACGGTCATGCCAATGCCATAAATACAGGCAATCCCACCTTCTTACTCCTCCGTGGTATTCTGCTGTTTATACATCCAGGATTGTTAGTCCTTTGGCCACAGCATCACACTAGAAGCTCATAGTCACTCGGTTATAAAGACCTGAATAGCAATGGTCTGAGAACTGATCCTCATTTTGAGATCTGTCAGTTAGCTAGTTTTTAAATTGAGTTAATATGTGCCAATAATAGCTTGCACAGATGGGGAAACTGAGGCTCAGAAAGGTGAAGAGACTTGCCCAGCAGTCACTGGCAGAGCTGGGATTTGAACACAGGTCTCCTGAGTTCTATGTCAGTGCTCCAGCCGTACTGCCTCACAAATAAAGGAGGCTATCACGAAACAGATTTAGTGTGTTGTTTTTCTCATCCTGTAGGATCATTGGAGAAATCAGTGCAGCAGGGCTGGAGAGGTGCCCCAAGTGGCCAACATAGCGAGGAAGGGGAGAACGCAGCACACACACACAGAGTCCCTGGCTCCCCTTGACTAGTGTCAGCTGTAATAAAGGAGAAGAGTCCTCCCAGCTCAGCCAGCACATACTGTGTGGTCTCCCTTTGGCTTTAGGCTCCCGAAGTCTTTTACTCTCCCTGAGTGATGTCAGACTGAATAAAGCCAAATAGATGCTGATGGAGGAAGCTGCCGTTCAGTGGGCTGGCTGAGTCTTTGTTTTCTTTGCTCATTGACGTGCCCTAGCTATAAAATTCCATGGAAATAGCAAGGCTCAGAACAGGCTCAGATGCCATCCCGTCAGGCCAGGTGCGCTCGCCTCTCCTCTCACCCCGTCTCTCTGCAGTCGCGGACGTGTCAGGGTGAGTCACCGGAGAAAAGCTTGAGAATGTGACCATGAAGCGTTCAAAAGCCGGAAGAAAAATAAAAAGAACTGCAAATTATTCATTAATGAGATTTCAAATCACATGATTTTTAACCCAATCTCCTGATTTTGGGTGCCTGATTCATGACTTATGACCCTGTGGGGCTAGCCACACTGTCTTTGGAAGCCATGTTGCAGAAACCACTCTGTAAAGCACCTCCTAGGCTTCAGCAAACAGTCATGATATTGCAAAAGTTCTAGTTAAATATGAAATACTGGCCCAGAAAGGAGCTTTGTACAGCCCAGAGGCTTTCAAGAGTGCCTGAAAGTATGAAAACCGTGGACTTGCACAAAGAAATGTTAGAAGTAAAGATGACTCACATATCACCTATTTCCTAAACAAAACGTGATAATTGCAGAAGAAAAAAACCCAACAAAATGCCACTGACTCTAGCTGTGAAGGGCAACAGCAAAAGTCCAGGCACCTCCGAACATGGAAATGTATTGGGACTACAGAGATGAAACTGCAGCATCTGACGGGACATTGTGCCATCATGAAGTTGGAACTGCTACATGTAATCCCCAGTGCCTAGCTGGGTCCTGAAAGGCATAAGAGCAGAATTTGTGATGTCCTACAATGGTCAGACAGGAATGCGGAGATCAAAGATAAAGTTTCCACGTGTGAAATCTGCAGTCAATGGAGCAAACAGAATGTAAAAGAACCCGGAGATTCTTGAGCATCCTTGATCCAAGGTTAGTGCAGATCTGTCAGATTTAAATGGGAAATTGCTTCTTATTAGTGGACTATGACTCAAATTCTTTTGAAATGGAGCTGACAGACAACACGTCCATTATAAATATATCACACATCATACTTCGTCGTTTGCTCACCATTGGTTTCCGGATGAGTTGAGAACCGATAATCACCTGCATTTCCTGAGCAGCTCATGTCAGCAATTCTCTCTGTTCAGCCCCACGCCCTGACTATGGACAGTCAGATGGGGTAGTACCAACCTCAGTACAAAGCGCAAATCAACCGCTGGGGGATGCAAGGACTCTGTTCTTAGCATTGTTGGAATGTTGCAATGAGAGCCGGGAGAAATTTGTCATTCAAAACTATTTCCTGTCACCCTGTGGCTCCAATGGCATCTTTTAAAAATAGGCATTTTTTTTGTTTTTTCAACATTTTGATTTTTTTATACAAAAAATGCAAACAAAAAAATTGAGAATTTTGACAAGGGTTTTTTTTAATTTATTTTTCTTTCCTCCCCTTCCCTTCTCCTTGTTCCTCACTTCCCCTGGGATTTTGTCTCTTCCCCGCCCCCAAAAAAAAACATACTTACCATTTCTCCACCAGCTCCAATCACAACAGACCTCACAGAGCTTTATTATAGCATCACTGGTTCAGAGAGTCATGGTCAGAAGGACCAAAACCTTGGTGTCAATATCTGACAAGCTTCTTTGGCCAAAGGCAATTCACCCCGAAGGAATTACACAAGTACTGTGCGCTCGTAGACGAGACGAGAAGGAATTACACAAGTACTGTGCGCCCGTAGACGAGACGAGAAGGAATTACACAAGTACTGTGCACCCATAGACTAGACGAGAAGGAATTACACAATGCCTGTGCGCCAGTAGACGAGATGAGAAGGAATTACACAATGCCTGTGCGCCAGTAGACGAGACGAGAAGGAATTACACAATGCCTGTGCGCCCGTAGAC
>NW_020664587.1:2362895-2368424 GCF_002925995.2 Terrapene triunguis | reverse complement strand
TGCGCCAGTAGACGAGACGAGAAGGAATTACACAAGTACTGTGCGCCAGTAGACTAGACGAGACGGAATTACACAAGTACTGTGCGCCCGTAGACGAGATGAGAAGGAATTACACAATGCCTGTGCGCCTGTAGACGAGACGAGAAGGAATTACACAGTGCCTGTGCGCCCGTAGATGAGACGAGAAGGAATTACACAGTGCCTGTGCGCCCGTAGACGAGATGAGAAGGAATTACACAATGCCTGTGCGCCAGTAGACGAGACGAGAAGGAATTACACAGTGCCTGTGCGCCCGTAGACGAGACGAGAAGGAATACCATCGCAGGAATGCCAGGCGACTATCCCCAGTGCCAGTGGGAGTAAGCTTAGATTCCAAACAGGAAGGGACTGGCACTATACTGAGGGAAGAGTTATGCCACTGACACGAGGGAAACCAGCTCTATTAGCCACACTAGGGGACCCACCTATGCCACTCACTCCATCCTAATCAACCTGAAGGGCAGGACGACCTGAGAAACAGAAGGGATCTTAACAAACCAAGGAGGAGACCGGCTCACTAGTTCTTGGGAACAGCTAGCATGTTATTGACAGGCCCATGACCCAACAGAGGTAACACACAGGTATGCGCACCTATGTGTGTACACACAGAGCGTTACTGACAATGGAGAGCACCAGGAGCAGCCTGGCTTCCAGAGAACAGTTCCCTCTCAGCAGCCAGACAAGCGCTGCTTTGCAAACAAGTGGCCATGTGATCAAAAAGCCACTGAAGGACAGACCAATGCCCAGGAAAAGGCAAAATAATCCACTTTTCTGTAGGTGGGTTCAGGTCAGCAACCCTGGCCTCCAGCCTGGACATTTGTGTGTGTGTGTGGAGGAGTTGTGGTTGTTAGTTTTAGCTAATATGCTTTGTTTGCATTTGATTTTCTAAAGGAAAAAAAAGAGGGAGGATGTAACAGTCGCCCTGGGAATTAGTGAATGCCTACCCCCGTGTCAGCTGACTGGGGTACTAACCATTTGTAGCAATGACCCATGTCGTGTGACTGGGGCCAGTACACAAATATGAGTCTCTAACCATCACTTGGGGTGTGTCCCACCTTTGTGATATCCCAAGCATTTCCACTTATGCATTTAATAAAATACAGATATCATGGAACGCTTCCAAAATCAGACACAAATTCTTGACTTTGCCTTTCAGTTAGCCCTAAAAAAGCATATGCCATTTAGCAAAATTAGCTCATTTTTTGACTTCATAATGACACATGAAAAGTCTGGGAGTTGTGACTAGTTTAACACTTTCTTAGCAACGTCACACACACACACACACCCCTGATGTTATGCAGAGATCCCAGCCTAGTGTGGCCAGCGCCCTTTATTAATTATTGTTATTACCCCGCGCTATCAGGAAGGCCTGGACTTCGTGGTCCTTCGATACTCTGTAATTTTTGGTCACAGTTTTTGCATGCAAAATTAATTGTGAGATTAAGCAAATGCATGTAGCCCTCTAACTACCTAATTGCCCCTGCAAAAATCAGTCTGAAAATCAGGCTCCCTGCACACCCACAGACGTGGACAATAGCCTCTTCGTGGCCTAGCAGCAGAGGCTAATCAGTGCTGATTAAGCTGAAGCTAGATTTTCCTAGAGAGGTTTTTAAAAATCAGAGTGTCAAGCTGTTACGCGTCCCGCGGCCCCCACCGCTTGCCCATTGGATGAATGTTCACAGGCACATGACCTTTCCGGAGTTTAGCTCAGGGGCTCTCGGACTTGGCATTACTGGCTGTTTTCCAGCCTTCTCTGAAGAACGTCATGCCAACAGCAGGGGGTATGTCTGGGTTCTGGCAGCGCCAGGCTCCAGCAGGCCTTTGAACTGGCTTTTTGAGAAGAAAAGCGGAGTCGGAAAGGGAAAATCTAGGTGAAAGTCCGGAAGGCCTCAGTGGGCACATCCAGGGACAGGCCCCTCAATGGCAGGGCCATGCTGCAGCTAGAGTAAAGCAGCAGCCCAGTCTCTTTGATTTATTGGCAAGGCCAGTAGGTGTTGCATTAGGTTAAGTATTAACAGATCTCATGAGCCTCATTAGCTGTCCCCTTTTCACTCTCAAACCGAAGAGTTACTACTCCAAAATCTATAGAGGCTTGGCAGCCTCTTGGCTGAGTCCCAGATGCTTATTCCAGCTTCGGAGTTAACCCTCGCCTTTCCTGCTCGCTGCACGACTCAGTTCAAGCCACAGGCTCCACTCGGCAGATCAAAATGTGTGCTGCATTCTAGGTGCCTGCGAGGAGCAGCTCAAGCCAGGCACCTGCTCTGTTCGCTGCCTGCCAAGGGTAGGGCCTGGAGTCTTGGGGGCCCCAGCGCCAGTATTTCCAGGTTTGCTTGTACCTCTTTATTTACAGGCATGCGCAGTGGGAAGACACATCAGCCTCCCACCACCTGAGCCCCAACCCCGGGCCCTCCCTTGCAGCAAGGGGCATGGAGCGTAGGGGTGAGCTGCAGCTGGAAGCTTGGCGGTGTTGGCTCAGGGTTCGGTTCATGTGCTGCTCATGCCCCCAAACTCTCCCTTTGGGTTCTGGTTCAAACAAAGCCACAAAGCGAGGCCCGGCCAGAACAGCAGAGCCTCACCTGCATCCAGATGGAAGCTGCTGGGAACCGCCTCCTCGTGGGCCCCTCCAATAGGCCTGGCCTCCCCTCACCATTGCCCAGGCAGCAGAGGACTGGCCCCATCTCCACCACCTTCCAGGGGCACCTGACTTGTGTAGCCCCCACTGCCTCCTCAGCTGCTATGGTGGCTCTTGTTCTTTCCCACTGTGGCTCCCCTCCTCCCGGGGAGGGCACAGGCTGCACGGTGGGCATGGGCCTGGGGGGCTTCTCAGTCCCGGGCACCCCCAAAGGGTCCATGCTCCCACCAGCATCAGGAAGTGGGAATGGTGGCAGTGATTCTCTCGCCCAGCCCAGGGGTAAGTGACGATGCCAGGGCTGGGGCGAGAAGATCCATGTACTGACACCTAGGCCAATGGATCGCTGTAATTTGTGACCCAAAACCCACCTGCTGGCTAAACATGGGACCTTGTACTGCGCGCCCCAGTGGACTGGGCAACTCTGAAAGCCTTTGTCAGAGGCCTGCCTGATACCCGGGTCTGTGCAGACGTGGCGCCATGACGCACTGTCTTCCTAACCCACTCCAGAGGCCAGCCCCTCAAGGCCCCTGCAGGCTTAGTCACTGTCTGCCTGTATCGGCGCTTGCCTCGTTCCTGCTATGGGGAAAGGGGAACAGAGGCTTGGGGAGGATGCTCCAATCTACGGGGACAAAGCTCCTCTCGCCCAGTAAGTGACTCCGAGAGACAATGACGGGATCATACGGGAGCAGTCTAGCACCTGCACAACCCCTGCTGGTTGCCCAGCACTAGCGTGAGCTGATCCAAAGGAGAGGAGGGAGCGATGGCTCACTCACACTGGGGCAGCTCCCACAGTCCTGGGCCCTTTGGAAGGCATTGTGCCTGCCTGCGCCTTCCACCAGCTCCTTACAACACAAGGGGGCCCTTTATCTGGCTCTGGCCCATGGTGTCGCTCACCAGTTGCTCACTGAGTTGTTGCTTTTGCTGTGGAGTTAGCACGAGGGAGATGAGCCGTATTAGAAGCCTGGCAGCTTGATGGCCTCCGTTCACCTACACCAGTGGTTTTCAGCCTTTCTTGATGTGCAGACCCCTAACAAATTTCAGTTGGAAGGGTGGAGCCCTTTGGAAATCTTAGATGTAGTCTGTAGACCCCCAGGGGTCTGTGGACCGCTGACCTACACAATGGCTGCAGCCTGGGCTGTGTGCACTGTGCCTCACCCAGCTCTGGAGGGGTCATTCTCGGGGCTGGAGGATAGTCTGGCATCCACGCTCATGTCATTCCGTGGCCTCTCTACTGTGACTGCCCAGCAAGGGGGGGCAGGTCGTGGCGGTTTTGTGCTGTAGACACCAGTTGGCTAGGAACGGGAGGTAGACCTACCAAGTGAGTCCACAGCACTAAACAGCTCTCAAGTGGTAACTACTTCCAGTGGCTACTGGCCAGGGCTGGCCTGGGTGGAGAGGCCCGGGAGAAACGTAACACAGCCTGTTATCAAATGATGGCACCTTTGCGTCCCCTTCATACACCCACTGAGGCCCAGACATTCACCCCAGCACACGAGGGCTGCACTGGCTGGCTTGTGAGGGTCTTTGCTGCTCAGACTGGGGATTCATAGAGCTTAAGGCCAGAAGGGACCATTGGGATTTATTAGTCTGACCTCCTGTATAGCACAGGCCAGAGACTTTCACCACATTCCCCCTGCATTGAGCCCAGTAACTTGGGTCTGGCTAAAGCATCTTCCAGAAAGGCACACGGACTTGGGACCTCAAGAGATGGAGACTCCATCCCCCCCGTGGGAGCATGCTCCAGTGGCCGACTGCCTGCACTGCTAAAAGCTGATGCCTTATTTCCAGCGTGACTTTGTCTGGCTTCAGCTTCCAGCCATTGGTCTATTTCTGCCTGTCTCCCCGGGACAGTGCCAGGACAGTGACCCCAGGCCTGGGAGGCTCAAGGTGCGAGGAGGGGAGTAACTCGTAAGCAGCATGATGAGAACGTAGCTGGAGGCTGCAGTGCCGGTTTCTGGAGCGTGCTGGTGCATTGTGGTGACAGGAGTGCTGGCTGGGACGTCAGTCTGGGCACAGACTGGGCAGCAGGAACCTCCCCAAACCAGCTGAGCCAGGCAGGAGGCGCCGCCCCGAGTGTCCTGGCCCGGGTCTGCCCCTGGCTTCAGCAACACTTGGACAGTTTTCTGCAACTCCAGAGCTGGAGGCTGCACTGGAAATCGGCTCCTTCCGACCTGCTAATCATTAAACAAAACTGCACTTTAATTAAAAAAGGAGAGTTGGGCAGCCAAGCGTGTGGTGGGGAGAGAGGAAGGTTAACAAGCTGGGCAAGGTCATTAGCCGGCCTACTCCTCCTCTGCCCCTCCTCCCCTCTAGCACTAGGGCAGAGCCTGTGCAGTCCCCACATCTCATACCTTCACATAGTTCAGTAACCAGCCCTGCATTGTGGTCCGTCATATGGCGAGCTGATTGCTGATTGCTGCTCTCCACCAGTCACCCCTCTCCCTCCCCCAGTCCAATCCAGCTCTTCGCCTTAGCAGGTGTCTTCCATCTGGCACCTCTAGAGGAGGCCCCAGCCAAGCTGCAGAGCGAGGCCGCGGTGGGTTTCCCTCATACACTGACCTGGGGGGCTGGGAGTCCTGCACTGCTCCTAAAACCTCCCCACAGCAGGACAGGGTACTCGGACAGGAAGGCGGAGGGGAAATCCTCTTCACCACTAGTGAATAGACTGAGCCTGCGAGAACATGCCAGTGTGTGTGCGTACATTTGTGAATGTGCCATTATGTGAGACAGGGTGTGTGTGTGAATGAGAGAGCGTGTGGCAGTGGGGGGGGGAGTGAGGCAGGGTATGTGTGTGTGAGGCAGGGTGAGTGTGTGAATGAGAGTGTGTGTGGCAGTGGGTGTATGTGTGTGAGGCAGGG
>NW_020664587.1:2353950-2362885 GCF_002925995.2 Terrapene triunguis | reverse complement strand
TGTGTGTGAGGCAGGGTGAGTGTGTGAATGAGAGAGCATGTGGCAGTGGGCATGCATGTATATTGCTTGTGTAGGAACAGTCTCCTGCCATTCCTACACACAAACCCACCCCTGAGCTGTGTGCTTGGGCTCCACAGGGAGCTGGAATGGACCTGACTGTCTTGGCATTGTTTATGTTAGATTTGTGTTTATTGTTGGTGGAGCCATTTATGGGGCTAAATCACAGCAGAGCAGGTCTTCCTGCAGAGTTCCCACCACGAGAAGACCCAGTTCCCTTCCCTTTGTCTCTTTTCTCTGCCTGTCTTTTAGCCAGTACACAGAGAGCTAGGTAGAGATGTATGCAGTCCATGGGAAATCAATATCCTGGGTTATTTCTCGTCCAAACATGGCCTCCTGAGGTGTAGGACATTCCCAGGGATACGTCCACACAGGCAGTTATCATTGTTATCCATTCTGCATACGGTGCCAAATGAGCGCAGATGGGGTCCCTGCTCCAAGGAGCACAGATTCCAGTGCCAGACTTCGTGTGTCTTTGGGACTTATAGGCCAGGGGTTCTCAAACTGGGGGTCAGGACCCCTCAGAGGGTCACGAGGTCATTACATGGGGGGGTCGTGAGCTGTCAACCTCCACCCCAAACTCCGCTTGCTTCCAGCATTTATAATGGTGTTAAATATATTAAACAGTGTGTTTAATTTATTAGGGAGGTAGGGATCATCCCCCTTTACAGGCGGGGACTTCGACACAGGCCGACTGAGAACCAGATTTTCAAAGGTATTTGCGTGCTTACGGATGCAGAAAGGCATCTAGTGGGATTGTCAAAAGCACCTAAGTCAGTTAGATGCCTAAGTCCCATTGAAGCCAGAGTATGCGTGTGCGCACGTTGCGAACCAGAGTGTGCATGTGTGTACATTGTGAGCCAGGCGATACCCCAAGCTCACTGGTGTTGGGAGCAAAGCTGATTATTTTCCTCTTGTTTAGGATTTGTTGAGATGTATGTACACTGTGTGCCAACAGGACCTATGCCACCGCATCTGGACATGGCACTGCAGCTAGTGGGAGTTAGGTGCCAACCCTGCTTAGCTGCTTTTGAAAATCCTGCTAAGTGCCTGTCTGCATCTTTAGGCACCTAAATACTTTTGAAAATACAGCACTTAGTGGTGTAGCCAAGATCACCAGGAAAGCCAGGACTTGAACCCAGGCCTCTTGCATCATCATCAAATGGGGGTAGTGCCTGTGGGGTGCCACAGGGACCAATACTAGGCCTGATGCTGTTCAACATTTTCATCAATGATCTAGAAGTAAATAGAAAGGGATCTGGGGGTCATAGTGGATCACAAGCTAAATATGAGTCAACAGTGTAACGCTGTTGCAAAAAAAGCAAATATCATTCTGGGATTTATTAGCAGGAGTGTTGCAAGCAAGACACAAGAAGTAATTCTTCTTCTCTACCCCACACTGATAAGGCCTCAGCTGGAGTACTGTGTCCAGTTCTGGGCACCATGCTTTTGGAAAGATGTGGACAAATTGGAAAAGTCCAGAGGAGAGCAACAGAAATGATTAAAGGTCTAGAAAACATGACCTATGAGGAAAGATTGAAAAAATTGGTTGTTTAGTCTGGAGAAGAGAAAAATGAGAGAGGACATGATAACAGTCTTCAAGTACGTAAAAAGCTGTGATAAAGAGGAGGGTGATAAATTGTTCTCCTTGCCCACTGAGGACAGGACAAGAAGCAAAGGGCTTAAATTGCAGGAAGGGAGATTTAGGTTAGACATTAGGAAAAGCTTCGTAACTGTAAAGGTGGTTAAGCATTGGACCAAACTACCGAGAGAGGTCGTGGAATGTCCATCACTGGAGGTTTTAAGAACAGCTTAGAGAAACACCTGTCAAGTGTTAGTACTTAGTCTTGCCTTAGTGCAGGGGATTGGACTCGATGACCTATTGAAGTCCTACATTGCTATGATTCTATAAAATCACTACTGGTAAAATTTATGGATGCTGCAAAGATTGACAGAGTGATAAATAATGAGGAGGAAAAGGTAGTCAAAGAGTGTGATCTAGATCACTTGGTAAGCTGGGACCAGTCAGACAAAATGTATTTTAATAGAGCCTAATGCCAAGTTCCATATCTAGCAAAGGCATGTAGGCCATGCCTATGGACTGGGGGGCTGTATCCTGGAAAGCAGTGACTCTGACGAGGATTAGGGGTCATAGTGTACAAAGTAAAGTCAACTTGAGTTCCTAGTGTGATGCTGTGGAAAGAAGCGCTAATGTGATCCTTGGATGCCCAAACATGGGAGTGGTGTGTACGAGCAGGGAGGTGATTTTACCTCTGTGCATGGCACTGGGGATACTGTTACATCTTAAAAAGGAGGTTGAAAAATTGCAGAGGGTACAGAAATGAGCCACAAGCATTATTCCAAGGCTGGTGAAAATGCCTTCCACCGAAAGATCAAAGAACTCAATTTGTTTAGTTCATCAAAAAGAAGATAGAGAGGTGACTTGATTACAGTGTATAACTACCTTCCTGGGGGGAAATAGCAGGTCTTAAGGGCTCTTTACTCTAACAAAGAAAACAATAAGAAGAACCAGTACCTGGAAGCTGAAGTCAGACAAACTCAAATTGGAAATAAGACAAACAGTGAGGGTCATTAACCACTGGAACCAACTCCCAGGGAAATGGTGCATTCTCTGTCTCTCGCCGTTTTCATAGCAAGACTGGATGCCTGTCAGGAAGATATAGTTGGGCTCAGTGCAGAGGTAACAGGGTGAAGTATAATGGCCTGTGCTATACAGGAGGCCAGACAAGATGAGCTTCTGTCCTTGAACTCCATGAATCAATGAGTCTCAGACTAGCACCCTCACCACTGGGCAACTTGACCTCTGTCTTCTCCAGTCTGGAGATGGACCATGTGAGTCAGCACCTCCCAAGAAGGTGAGGGAGATGATAAGCCAAGTTCCCCATTTCCCTGCAGTGAGCCCAGGACAGGAGGTCCTCTGTTGACAGGAGCTGGTAGTGCTGGCAGCTGGCTCAGAGCAGTAGTATCAGAAAGCACTCATCTGGGAAAGAGCCCTTTGATTCCAAAACCTCTCCTGGGCAGCTCACTAAGACTCTTTAAATAAGCCCATCAAGCACCAGCATTAACGTTTGGCAAGACTGAGGCGAAGTATTAGCATGTCTCAGGTGACTGCCCTGGTCCTGTTATGTCAAGCAGAAAAGGCGTTTCAATGCCTCCACATCCTGGCACAGCAAATCCCTCTGCTTCCCTGCCTGCCAATCTCTAAACCCTCATTCCTGGGGAGCTAAACTTTCCCCTCTGCAGTGATGTTACATATCACTCCCCTGTGCCCCCAGCATCCCACAGCTGGGATCTCTTTGGGGAGCACTCTGAGCCCTGGACCCCGCAGAGGGGAGGTGTGACGCTAAGTCTATACTGCAATCACAGTATACCTGCCCTAGCTTTAATCTAGCTAGTGCAGCTAAAACAGCAGTGAAGATGTGGTGGGATGGATCCTGGCATGGGGGAGCAACATGAATATGTCCCCAGGGTCCCCAGTGGGTTTGTACAGCCCACCCCGAAGCCCGTGACACCATGTTTTCACTGCTATTTCTAGCCGACCTAGCTAGGTGACAGTTAACCAGCCCATGCTGCAATCACATCTCCAATTCCAATGTGCACATACCCTTAATCTGCTGGGGCTGGATTACCTGTGTGTGGTTTCTACACAGGTAGGGAGTGTTCAGGGAGCCCACATGGGTTTCCATGGAGTCCTTACCCACTGCATTGGGCATTCACTGGTAATGCAGGAGCTCTCGTATTACACTGCAATGCCTTGGGTGGAATCAGCCTGAATGACACAGAATGAGGATCTACGTCCTTTTAAAAATAATTACGGGATGAAAAGTGCTGGTAGTAACCGGCGCTGCCATTTAAAAGATTAACCACAACAAATGCATTGCATGCAGGACGTTTATTTGACAATGCTCCCATTGTACATCCCCAATGCAGGTTTGTCTTCATTAGTGCAGTAATTCATGATATGGCCTCTCTAACACTCAAATCAGAAGGAAGAATATTAAAAAAGTAATTATACTTTTCAAAGTAAAGCTTTATGGGTAAATTGTATGCAAATCACTGTCTAAATCAGGGCAGCATATCTTAAGCAGATCTAAAAGTTGCAAAGGCTTCCACGGCATCATTGATATGTAATCAACATAGATGTATGATTCTGCTCCTTACTTAGGCAAATTTTAATGGTAACATTCAAGTAGGTAATTGGTATTTATCACAATGGCTGCTGTGAAGAAGCTATAATCTTGTTACAAGTGGAACTGGACTATTATAAATCAAGCTGCTATGAGGTTACTGCAAGACTCTGGCACATTTCAGTTTCCAGATGCTCTTAATCACCCTTTTTAACCTTCACCTCATTTGTAATATGGGCAAATAACCTTCAGGTCTTTGAAATCCCCTTCCCCAGGTGTCGGAGCTTTCAGAAAAAATAACCAGGCATCCTCACACCATTTGTCCACAGTAGCGACAGGCACCTTTTCTCTAATCAAGATAGTTTAATGAGAATTTAAAAAAAAAATAGCAGTGGGAATAAAACATGAAATTGATCATTTATCTGCACCAGGGAAATCACATCATTCGAAACAGGATTTCACAGGATTGGGGAGTTCTGACTTATCCCCTAACTCTGATCACCAGTTCTTAGGGAATATGGAAAGGGGATGAGAGCAAACAATGAAAAATAGACAAATAACATTCATCTCCAGGTACCTGTAAAGGGAATGAGAGATGATAGACAGACAGAATGACCAACATAGATGCAAACTGGTCGCCTTGATCCTGCCTGCTTTCCAAACCACACTGCCTGGGAAAACCTCTGAGGCTGGTGCTCAGTGACATGGCCTATGCATTGGGGCTCATACATGCCTTATCTTGCTACTCCTGTTACTGCACTGGGAGATTATGCACAGGGCTAAAGGCAGTCAGGATACGCTGCCCATTCTGAGGCGCAAATCCCAATATCATGCTGGCAGCCAGAATCTACTCCTACCTCGGACCTAGGATTTGCAGAGCCAGTGGTGGGAAAACGTCCGGTTCTTGTAACATTCTGAAGGTTGCTCCCTTCACAGAGCTGCCCCACTCAGTCCTATACCCCGTCATTAATCCCAGGATTGCATCTTGCTTCCTTGTTGTTAGTGTGAAATGTCATCTTCTAACGGGGTGCTTATTAGCCAGCACTTTGCACACACCTTTAACCTGCAAAGGCAGAGCCAAGAAACCCTCACAGAACAGGTTAGGAGATCCTGTCTGACTGATGCCCACATACTGGAGAAACACCTCCTGGCTTGTGTTCTGGGACAGGTTTCAGAGACATGGCTCATCGTCACGTTTCCCACCCCAGTATTTTATTTCCCCCAAGAATGCTTGGGCTCTCTCTTTGGCTTCAAAGCTTCACAGCACCCTCCAGTGTCTCTGCAGTAGAACAGCACCAGGACTGGGGTGTCTGCAAATAATCCCAGGTTAATCCGGGGATTGCAGCTTCCCATCCAGAAGCCAAGTCTGAGTCCAAGGCTCCTGTTCAGAATTTGGGCAGCGTGGAGGAGAGCTTTTCCTTTTCTCTGTCAAAGATGCATCACATATGAACACTTACACAAGTAACAGTGCCAGCAAACACACCCACACACACAGTCACACATTCACATTTAAACACGCACTACCTGTAACACACTTACCCACACACTCTTACCCTGCAGCAAATACACACTCCCACATGCATGCACATACACTCGGACAGCAATATTACCTGATAATTAATCACGCAGATTGTCACAGGGTCCACTCACCACTCACGGCGCCTCCTGCTGGCTGTCCTGGGAGTTAGCTCTGCCAGGCGTTGCGCTCCCCCTCCAGCAGTGTCTTTTCCGGAGTTGTCTCACCCTGCAGCCCCTCTCACTCCAGGAACTGCAGTCTCCTCTTCATTGCTTGCCCTCTGGCCAGGTCACTCAGGTCCTCCTGTCCCGGGGAAATCACAGTCTTTCCAGACCTGCTGGCTGGCTGGTGTCTCCAACACCCTTGCCACTCCCCAGTGGCTGGGAGGGGAACCCGGGCCTGCCCTCTACGCTGGGCTCCAGCCCAGGAACCTTATAACAAGCAGCCAAAATCTCTGCATCATCCTCCCCTTGCTGCTTTTTCCCTGGGCTTCTTCCTACCTATCTGGCTTCCCCTGTCTCTGGGTTTGCCACCCTGCCAACTCCCTCCACTCAGGGAGTGGCTGCAGCCTACTTCCCTACCTTCTTCCAGCCCCTCTCTGTAGCCTCTACCTGGCTTTATACAGGCCCCGCCTGTTTCTGCACTCAGGGCTCTCCTCTCAGCATTCCGTCTACTAGGGTAATTGGCCCATCTGGCCTCCATTAACCACTTCCACTCCTGCGTGGGGTGGACACCCCACCACACAGACCAACTCAGAGCTTCCTAACTCACAATTTACAAAGAGAGGTTTTTAAAGCTTTTCGGAGAGGGCAGCTGTGATCAATGCTTATCCCAACCAGCACCTGCCTACACACAAAGTCACATCAAGAGTTGCAGAAATTACTATAAAAAAACTAAGATCCAAACCTTGCGAAGCCTTACGCACATACTTACTTTCACACACAGTGAGTGCTCCCATTGGCTTCAATAAGACTACTCAGTGCAGCAAGTTAAATATAGCTCAGTTCGTCTGAAAAATGCCCCCAAACGTCCACATCCAGGAAACTTTGT
The DNA here is from genome assembly GCF_002925995.2 of Terrapene triunguis. Classification (NCBI taxonomy): domain Eukaryota; kingdom Metazoa; phylum Chordata; order Testudines; family Emydidae; genus Terrapene; species Terrapene triunguis. The sequence goes on along the minus strand of NW_020664587.1, from coordinate 2,356,114 downwards.
TGAAAAAAACCAATCTCCCCCCACCCCCCCCCCCCCCCCAATTTTTGGTTTTCAGCTGAAAAGCTTTTACTGAGAACTGACATTTTTCCCCCAGAAACCGGACAGTTTTCCTGAAAATTTTCATTTTGACAAAACCACAATTTTTTGTTAAACAGATTTGATGGGAAATTTTCAACCAGCCACAAAGTTAAGCACGTGCATCCATTCTTGTGGGATCAAGGCATCACTGGGCTTTCTTCCCAACAGGCATCATGTCCGTCCCACACGTAATCAGCTGAACTGTTTAAACACATCTGCTTTGGTGGCATTGGCATATCCGATGTGTTCCCAGCCAGGGATAGTCATAGAAATAGCACAGGCCAGAGAATATTTGTAGCATGTGAATTTTGAAGTTGTAACCATTAATATTGATTCTGGAAACCAGATTCCAAGAGCTACCATCATCCAATCAGGCAGTCGAATACTGTATACCATGTGACCTAGGTGTCCAATGAAGACTAAACAACCCTATTCAAATTTCCAGTGTCGAACCCTTGCAGTGACCTTCGAAGCTACAGGTCCAAGAATATTCACAGAGATTAACTGGCAAATCATTTCAAATGCCCCACAAAATCTGAGCAAACCAGAAGCTGCTTGTGGCCAATTCACAAAGAGGAAAGAGGTGAAATTTGTTAAACAGATTGTTAACGACACACTATTCATTCAGCTTTCTGAGCAGGTAGAATATGGCACAGATAGGTGTGGTGCACAGATAGAAAGATACAAAAGGTAATTATTATTCTTCAGCCAAGTACGACAGATTTGCACAAAAGAACCAGGAAACCCATGGAAACCTGGGCGTGAGGGCAAGTGATACGAGTGCGTTGGGGTGGGGGAAGGAGGCACATTTTTTTGCTCTGATTTTTTTTTTTTTTTTTGATGGGGAAGGGAAGTTAGATTTTTCTGTGCCAGAAATGCAACATGACACCAGAGACTCCATCAAATGACACTGCATGTCAGGTCATGTCACAACAGAATGAAAACATTATATCTTGTTGAAGACGCTGATGCCATCAGTTCAGCGAGTGACTGATCCAATCTGCAAAAAGTGGAAATTGCTCTCCCCTGCTTGCTAGACTGGGGGTATATCTGGGAGATGGAACGTTATTTTACATTCTATTTAAGGCATTAGCCTTAATCCCATTAGAAGATTCATAGCATATCCAACCATAGATAGACAGACAGACAGACAGACAGATATCTCCTTAGACACCTGCACGTCCTGCTGTATGAAGCAATTTGAAAAGAATAACAACAAGAAGCCTCTTTCCTAGCTCACTTCTGAGTGCTTATCTTTCCCTCTAATGCAGTTTAGTGCCAGGTTTTATAGACTGCGCACACTGTCGGGAATGTTTGGTAGTATTCTGTTAACTTGATGCTTGAATGTTCCAACACTATTCATTTAAAGCAAGCATCTGGCATGTAGCAACAAGATGGCTGATAGAATAAAATTAGGCAAGTTTATATGATTAGCCATAGCTAGGAGCCAGCATCAGTCTCAGTTTATAAAGAGTTGTAATATATCCTGTAGGTTATTTATTGAATACAGCAAAGCTGAATTCCCGAGCTGGGAGCACCAGGGCCATGCACTGCGCAGTCCTGGTGCAGGGCACTCCGGAGCTTGCGAGGGGTGCGGGAAGCCCTTGTGGAGATGATGGCTATTAGATGGAGCAGGGGACGGTGGGAAGTGACATGGACCCAGCTCTCATGCTGTACACATAGGAGCAAATATGGGAGGACAATGGGAGAGCAATTGTGATCTTTAAAAAATAACCTGGGCAACACCGTGTGTGTGTGTGGTGGGGGTGGGTTACATAGGAAGGGGACACTACACTGATGGGGCCTCATCGTACCTCCAGACAGAGAGATGCAGGAGAAGGAGGGAGGGCAGCAAGAGGGTAATGCGGGGGGCAGGCCACAATGAGTCACATCATTTCAAAGCAGGGCTGAGGAGGGGGCCCTGCAAACTGACCAAGGAGTGAATGAGGTGGGCTCAGCAGCAAAACTGGGATCCACATGCAGACTGAGAATGCTCTCAAAGTCTATCTATCTATCTATCTATCTATCTATCTCCATCCACCCCATCCAGGGCCGGCTCTGGCTTTTTTGCCGCCCCAGGCAAAAA
>NW_020664587.1:2316090-2353850 GCF_002925995.2 Terrapene triunguis | reverse complement strand
GGCGAGCCCCGGCTGTGGCCCCGCTCTCCCCGGCGGCCGGAGCGCCGCGCCACCCCCCTCCAGGTGCCGCCCCAAGCACCAGCTTGGTTGCCTGGTGCCTGGAGCCGGCCCTGACCCCATCTATCTATCTATCTATCTATCTATCTATCTATCCCCATATTGTACTTGTATTGTTCTTACATCTACCCCACAGGCCCCATCCCATTCGAGTCTATTGGATCCTGCAGAGCTCCATTCTGCTTCTTGAAAATAAAACCACTGGCATCTGTATGCAAAGGGGGGTGCACAGTTTAGAGAGGGCGACAGGGCGAGATCACCCTGACTGTCCCACCCGAGAGAACCACACAGGAAATCTATGAATAGGGACATTTGTGGATGGGAGACACCTTTAAACTTCATTGAAATGCTCTGCACCGGGAGAACTCTTCAGAGTGGGAGTATGATAAATACTGCACTAAATAATAAAGCCGGTATCCCCCGAGTAGAGATCATTACACATGTAAGGCAGAGAGAGCTTCAGGCTTTCCTCCTATGCGCTTCCTACGCTGGCTCCTTCGCATTTCTCATCTCTGTGCCTTTGCGTTGCCAAGTTCCTGCACCAGAGCCTGCCCAGGCTCAGAGACTATCCCAAACACACCCAGTCCAGACCCGCTCCATCTTTATACCACTAGATCCACCTCTGGGAAGCAGCCGGCTTTGGTTATTCCCTTGCATGCTAACTGAAGAAAGAGTTCAACGTCTCTGGAAAGATCCTCAGCTCCTGAAGCCATGATTTGGGCAGTGATTCACCAATGAGCTGGAGCAGGCTTGGGAGCCATTTCTTCTCCGTCAGTGGTTCCAGAGCAGACAGCCAAAGCGGGGCCACAGTCTGTCAGGAAGCTTTGGCACACTGCAATTGCACAACTGGCTCTGTCTTCCGGGGCTGCGCTGGACACGAGTTCTGGGTGCTGCGTGGAGATCGATACGCCTCCGTAACTAGCCCAGATTTCAAAAACGTTTCCCACTCTGAATTGGGACAAAAAGTCAAAAGCTCAAATATTTGTGCAAACTGACCATACAACATAATAATAATAATAAATAATTTCTGTTTGGATCAAACAAAAGGTTTTGTTTTGATCATTTCAATTATGACTGTTTTAATATTTTAAATTTTTAAAGCATAATTAGCTTAAATTCCTAAACAAAAAGTCATTTCAGACCAAGCACATGGAAAATGGGAAAACGGAAATTTTAACAATTTCAGAACTTTGTTCCAAAACTTTTCTGAAATGAGAAATTCATTAAAACTTCCGCTTTCCAGCTAAACATTTCAGTTTCAAATAATTGGAATTTTCCAACAAAAGAAAGTTTCACTGAAAAATTCCTGCCCTGCTGAAGCATGTGACCTTGTGGTTTCAGGCCCTGCCATGGCATTGTCTGTCAACAAATTCAGCCATTTTGCTATCACACTAGTGAAATAATGACTAATACAGTATAACAACGCTAACCGAGAAAATCAAGCCGGTAATATCCCCACACAAAGTCTATCTACCGAAGTAATAGCTGAGGATCTAAATACCTCACAACCTTCCAAGTATGTATCTGCACTACACCCCTGTAAGGTATTAGCCCCACTTTGCAACTGAGACCCCGGGAGTCCAAAGTCACCCAGGAAGTCTGTGTCAGAGCAAGGAATCGAATCTAGGTCTCAGGAGCGTACACTAAACACTGGGCCAACCTGCCTCTTCCTGTGCCCTGTCTTGTATTCCTCTCCTGTGTACGTTAACTTGTCCTTTCACAATGTCCGCTCGCTGTCTAATATGCAGCACCTGACTCCTCACACCCTCCACCCCACAACTCCCTCCACCCCACGCACACAACCCTGTGTGAGGTACACAGCACCCCCTGGCTCTGGCTCATGACTACTGACCCTGCAGCCACAGTCTGGGAATTCAGCGACATTGGAACATTTGGGGTTTACTATCTGTACACAGACTAATTGTTTTATCAATATTAAGATCAACTATTTTTCTCTCCTTCTAAAAGTGAATTAACTGACTATAGTGAGAGGGTTTCTCTGTCTCTCTCTTTCTCTCTCTCTCCCACTAGGTTATCTATTTACCTATCTATTTACATGTATTTTTTCCCAGTGAATTACGTCGGTGAGGCAGTAAAGTGTTATGTATTTGCAAGCCCCATAATCTTTAAAAGCACAGTGATGCATGCTCCAGATGAGAAAAGAGCCTCCATCCAGTATGTTAATAGATAGCATTAGGGCAATAATGAAAAGCACTTGAGACAAGTAAGCCCCTATCGAAAGCTGAGGAATAGGGCTGCACAGAATGAATCACAATGCACCTCCTCTGCAGAAAGATATTAAGACGTCTGCTTTAGTGCAGGGTCTATTCACTCTAACAGCTGCTTCATTTCTCTGATTAAAATGGGAGTGGGAAGACCTTTTTCAGCGATTTCCCTTTTTACCCAGCACCTTCCACGCACACACACTAGATACAAATACATACACTACACACACACAGAGTAACACACACACAATAGCACACACATACTACACAGAGGTACGGCCACTGTGCACACATAACACACATGCACAGTAACAGACACACACACACACTAAGACAGAGATACATGAATATATACACACAAATCTCTCTCCCTCTCACACACACAGATACTACATCCATACACACACAAACACACAACATTCTTACACATACTAACACCTACACATAACTGTATACTACACTGCATAGATATACACACAGATAAAATCTTAGAACATATTGAACCTCTCACACATACATTACCCCCATGCATAAACTCCCACCCCCCACTTCTGTGCATTAAGCCCCAGCTTCTTCTCATTTGTATGTTGCAGACAGTCCATCCGTCCATCCACAGCTTTCTATGGGCGCCGGCGGTGTGGACACTGCCATATCCATCACCGACTTTACAGCTTGATTCTTCCATACAGGCAATGTGTGATACTTATCATCCCACTCAGCCTGTCAGATGTATGCTCAGGACTGTGCAGCATTTGCTCTGGGCAATTGGACACACGCTTGAGTCACGGCGAGAATGGGGCAGGCAGCTGGGGTGTGGGGGTGGGGGGGTGGGAAACAGCTTGCCCAGTGGCAAGCAGGAGATCAAGGACAGGCCTAGCCTAGTTGGGCATGAAGAGACGAGTGCGAGAAAGCCAGACAGCAGCAGGATAGCGAGGAACAGGCTAACCTGGGAAGGCGCAGGATGTTTTAGTACAGTAGCAAAGGAAACACCCTGCTGAATGCAGAGAGGCTGGATTCCCTCCGGGGCCTTTGGTGGGATGGCCCAAGGCACTGGCCCCAGAAAGGAACTGCAGCGTTACAGCCACTGCCAGGTATTACTATTATTAATTAGGCCTCTGAGCCCCAGTCCGGGGTGGGGCCACTGTGCTCGGTGCTGTACTCCCAGAGGATGAAAATCCAGTCCCTGCCTCAGAGAACTGACCGTCCACCCAGATCTTGAGACAAGCGGTGGGGAGGACCAGGCGACAGGAACAACAGTAGTCAGCGCAGTCAGCGCAGTCCCGGCACGCCTTCTGCCCAGCCACTGGGGGAGCTGTGGGCATCAGGGCAGAGGGATCTGAAGCAGGACACGGCAGTGGCTGTGCAGATTTTTAGGGGGGGCTCCCCCAGGTGGGGAGGTGGCAGGGGAGAAGGCGCCTGAGGCTCATTGGACTAGTGGGTCCTGCAGGCTCATGTCGCTGGCAGCCGGAGCTGGAGGACCCACAGCTCAGGGGTGCGTTAGTGGATAGGCAGGGCAGGGCTCAGCCACGGTGACGAAGTCTGTGTTTGACTCAGTGGAAAAGGTGCCGAGAGAGAAGAGAGGAGCCGGACAGCGAGCCAGAAAGACGGTCTGAGCTGTGGTGTTTTGATGGACCCGAGGGGTGAGAGGGCCTTTGTGTTGGGAACTTTACGGTCACACCGCACAAGATGCGTAGGCCCTTCCCAGGCCGGGTCCTACTGCCCTGCTCACACCCCTTCACCAACTCGGCCATTTGCATGCAGCCAGCCGGGTGTTCTACCTTTACCAAGCCATGGGCCCGAGCTGCCTGGACTGAATGGGCAGCATGGCCCATCCTTCCTCATGTGTTGAGACAAGCGGTGGGGAGCTGCTGGTCCTTGCGGCTCGGGGATTGGCTTAGTTTGGCTGCTCTGGACAGGCAGACCAGTAGTCACATGAAAGGAAAGGCAAGTCAAAAGCTTCTGTTCCCCTGTCTCATCACACGAGAGCAAGGGGAAGTTTAGGGAAATTAAAAGGTGGCAAATTCAGAGCTGATTAAAGGGAACACTTCACACAGCCCCTCACTAGACTGTGGAAACTCACTGCCACGGGATGTCATGAAGGCCAAGAGCTTCGCAAGAGTCAGAAAGAGACTGGATATTTGTGTGGACACCGTGAATATCTGGAGTTGTATTCTTAATGATAACAACAATTATGGCCGGGAAATGAAACCTTGTGCTTCACGGCATTAGCTGATCTCTTACTGTTCGAGACCGGGAGGAGACCTAATGTGGGGACCAATTTCCCCACCTCTGCTGCTGCCAGGTTCTCACATCTTGCTCTGAAGCACCTGGCTCTGGCCACGGTCAGAGACAGGATTCCGGGCTAGATGGACTCTGGGTCTGATCCAGTCTGGCACATCCCAAGTTTCTAGGAACTGTCCTGTCATTCTGTAATGTGTCGAAGGCTCATTTGTGATGCTCGGTTTCTCCTTTTTATAAGAAAGTAGAAGTCAGAGATCCAGACTGGTGCTCATGGCGAAAGCAGCGTTTGTGTCCCAGAGTCGCCAGGCCCAGACTTAAACATGCAGCTGGGGCCCGACAAGAATGAGAGAAGATCCAGCTCCCTATGTCCTGACCTTGGCCTGTTTCAGAGACGGTGGAGTGACCTGGTGACTAGAATAATGTGTTTCTAGTGGGCCAACCCCACTCCCACCCCGGCATCAGAGCACCCCTGAGTCCATGGGGGAAGGAAGGGAAATGTGACATCTGGTTTTAGCCCCATCTCTGGCTGGACTGTTGTTAATGATGCCAAGGAGCTCAAATCGCTCACATTCTAGACCCGCCAGGTGAAAAGAAAGGAGGAGAGAGTGGCCTGCATTAGCGAGCTCCACGTCAGGTGTTGGTGAGTACAGCCAGGCAGCCAGAGCCCACTCAGCCCCCGCTCCTCCCTGGTGTTCCCGGCTGACTGGTTACAGAGGCTGCACAGGCTGGCCCAGCAGAACCTTTGGCCTGGGGCTATCCAGGAGAGGGCTGTGGGAGGAAGGAATAGCCCAACAGTCACTAACTCCCAGAGGTGCCAGCAACAAATCTCCCAGAGCAGAGCAGAATCCGCTCCACGGGGCCTGGTCCAAGATCAGTTAGGCAATGAGGATCTCTCCATTCACTGCAAAGGGAGTTAGATCGCAGTCTTTTCCTCCCACAGATCTCCGAGCAGCTCCCTGAGGTGGGTACGTGCTGGTGGAGCCGTGGGACAGATGCCATGTGAGGCACAGAGACGGGGTGGACTAGACCCAGAGGCCCCCTGCTGGAGGCTTCAGGGTCCTGCCACACCCCATCCCAGAGAGGAGCAGAAGAGAGGTCCTCCAAGTGGCCTAGAGTGGTTGTGGGGAAGCAGCCAATCAGTGCCCAGCGGGGCCATATAAAAGTTGCTGCAGAATAGAGCAGCAGTTGCTGACAGGAGCTGGAGGAGAGAGGGCTGTGTTCCTGGCTGGCTGAAATAGCAGCAGGACCACAGACAGCTCAGTGTGGGCAGGGACCAGGGGAGCTAAGAAGGAGCTCTGGCTGCCTGCTGGGACTGAGTAAGGACCAGGGAGGAAGCCCTGGGGGTAGGGCCCCATGTCAGGGCCAGGACAAGTTAAAGAATGTATACCCCAGAAGGGGCTTGTTCTGTTTCACATACAGACAGTGTGTGTGACTCGGCTGAAGGGCTGAGGCACTGAAAAACCGCCTGAGAAACCATTGACAGGAGTCACCATAAACTGAAAGACTGCAGATCCATCTGACCAGAAGGGGGCACTCACGAGAGGTGGGTGCTGCGCTATTACAGGCACTGAGGGGGCAGGCCATGCAACGGGCCAGGAGAAGCGCTTTAATGTTTGGAAACCACTTTAGATCCATTCACATGTAGCAGGAGGGAGTGAATGGCCTTTAAGGATGGGCTCGGTCGCCTCGACAGATGTGGGTCCCCGTTGGGGTGGGGCAGTCACACGGGGGACCCCAGGTGGCACAACCCCTCTTGGAATTCCCTGCAAGGCAGGCGGTCAGCTGTGCTGGCTGGTGCACAGCAGAGCCCTAGTCCTTCCCTCTGCAGGGTGAGGAGGGGGCTGGAAAGAGGTTGGGACTGGAGGCTGCTCTGCATTTCACACCCAGACTGACTGTCTTCTTTGCTGCTTGTCTGTCCAGAGCCTAGCACAGCCGGAGCTGAATTCTGGACTGCAGTCCCTAGTTGCAACTGTAATATCAACAGCAAGCTACCCTCCTTGTGCTTTGCCCAAGGCACTCTCTTCCTGACCACAGGCACTGGAGAAATGGCACCTTCCTATACAAATCAAATGCAATTCCCAGATGCATCATCGTCCAGTCAGAGGTTTAGTGGCTGATTCTAGGGGGCTGACAGACAGGTTAAGAGAGTAACTGTTTTCAGACATCTGAGAATGGATGCCTAGCATGCAGCCTAGCCTGGAAATTAATCCCACAGGTCTCTGGCACCAGTCTGCCATCGAGTGTGCTAGGATCCCCATGCCACTGCTTTAGAGAACCCAGGGGGAACATGGAATAACCAAACCAAACTAGCCCCAGAACAAGAACCTGGGGATGCAGTAATCAGCAGCGGCAGCCAGAGAATTAAAACCTGCAGAACAAGTGCACTGGCAATGGTGTAACTCAGAGCTCAGCCGTCCATGCAGCTAAGGGACCGAGGGGGAGAGGCTCATGATGGCAGCTTGTGCAATATATGGTCCAGGCTCCGAGTTCTGTAGCTGCCAGAGTTCCGCGCTGGCTCTTCCTACCCATTCAGTGGTTGTTTGGGCTGGAGGGGAAGGCGCAAGGGGCAAGCTGCCAATGCGACTGGTTACCTTGGTGGCAGTTCCCTAGCACTGGCATCACGGGAGTGAGAGTCCTATTCTGGGAAGCACTAGCTGTGGATGGTTCTCCGACCTGGCCGCTGAGCACGAGCTAGGTAGAGCGTCTGACAGGAGGGAATCCAGCTGCCCTTCTCCTTTGTGGGGAGCAAGTGGGCCAGACAATAAGTGCCAGCTTGGGCATCTGAATGCAAGGGCGGCCTGATTGCCCTTCTAATCAGCCCATAGGCAGCTCCACAGCCCATTGCTGCTGACCTGCAACCTTCTCAGGGCCATCCTTACCAATTCAGTAGCTGCTGCTGAGGCCCCTGGCACGGCCGGTGTGGGGACAGACACACTCGTAAGGTGCTATTGTCCTCATGCATTTCTTTGTGAGGAATGTGTGATCCCAACCGGGGGCAGCAGCTGCAGAATCTGAGGACCACTGGGAGAAAAGCGATGGCTTGGTGGCATCTCCCTCATTAGGATGCTTCAAGTGCAGCCTCCTTCCCCACATCTGCAGAAACAGCTTGTGCGACATCTTCAGAGAGGCAGGGGACAGCTGTAATGCTCCTTAAAGAGCCCAGACGGGCAGCAGCAGCCACCTTGTGAGAATCCCAAATGCTCTCTGTCTGTGGGATTGTCCATATGCAGAACTGTCCCAGCTACAGACAGGCACAGCTGCGGTGCCGAAGTGGGTTGAGTGGGAGACTGCAAGGGGGCTCTTGCGTAGCTCGATCTGGCCCGTCACTGCAGAGGAGCAGAGGCCACACGTGGGCACAAGGAAGCGGAAGCAGCCGGCATAGCTCAGAGCAGCAGGAACCTCGTGCCCCTTGCATGCATATGGAAGCAGGCTCTGAATGAACTCCCCCTTGACATCTAGTGACGCGCCTTCAGGAGCAGACCGCGTTTGCATAGACACGAGGAGCTGCTCTGCCATAAGGATCCATTTGGGCTGGTTTGGGGTTACAAGTCACTCTAGTATTCAGATGCAGGGGCAATGACATGTTCTCCTGATTGTCTGAGTACAGGGCAGCAGAACTGTGCTTGGCTTGCCCTGAGTGAGGGGGTCACCCTAACCCAGCAGTTCTCAAACTGTGGGTCGGGACCCCAAATTGGGTCACTACCCCCCTCTGAACGGGGTCGCCAGGGCTGGCTTAGACTTGGGGCTGGGGCTTCAGCCCTGGATGGTGGGGCTCAGGTTGCAGGCCCCTGCCTGGGGTTGAAGCCCTTGAGCTTCAGTTTTGTCCCCCCTGCCCAGAGGGGTGGGGCTCAGCCTTTGGCCCCCCACACCCGGGGTGACGGGGCTCAGGCAGGCTCAGGCTTCAGTCCCCCCTCCCAGGATTGTGAACTAATTGTTGTTGTCAGAAGGGGGTCAAGGTGCAATGAAGTTTGAGAACCACTGCCCTAACCTGAACCGCCAAATCCTGGTGAAGATAAGAGGGGTGGGGTCGGGTGTTTCGACCTGGGGGTGTGGCTGTGCTAGGGGACTCCTAGACACTGTTTGACCTGCCCCTCTCCAGCCTTTCCTGACAGAGCTGATGCTGTAGCGGTGGCAGTGGCAGCTGTGAGCCAGTGGCTGCAGTGGCAGCAGCAGAGGCATTGCTCAATTCCCCACCCCCCATGGGTGGGAGGTGACCCCCCTGTGAAGGCTGGGTCTTTGCCAGCCAAGGCCAGCCAGCTGTGAGTAGGGTGCCGTGGAGGGAGAGGGGAATGGTGCGTTAAGGGACTTTCACATGGCAAGGTGAGAAACTGAGGCAAAGGACACTGCCCAGTGCACTGCGGGGTGGGTGTTTGCCTATGGCCACATGCTTTTGAATTGCAGTTATGGTGTTTTCCCTAAACAATGTTGGGTCCCTTTTCCCTTGTAATGCAAGTTGGATTTTGTTGTGCACAGAGTCAGTGTGTGTGAGAGGGGCACATTGCCTCTGGGTGGGGGGGGGGTGTCTACATTTCCCAGATTACTGGGTGGGGGCTCCAGCCAGTTCCATTTTCTGTTGTTAAGAGAAACCCCTAGACCAGTGGTTTTCAAACTTTTTTTCTGGTGACCCAGTTGAAGAAAATTGTTGATGCCTGAGACCCAACAGAGCTGGGGATGAGGGGTTTGGGGTGTGGGAGGGGCTCAGGGCTGGGGCAGAGGATTGGGGTGCGGGGGTGAGGGCCGAGGGGTGGGGCTGGGAATGAGTGGTTCAGGGTGTGGGAGGAGGCTCTGGGCTGGGGCAGAGGATTGGGGTGCGGGAGGGGGTCAGGGCTCTGGGCTGGGGGTGCAGGCTCTGGGGTGGGTTGGGGATGAGGAGTTTGGGGTGCAGGAAGGGGCTCTGGGTTTGGGGGGGCTCATGGCTGGGGCAGGGGATTGGGGCACGGGCTTACCTGGGGCGGCTCTCGGTCAGCAGCGCAGCAGAGGTGCTAAGGAAGGCTGCCTGCCAGTCCTGGCACCGCGGACTGCGCTGCGCCCTGGAAGCGGCCAGTAGCAGGTCCGACTCCTAGGCAGAGGCGCACAAGCAGCTCCGCGCGGCTCTTGCCCGCAGGCACCGACACACACCCCCAGCTCCCATTGGCTGGTTCCCGGCCAATGGGAGTGCAGAGCTGGTGCTTGGGGTGGGGGCAGCGCGCGGAGCTCTGTGTCCTCCCCACCTAGGAGCTGGACCTGCTACTGGCTGCTTCCAGGGCGCAGCGCGGTGTCAGAACAGGGAGGAACTAGCCTGCCTTAGCCGGGCAGCACCGACGGGACTTTTAACGGCCCGGTCGGTGGTGCTGACCAGAGCCGCTGCGACCCAGAGCCTTACGTTCTGCAACCCACTACTGGGTCGCGACCTGCAGTTTGAAACCACTGGACTAGACGTTGAACCCGGCCCATGTTGCTGCTGACTCCACCCGGCAGAAGGGCTGCACGTCATTGCAGAGGAGCAAGCAGAGGCTACACATGCGCACAAGGAAATGTAAGCACCAGGCACAGCACTTAGCAAAGGGAACCTCGATCCCCTTGGTTTGTGTCATGCTCCTGCCACAGCTGCTCTTTGGATGCCTGGCGTTTGCTGATAGTATAATGATAGGTGCCAGCGTAAAAACAGAGATAGATAGATAGATAGATAGAGGGGGTGTATGGGGATAGATAGATAGATACGGTGTATGGGGAGAGAGAGAGAGAGAGAGAGAGAGAGATAGACAGACAAGAAGGAAGAGGATGGAAGGTCACAGATAGATACTATGGTAATGAGTGCAGGATAGATAGATAGATTAGATAAGAAGCTGCTGCCCATGGGCCCTACTCCTTTGGAAAAGTCCACCATCAGCACACTTTTCACACAACCCTAAGCAATTCCTCTCCGTTTGATTTTGCCAAGATGTCCTGGGCAGAGAGAGCCCTTTCAGAAACACTTCAGAGCTCCTGTGCCATCCCTCCTGCCCACACACACACCTGTGCTGGGAATGCCTGCAGTGGCAACACTTTCTGCAGCCAGTTCACCCCAGAAAGGCCTCTCAGAAGGGTGGCTGGGTGGTTTGCACTTCCCTCTGCGGGTTTGCCCAAGGAAAAGCAACCATGGGCCCAGTGAGGCTCTTCCGTGCCACTTCAACTGCAGACTGCCAAACTCGTCATCGCTGCCGAATGGTGCAATCCTGAAAGTGCACCAGCAAACAGATGGCTGGCGAGAGCATCGGTGGTCCTTGGAATGGAAGAGATGAGTAATCCAAGTTGAGATTCTTATGCCAGCTCCCCAAGTGCTTGGCGGCAGCAGTCGGCTGAGAACCTGGAGTACTGCCTGCTGTAGGGCCGGATTCTTCACGCACTAACGCAGGCCTGCACACCCACAGCCTGGGGACACCGGGCCATGGCTTGCAGTCGCCTACTGTCACCATGTCGGCTGACTCCTCGCTCGCACAGGCTTCATGCTAAATAAGCCACAGCTGCCCCCCATACACTGCACTGCTCTGGCTCTCAGGAGGCCCCCCCAGCAGCATACTGAGGAGGAGAAGCCGCTTTCCTGTCACTCCGTGCCCAGTCAGCGTGAAGTGGAAAACCTCACACACGTCTCGTGGCTCCGCGTGGTCCCCGTGTATTGATTGCTGTATTTCCTGGGGCGAGACAGCCCTCGATGGGCTCACAAAGCCGGCAGGCCAGGCCCTGTTGCTGCGGTATGGCTGGGGCCTGAGAATGAGCTGGAGCCTCTCGCTGTCTCTGGAAGGGGGCAGCCTACACCAGCTGTAGGAGCACTCTCTAGGGCACTGCTTCCTTCAGAACAAACCGCCTCAGGCAATGTCACTGTCTGGGTCTCTGTGACCCTGTCAGCAACAAAGTGACTCGCCAGGAGCCAGCGCAGCTCCCAGGGAGAGCTCCCAAGGGGGGTCGGAGCGGGCCCTCCGGGTCAGGAGACCAAGGCAAATCATCCTGGCTTTCTTCTCACTCTGAGCATGGAACTGTCTGAGAGTAAGGAAATCAGTGATAGCCCTAAAGCCAGCATCCCTCTCTGCTTCACTGGAGAACTTCGGCCAGCCTCCCGCCTGCCAGCTTCGGCTGTAGAGAAACAGTGCCCATTGTGACAGCTCTGGCAACCCTGCCAGAGCCTTGGGAGACCTTACTGAACTAAGCTGAAGGGTCTGTGAGGTCCATTGTGTAAAATAATTGGCTTATATATGTATTATTGTGGGCCGGGGTTGTATGTAGCCTCCCGACGGGGAGCTGTGACAGACGTGACACCTGGGAGTGCAAAGGCCTCTATTGAACAATGGGCCAGACAAGAATGGACTTTTTCTAGGAACTGTCTAGGGGCAGGTGAATGCAAATTCCCCATTTCTGGTTATGCAAAACCTCAGTGTTTTGAAGCTATGTCCTGAGGAGTGGGACTTTGTCTGCTGATCACCTGGAACATGAGGCCAAGATCAAAGGTCAAAGCTGTAAAAAGAGAGTCTGGACTATTCCTGGTGGCTCCGGGTCTGACTCTGAGACAGTTATGACTATGTAACCAGGGGGAAAACCCAGCTGTGGGGTTGGAAAGCCTGACACCTGCCAGATCCCAAGGCTGGAGTTCGGGGTGAGCTCCAGTAAGCTTTTTAGCATGTGTGTAGGTTCTTTTACTGTTTTTAACATGTTTTCTCTGTGATGCTTTCACCTTAAGAATAAATGTGCTTGCTTAGAAAGAGCTGGGTGGTAACTTGTATCTGCTGGCAATTACGCTGCTTGTAGCCTCTGGAGAGAAAGCAAAACACAGATGCTGGGCTTTCAGGCAGTCTGGCTTGCTGGGGATATCACGGTGGAGGCGGGGAACTGTGGAGCCTGGAAAAACCCCGGTCAGGAGGGGGAGAGGGATGTGGGTTTCTGTCCCAGAGAGGTGATGGCTGAGGAGCTGGGAGCCTAGAGTGAGTACCCTTGAGGGACCATGGAGGGGGCATGGAGCTGTGGGTCCCTGGACTGGAACCTGGAGCAAAGGGCAGGCCCAGGTTCCCCTACCAGCCACCAAGGGCGTGGCATAGAACTGAGGCAGTGGGATTGCTGACGGACTGTACCCCGGAAGTGGGAACGCTGAGTGAAGAGGATGCTGTGAGTCCTGGAGCGAGAGGAGCTGCAGACCTGAGTCAGAGTGGTGGCTTGCAAACCATGGGCGGGGGCATCGGCCTCGAGAGCTAATCCCCAGAGTGACCAGGAGGAGGCATCAGTGCAGTGGTGAGTAGTGCACCCAGGCAGCATACTTACCTGTATGCTTTCCTAAGCCACATTCATCTCCAGAAGTGCAGTGTCTCCATACATGAGATGTCAGGCAATGTCTAGCCTTCTGTCTGGATAGGACTAAACCATTTTGTGCCTCGCCTCGCCTGCTTGTGTCATATGCACATTGCATGAAGTGTCAAGTGGTCTCTTCACAGACTATCCTAGATGAATAACATCCTGTATCAAGACTGCATATGAGATCGCTTCAGCTACGCCTCCGCAACAGGTGTGAGCTCATTCGAGGAGAGCACAAGCAATGTCAATAGCGTTCCTCAGTGACATTTCCATGTTGGACGTTTGCAGGGCTGCTACGTGGCAGGCCATACTTACATTACAAGCCATTACACCATCACCACATCTTCCAGGGCAGCCCTGCAATCCTTGTTTAGATAGCCTCTGAGCCCCACCTCCTGGGAGGGGTGCTGCTTGGGAGTCACCTAAGAGAACTCCATGGCTGCACATAGTTGAAGAAGAAGAAATGGCTATTTACTGTCACGGTGGTTCTTTGAGATGTGATGCGGACGTGTATTCTATGGCCTGCCCTTGGTCCTCTGTCTCATCTCCTGGTGTTCAGTGCGAAGGAGCTGAGCCCGGTCAGGGCGGCATCGCCTCTTATAGCCAGGGGAGGGGCTACAGCCCCGAAACGCAAGCGCCGCGCTTTGATGGGTACTGCTAGGCAAAATTCTCTGGCTCTGTCGCGCTGAGCGTGCACACACCGACGTGGAACACACGTGTGCGTCACATCTCGAAGAACCACAGTTATAATAAGTAGCCATTTCTTCTGTGCTCAGATGTGCAGGCACAGCTCCCACTGAAGTCCATGGCAGCTGCATGCATGTATCAGAGAGCAAAATCTAGACCTTTATGTGTAAACTGGCATCTTGTGTATTTGTCATCTTGCTCTAAGATGGTACCCTAACAGCTAGGGAAGCTAACTTCTTGGAAGGGATGATCAGGGATGGGGTGAGTGGGGGGCAGCCTTTTGGTCTGTTTCTTTTCATGCAATCCAAGGGGTTGTTTTCACCTGCAGTGTTCAATTTTTCTATCCAAAAAATAGCAACAAGATTGTAAGCTCATTGGGGCAGGGCCCATCTTTCTGTTCTGTGTTTGTACAGCCCCCAGCACCGGGGTCCCTGCCTATAACTGGGGCTCCAAGGTGCTATATCAATACACATAATAATAATAATTCATAATATAATATAAAGTCAGCATGAGTGGATTTTATTTTCAGTTATGAAAAAGCAACAAAAAAAGTATGAACAATAGTAAGAGCCATTGCAAGAGCAGCGTGTGCACGTGTGTGTGTGTGTGTGAACGTGCGTGTGTGTGTGTGCACATGTGTGTGCTATCAAACTTGCTGCATCTGAACTAAATACAAAATAACAGCTGCTTCCAGCAAACCAGCCATGGGAAGGTGCAGAAGCCATTATAGCCACACAGATCACATAGAGCTGCTTTCCATGCCACATGATAGGAGGACATGTGTTCACCTGGCAGCCGGCTCCTGTTTATCACTGGAAGATGGTACCTGTTTCAATAGGTGGATAATTTTAGGTGAACAAGAAAATGCTTTTTTTGGGTTGATTCCATGCATTAGGAGGGATTATGCTCACAGCAGTAACTATTATCAGGTGCTGCGTGGTAGGAAGACACCCGCTTAACTTGGCGAGTTTTCCCAGGTTTATTTATCACTTGAAGGTGGTACCTATTCTGATAGCTATATCTCTTCTGTGAGGTTATGGTGCTGTAGGGGATATATACTTCAAACAGTGAGTACCTGCTTTCACACTGTGATACCGAAGACTCTTTCTGTGGGGCAGAAAGAGGTGCATGTGTTTTTGCTGATATTACGGATGTTCTTTCTAAAGCCTAAATAAGGGGAAACACTTTAAAAATACAGAAAAAATTCTTCCCAAGTCCATTCTGTCAGATGTCCATCAGCCTCGACTGCACTCAGCAGAGCTGCAGAGAGGTCTGGCAACAGCTCATTTCAGGATGGAGTAAACCCTTGAGCAATGTGGTGAGGAATTCATGAGCGCTCCCAGAGCATCCTCAAGAGGACAAGGAGAGGGGGACTCAGGCTCTGGAAAACCATGGCAGAAAGGAACTGCAGCCCCCCTTCCCCCTCTTAGACCCCCACTGCCCTCTTACAAAGCAAGAAGCAATGGCAAGACGGTGATAGCTCCTACCAGAGTGGTACTATCAGGCAGTGACACAGGGCTCGAGGTGAGATCCATCTCCTACTGCAAGCCGTGGCACTGAGCAGAGTGCATGCACTGCTGGGTGGAAGGAAGTCCTGCTTGTCTATATGTGGACTCTCGCCCTCCAAGGCTGGAGGCAGTAGAGAGACGATCAGTTAAATCCATACGATACTAAAGGCAGCTAAAACCCTGTCTGCAAAGCAAATGCCAGCATGCCAGGGGACCCTGACCTATTACAAACATGGGGCCAGATCCCCGGCTGCTGTAATCAGCACAGCTCCACTGAAGCCAATAGAGCCATGCCGACGGACCTCAGCTATCAGCCATGTGTGCCTGGGCCAGCGTAGCCTGGACTCAAAGGGTCAGGTTTGCAAAAGATCTCAGCGAGCTGAATGTAAATTGGGCTCTGACCCCATCTGCAAATCTGCTCCCTGATGTATTTCATAATCAGTTTAAAGGCTTGATCAACCCATAGCCGAGGTCCAGACTACGTCACAGACTGCAGCTGCTGGAGACAAGCGTGTTTTGCTGCTGCCCCCTGAAATGCTTGTATCTGATGTGCAGAGATTCTCCATTGGAACAAGCAGGTAAGAGCAGTGCCTCTCGTCCTGCATCTCATTCCCTGACTGTGTGTGTGTGTGTGTGTGTGTGTGTGTGTGTGTGTGTGTGTCACAGATTCCTTACGAGTGGGTTCACAGAATCATAGAACCATCAGGATGGAAGGGACCATAAGAGTCCACCTAGTCCAGCCACTGCACCAAGGCAGAGCCAGATGAACCTAGACCATTTTACCAGGATTGTTCCTGGTAAAAATGGAAACACTGTCATGGCACTTACTGCTGAGGGACCTGAGAAGGTGAATGAGCAGCAAAGTCTGAGCCATCCGAGGGGCGTGATGGATCCCCCATCCCCTAAGAGCTCTTAGGACTGCAGTATGCCAAGCTTTCATGATTTCATGATGAATCTCATGGTATTTGGTGTTTTCCTTAAAGCCCCAGCTCCCGGAGTCAGGTGACTATGTGCGAATATCAGCTTTCATTTAAAAAAAAACAAGGTTTTTAGCACTCATGATTATGGGGAAAAAGCTTGAAAATGCAACCCAAATTAACCCTAAACATAAAAGTCCAGATGGCAAATAAAAAGAACCCATTTTAAAAAACAAATCTCATGATTTTTCAGGGCCTGACTCGTGATTTTTGAATGCTCAGGGTTGGCAGTACTGGGATTTGATGATTTTTTGGAAGATACATTCTTGTCCACACCCAAGGTGCTGGGTTCGATGCAGGGAGCACTGAGTGAGGATCTCTGCCCTGTGCTCTGCAGGAGGGCAGACTGGATGATCAGAATGCACCTGTCTTGCTTCAGAACCCAAGTCTACAAATCCAGTTACTGAAGGGAAACGGCAGCGTGAGGCTTTGACTTCTCTTGCACTTTTGATGGTAATGCTGTGGTGATGCTCACAGGAAATTCCAAGCAGCCTTCACTCTGGGAAGAGCTGCATTTGCAAACTTGTTTAAAAGCCCCAATTTGGGGGTAGTTGTTTAAAATATTTTCATTAGTGGGGTGTGTGTGTGTGTGTGTGTGTGTGTGTGTGTGTGTGTGTGTGTGTTCTATTTGAGGAAATATATTTAGAAACCCTGTAAGAGGCTCCCTTAAGCTCCTCTAATTCAAACAGATGCCTTTTCTGTTGCCCATTATTTGGCTTTAGGTCTTCACTGAAGACTGAGTCAATGTATTTGAATGTCGCCTAGGAAAGTGTCCATAGGCAAATCAGGGCAGGAAGGAAGAATACTGAATTGTTGCAGTTTTCTTGTTTGCCAAGAATTACTGACTGGGAATCTTTGTGCTGGTGAGATTGTCTCACCTAGGACCAAATCCGGTGGTCCTTATTCAGGCAAAACTCCCATTGCCTGTGGCTGGGTGATGTCACATCTCATGGCCTCCCCTGGATCCAGGCATGTAGCCCAGAGCCTGGGTGGATAATGCCCCCATCCTTGTTCAGCATGGCTGTGTAGTCAGCCGCTCACCATGCTCAGGCAGAGTGAGGCTGTAGAGAGTTCAGTCGCTGCCGCTTGCAGGGCATGGAGTGTCTAACCACCGAGACAGGGAGCATGGTGACCAACTGCAGAGAAGTCACCTCTGGAGGCTGGATCACTGCTGTGTCCATCCTGCCCTGCATGGCTTTTTTCCCGGGGTGTTTTGGTAACAATGGCACCCAGGGCTCGTGCCAGTCTGGGCTCCCAACCTGCCTGAGGTGACGCCACTGTATTTTCAGGGTCATGAATGATTCTCCATGGGGCTACATCAAGATGAGTGGCCTTCGTGCTCTCGCTGGGCCTCTCAATAGTTTGTGACGGGAATGGCCACGGGGTTTTCACTGTCGCAACTAAGGGACCTGGACCTGCCTCGCAGGGCTGTGTGACACCTAAAATATAGGCATCAGTCAGGGGATGGACGAGTATTGTGCGTGCGTGTGTGTGTGTGTGTGTGTGTTAACAGTGCACAGTTGTGTGTCTCTTTCCACAGACCCTGTGATGTCGGTCTCTGCCCCACCAAAGGTCACATCTCCATGAGGTCATCGCCCGCTGCTAGGCTCCTCCAAGTGCTGTGAGGCACAGCAAGGAGCTCACCTTGGCTCCTGACCACACCTTCCGCCAGGAGTGTGACATGTTGGATATGGTGGAAAAGTTTCTGTTGTGCAATTTCCTTTAGCTGCTGACAGTCTCCCAGCAGCAGCACATGCCCTTGTGACCATGAGTCCTACCACTGCAAGGCTTCGCCCTCCTGCACAACGTGTGCTGAGCACAGCAATGCATTTGCTCTCAGGTTTGAGCAACAGCTCTGAGCTCTGCATACCGTGCTGGGGTGACCTAGAAAGGGGAGGATTGGCTTTAAGTTGCCCATCCTGATTTTTAAAGTCTTAATGACACAGGGGCCCTGACTATAGTTGAGGCCTCTGGCCTTATGGCAGGGCCAGATTAAGGCATAGGCACTATGTGCCCTTGCCTTCCTAGGGCCCCTGCTCTTGCAGTCATGTGATGAGGCCAGAATCTCTCCCTCAAGATTGGGAAGAAACGTTTTCAAATGTGACCGGAGTGTCCCCAACGCAGCAATGTTGGCCCGAGTCTGCAGAGGGCCTGAAACAACAGCTCCAAGAGGTGTGAACTGCCCCATTCACCTTAACTCTGAGACCTGCTATTCTGGGGGGTCCCACCAACACATCCTGGTCAGGGCTCTGTGCAGGGGGTCACTTGCTGTCAATGCTCCATCAGGGATGCTGGGACAGCATTGCTGGGGCCTTCGCACACACACTCCTCCTCCAGGACAGATCCCAGCCTGCCCAAAGAGAGCCATGGTCCCCCGCTCCCCCCGCCAGCCCACTCTTGTGTGAGTGGCCCCAAAGCGAGGTGGGGCCAGGACATTGGGGTGGGACCCTGGTGCAATCGGGGGACAATAAGGGCATTGGAACAGGGTGGCTGACCTGTCAAGGGCTAAAGGCCTGAGGCCAGCCGACCCCAGTTCCCAAGCAGGTAGCCCTGTGCAGGGCTCAGCTGACCCCCCTGTAAGAGCAGCAGGAAGCTGCAGAGGAGAAGGGGAAGCCCAGGTGCAGAGGAACTGCAGAGAGTGAGAGAGGCTCCTGCAGCAAAGAGCAGGGGAATGGCTCCTGCGATGGAGGGCTGGGACGGCCCTGGGGTATCAAGCAGAGTTTCTAGGCAGCAAGGCCTGGGAGTACGGCTCCTACAGGGAAGACCCCGAGACACCAGGGATGTTCTGAGACGTGGCCTCAGGGAGGAGGGGCTGTGCTACCCCACTTAAGGGTGGGGAGAGGACATTTTTGTTCTGAACTTTAGGCCAAGCAAACCAGCCCCCTAAGGAGGGGAGTTCTGAACAGAGAAGCCTTTTGTGATTTTTTTAGGTGTCTGAGAGAGGAAACTGAGGCAGAGTATTTGCAGAGCAACCTCACGCCACAAGGTCACCTGAGATCTGCAAGTGGCATCCTGGCCTCATAGATTTCAATTGGAGTTTTGCCACAGACTTCAGCAGGGCCAGGATTTCACCCTGAGCATCATGTCGGGCTCTGGCCTTCTTCTCCATCATCACCAGTGATAAAGGTTCCACAGGCCAGATTTTACCCGCAGTGACACCTGTTAATCTGGTGCCAAGCCACAGACCTGCTGCTTTTACAAAGAGCCGTGTGCCATACTTGGGGAGACCCCACCATGACCCTGCACAACACCATGGATACCTCAAGGAGCCCAACTCACAGGCCCCTCACGTGAACAGCGAGGACGAGGAGGATGTGGACATGTGACCAGGATGTCCAGCTATGCCATGAGCCAGGACCTGTTTGAGACTCCACCGCAGTCATCAGTCCTGGCAGGCCAGCACAGGTGAGCCCGATGCACGGGAAGTGTGTCATTGTATTTCCCATTACCGTGTTGTACTGATGGCCCCCAACTTAACAGGACACAGCTATCGACTTCTGCTAGAAGAGGTAGTGGTACAACAAAGAGACGTAGAGATAGGGTGGGGGCCATGTGGAGCAGCTTGCTTATGTGCAGGGGGATGTCCCTTGAGTCCTCCTGAGAAATATTGACGAAACTTCCATGGAGGTGCTCGGCAATCCTCTCTTGAAGGTTTCCAGGGATGGCAGCCTTATTGCTTCCTCCGCGGTAGGACACTTTCCCGCACCAGTTGGTGATAACTGCAGCGGGCACCATTGCAGTACAGAGGCTAGCAGCATATAGGCCTGGGTGTCTTTGGGACACCAGCAGCAGCTGCGCTCTCTGTGCCTTTCGTACCCTCAGGAGTGAGATACCAGCTACAGTCCCCACCATTCGCGGAAAATGGTGCCATTGCCCAATGAGTACATAGCTTCATGCAATTCCCTGCTCATTTCCCTCCTCCCTGGAGGGCCACACTCAGCATGGCTGGTGCTGTGCATGGTGCTGTGCACAGCGCTCCAAGCAGAAGTGTCAAGCGGCAGGTCTTGAATAAAGCTTTAGGGGGCCAGGGAAGAGAGTTCAGAATCTTACCTTTCACTTTCAGGTGTGACTACACCGACAACGGCACCTCAGTGTGTTTTAGCTGCAGCTGCTGCCATTGCAGCCTAGAGGGTTTCCCTCTCCAGCCAAATAAGAAGGAGAAGGAAGAGGACATGGGATGACCTGTTCAGCAAGATCCTGCAAGCCAGTGCTGCATCAGTCCATGAACAGAGGGCCTGGAGGGTGGATATTGCCGACTGTGTGGAGAAGGAAAGAGCAGAGAGGAGAAAAGCCCCAGGAGTCGCAGCAGGAAAAGGAGAGGGAGATGCACCAGGACATAATCCAAGTATCAGGGGGGAGCCGTGTTAGTCTGTAGCCACAAAAACAACAAGGAGTCTGGTGGCACCTTAAAGACTAACAGATTTATTTGGGCATAAGCTTCTGTGGGCAAAAAACCCACTTCTTCAGATGCATGAAGTGAAAATTACAGAGAGAGGCATAAATACACTGACACATGAAGAGAAGGGAATTACCTTACAAGTGGAGAACCAGTGTTGACAGGCCCAATTCAATCAGGGTGGATGTGGTCCACTCCCACTAATTGATGAGGAGGTGTCAATACCAAGAGAGGGAAAATTGCTTTTGTAATGAGCCAGCCACTCCCAGTCCCTATTCAAGCCCAAATTAATGGTGTTAAATTTGCAAATGAATTGTAGCTCTGCAGTTTCTCTTTGAAGTCTGTTTTGGAAGTTTTTATGTTGCAGGATGGCTACTTTTAAATCTGTTATTGAATGTCCAAGGAGATTGAAGTGTTCTCCTACTGGCTTTTGTATGTTACCATTTCTGATGTCTGATTTGTGTCCATTTATTCTTTTGCGCAGAGACTGTCCGGTTTGGCCAATGTACCTGGCAGGGGGCATTGCTGGCACATGATGGCATATAGCACATTGGTAGATGTGCAGGTGAATGAGCCCCGATGGTGTGGCTCATGTGGCTGGGTCCTCTGACGGTGTCGCTAGAGTAGATATGGGGACAGAGTAGGCAACGGGGTTTGTTACAGGGATTGGTTCCTGGGTTAGTGCTTCTGTGGTGTGGGAAAGTTGCATGCTGGGAACTTGACTCCCTTGCTCCCAATCAGCCCTGCATGCAGGGCCGTCTCCAGGCACCAGCAGGTGCTTGGGGCGGCCACTTCGGAGAGGGGCGGCACGTCCAGCTGTTCAGCGGCAATTCGGTGGACGGTCCCTCACTCCTGCTCGGAGAGAAGGATCTCCCGCCGAATTGCCGCCGCAGATCGCGATCGCGGCTTTTTTTGTTTGTTTGTTTGTTTGGCTGCTTGGGGCAGCCAAAACCCTGGAGCCGGCCCTGCCTCCATGACTTGTTTCTGCCCCACCGTGCATTGCTGAATCTTCTGACAGTGGCATGTTGCACACTGAGGTACATACCTACGGATGCACTGTGCATTGACACAGCCACGCCTGGTGAGCATGTGCAGCATGGACGCAGGAAGCCAAGTATGCACGTGGGATCCACTAAATGCAGCGGCTGCATGTCGATGTAACTTGCATCAGCCAAAGTTTGTATTGTAGACATGGGCTAAGAGGCAGGACTCCTGGCTGCTCTGGTAGTGCCTCACTCTGGGTTTATCTACCCTGCAGGCAGAAGTGTGACTGTAGCATGTGTAGACATGCCCACGCTAGCTCTGGTCTGCTTAGTACCAATAACAATGGCAGTGAAGCCACAGCACAGGCTGTACAAGCCCACCGAGGACACCCTACATCCATATGTCTGTGGCTAGCCCATGCCTTGGCTCCACCACTATTGTTATTGGAGCGAACTAGATCAGAGAGCGCTCAGGGATGTCTACACGTGCTGCGGTCACACCTCTGATTGCTGTGTCGCTATAATGCCATAATGTTACCTGCTGAAAGTCACACAGGGTACCTGCATGCCTCAGTTTCCCCCTCCATGACGCTGGGGGGACAAGCCACAGGGCAGCGTGTGAGGTTTGCAGCCACAGGGAAGGGAAGCTCTAGAGAAGGGAATAGTATCACGATTACTTTTGTTGTCATTCTGCGCGGCTGTCATCCATTGTTCTGTAGCTAGACACAGCTCACTGAGGGAAAAGGCCATTATCTGGCACTGGGACACCAGGAAGCCCATGGCCAACACCACATAGGCCGGCTGAGTGTCCGGCACAACACACCTCAAGAGAGCAGTTTGCATTCAGCAGCTTTGGAAGAGAGGCATTCGTTAGCCAAAGGGAATGCCTGGGACAGCTTCCCAGCTACGCCCTGCTCTCCTCTCTGAGCCCCTCTCCTCCATTCTGCTGTTCTCCTGCCCTGGCTGGACACTGCCATGGTGCTGGGGTTTGGTGTCTTCATGAGCTCTGCCGTGTTCCCAGGCGCCGGGTTCCACGTCTCAGTGAACCCCGCAGTGTTCCCAGGCGCCGGGGTTCAGCGTCTCAGTGAGATGCAGCGAGGCCACTCCTGTCGGGATATTTCCAGGGTCATCCACTCTGCTGTGAGCTGAGGACGTTGTTATGCCCTTAGGAGCTCCAATTCAGAACATCAATTTCCGGACTCTGGTCCTGTGCCCCTATCCTGCTACTCTCACAAGGGACTTGGTGTAGAAATTCTCCATCTCCAAGTTTGTCTCTGAGCTGCCTCGTTGCTCTTGGAGTTCCCAGGACCATTGATTCTAGACGATTTTAGCTGACACCGCGACAACAACTCCGGGCTTTGTGATACCTCTGCATCTTCTTGCCTTGCCCGGCCAGTGACACCAGGCAGGTCATGGGTACAACATGGTCTTCAGGCTCCGTCTGAGTTCATTAGGAGACCCCTGAGCAATGGCCAGTTCATCACCTGGGGGCGTGAAATAAATTCATACCTGGTCTGTGGGTTTCTGGAGCCTGGGGGCAAAACTCAAGTCCACAGAGTTGCACTAGAAATCTGTTTGTCCCAGGGTTTCCTCTGATAGTGAGTGTGATGCACTGTATTTTAAAATAGCCCCCAAGCCCCCCATATTCACCACTGCTATACAATTATGATGTGTTTTGAACAAAGTGTGCCTTGTGAGGTATCATTTGGAAAGTTATAATCTGTTGAGTATCATTGTTCTGACAACATGTAGGTATCGTCCTTGTGTATGAAGGTCTGAAAGTTTGCTATATGTATGTTGCTGAAGCACGTTGTGAGTCTGGGACACACCCACAGACTAGCTTTTCTATAGCAACACACAGGAGTGACCAAAACCAGGCAGGTGTTAGGCAACCATCGCCGGCCACTCACTGCCAGGGGAGTTGCAAACAAGAGATTTACAAATCACATGAAAGGCATTTGCTCAAACCCATACACCATGGGGCTGCCTAACCCCCATGACACAGCAAGGATCTTTCCAGCACCTGGAGGAGAGTATAAAATAAGGGACAATGACATCACCACCTCACCTCTCCTCCCCCACTTGCACTGAACACCACACGATTGCTTGGAAGACAAAAGATAAAAACCACAAGCAAACCCTGCAGCAGTCTGTGTTAACTGGCCAGCTTTCCCAGTTCGGACCACTCCCCCCATTCCCAATGGTTCTTTATTTCCTTTTGTAACCACTTCTGAACTTCCATGTTTATGCCACTTATTTTAAATTAAATTTTTATTTTTAAATTAATGGAGATATCCTATCTCCTAGAACTGGAAGGGACCTTAAAAGGTCATCAAGTCCAGCCCCCTGCCTTCACTAGCAGGACCAAGTACTGATTTTGCCCCAGATCCCTAAGTGGCCCCCTCAAGGATTGAACTCATAAGCTGGGGTTTAGGAGGCCAATGCTCAAACCACTGAGCTATCCCACTTAAAATCTAGCTCTCTTTTGTTAATAAAGTGATTCTAATGTTTTGTCTCAGTGTGGTTTTGATTGAAGTTTGGGGAATCTACTCAGGTTACAGAGGCTGGGGCATGTCCACTACCCTTTGACGAAGTGGCAAACTAATTAATGAGCTTGCATTGCTCAAGAAGGTCTTGAGCAGTGTTAGATGCACATTTCTGGGGTGCAAGACTGGGGCTGGGGGGATTTATTGGTGTCCCCCTGCATACAGTTCATGAGGGATCCAGGCTGGGGCTGGTGGGAGCGCTCTGGCTGGGGGAAGGATCCGGGGTGGGGAGTTAGAGGGTTCAGTTTGTTGAACTTTGGCTGGGCCCAGGTTACTGGATGGGAGCATTCCCACACATCAGACTGAGTACACGAAATCCAGGGTGCTTGTTTTGGACATTTTCCTGTATGTAAATGTGTTTCCTTGGTAATAGCTGTGACAATAACATCTATGGTGTTTCTCTATTTTTATACATCTGTCTTCAGTTAGGTGGTAGAATTTTAGTACTGAGATATTCCGATACCCTGCTGTCTCTGCACACGCCCTTCCCTGGAGACTGGGGAGAGGGTTCTAGTGGTGACGTCTCCACATCCTCCCCCCGGCCCCAGCTTCCTCTTGTGCAACCTTGGCAGGACTGGTCCGTGAATGGGGAGGTGGGGTCAGGGAAAGCAGGGCTAAGTAGTCTGATTGGTGAAGCCCATTCCTGCTTTCTGCCCTGACTTCTACCCCTCCTGTGATGGTTTCTTTCTCCTGCCCTCTAGGTTTTGGGGCATGTTGCCCTTTTGGGTAACAAGTTTTTGTATCTGTCTCTGTTAAGCTGTTCCGAGGCCCTTGGGCACTGGATCTGGGATATTAACATGTACAACCGATTAATTCATAATAATACATAGAGATGTGACCACATGGCCTGGCCAGGGACCCAGCCCAAAGGGACCTGCGCAGAACTGCCCAGTCCTCGTCTGGGACAGCTCAGCACTTCCACCAGCATTAAAGACGAAGACTTGCTGATGTTCCCCCATGGCACATACAATGACCCAGGCAGGGGGGCTGGTAGTGCCCACAGCTGACAGTTCTCAGCCTCAGTCCATCGAGGGAATAAGCAATACACCTGAGCTCAGCCTTGGCCGTCGTAAGAAGACAAGCCGCTGTGGGGCCTGGATTGAATGTTCTGGCTGTGGAATCTGTGCCCTGCAAGAGAAAGTCCTTCACTGAGGAACTGGCCCTGTCCCCAAGCCACGCTGCTGGCTCTGCTATGGAGTCCCCCAGCTCTTCACGCCAGTGAAGCTCAGCTGGAGTTTTAAACAACAGACCAATTGCTCCAGTTCTTCCTTGGAAGAGCACTTTGCTCCCAGGCCAGGCTGAGCTGCTGACCCTGCACAGGTTGCGATTAAGGGGTTGTTGAAAGCGCTGCATTCTGCATGCTGGCTGGAGCTGGGAACAAGGCAGCAGTGCTATGACAAGACAGGCAAATGAGGCTTAGACAGCCGGGATTTAGCAGGCACCTGGGGATTCTTGGCCCGTCCCCTTGGGGTTGCCCTCCTGGAGCTGGCAGTGGTTAATCTGGTTCATGCCTTACACCCCTGAACAAATTGCAGCTTGCTATAAGTGGGCATTAATTAATGAAACATTGTAATTAAGTTAATAAGGAAAAACACATGATGATGCTAACGTCAAAAGAGCAGAAGCTGGGTTAGCCTGTCCCTGAGGGACCTGCAGGCAGGTTGACAGCCCGACTCTTCACACACCTTCCCCTTCACACACGGAGAGCTGGAGTCTGCTCCCACTGAGGCCGAGCGGAGCTGGAGGGGCTCAGCCTGGGGTAGGCAGGACACTTACGTAGGGGCCTAGACATGGGCTGAGGCCTCCGACATTGACCACTTCGACTTCGGGCCTGTCTACGCTTACAGGTCTGCTGCACTGCCACAGTGCGTGTGGCGCAGACGCTCTCTGACGCTCAACCCCCCTGTGAGCGGCAGTAGCTCTGTGGGTGGGAGACGCTCTCCTGCCGACATGGCGCTGGGCACACTAGCGCTTAGGCTGGCATAGCTTATGTCACTCGGGGGCGGAATATTCACACCCATGAGCGACATACGTTTTGCCGACAAGAGGTAGCAGAGACATGGCTTTGGTTCCCATTGTGGAACCCGGTGCCTGCGAACACCGCGTGGCTCAGTGAGCTGAGAACTCCTGGACTGGTGCTTGTCTAGGAGGCGAGACCTCAGCATGAGCCAGCTCCCCAGCAGCCCTGACTACTGAGGGTGGCTCAGAAAGGAAGCATGAGAGATCAGTCCGCATGGTCTCCCCATCTCTGCTCCCTTCTCACGTGGTAGCGGGATGGGACACTGCTCTCCAAGGTGCATCATACTCCCACCACGACCAGTTCCCAGCCTGCCTGCGCCCTGTTCCACCTTGGGCTCTGCATGCCAGAGCCAGCAAACCCCTTCACAAATCAGGCTCCCCTGTTGGCATGCCCACGACAAACACACACAACTGCCAGGCCTGGGCCGCACCCTCTTCCCCATTGCACCCCCCGGGATTCCGGAACGTCCCCCGCAGCTAGCTCAGCAATCTCAGCTCATGGTTTGACTTGCTTCAGAGTATTTGAGTGGGGCTTAAACAAAGAGATTTCATTTCCCTTCTGCAGAGTGACTGGAAATTAGCCCCCCTCCCTCAGAGCTGCCCCCCTCTGTGCATGTCAGAGCCAACCCTGCTGCCTTGAGTGACAAGAAGAAGCTGCTGCTGTGGGGGAGCAGCTGGTGCCCACTCTGCAGCCACAGCCCTGGCGCTGGTCCTGCTTGCAGGGTGAAGAGCCGTGGGGTTGCAGCAGTATCCTTTAGAGGGAGCCCATGGGGGCACACACACAGGTGTTGCTGAGGGTGGAATTTGGCCCTGTGGAACATTTATCACTGGTGGTGATGGAGGAGAAGGACAGAGCTCGCTGTGATACTCAGGGTGAAATCCTGGCCCTGCTGAAGTCAGTGGCAAAGCTCCCATTGATGTCTATGAGGCCAGGATGCAGAGCTCAGGGCACTCAGAACACACAGCTACTTTTCATCTGCACAGATTTGAGCTGGAGTCAGAAAGAAGCAGGAGCCCTGGAGCCCACAATGCCACTTAACCTTGTGATAGTCTCCCTTGGAAAAGCCCAGCTGCGGTAAGCACAGATAACAGTTTGCTGCTCGGCCCTGGACCTGTGATCTTTTGCTGGCTCTGCTCAGGTAACTCGAGCTGCCAGGGGGCGTGTGCAGTTATTGGCAATTACCCCCACACTTAGGGTGTGTTATAAGGCAGGCGGTGAAGTTAAATCTTCCATCTGACTCAGATGTCCATGTGATGCCCAACAGCTGGAATGCCTTGTGGTGATTGTAGGGGGGAGGTGAAAGGAAATTATGAAATAGCAGGAGTCGGCTTGGAGCATACGGAGCCTTCCCATTGGCTCTCACTACTCTCTGGAGAAATGGACTGAAGTCAATCAATGCAATATCAAAAAGTTGAATGCAAAGTGGTTGCCGGAGCACGGAGCGAGCTGAACCACAGAGCTGGGCAGAGCAGCAGCCGCAGGGCAGATGACAGCGACAGTTCATCGGAGGCACCGTGCAACGCTGTCACAGGAAAGGGTTGCCTTAGCAGGAGCCCCACGTGTAAAACAAGCCAGGTCATGCTCCACCGCCTGCCCACATGTTCAGCTGATGGAGTTAGCTGGCTCATTTGACTAGGAGAAGGGTGCCAAGCGCTGATGGGTTTCGACAGGCAGCCTGCAGAATGCTGCACTTGCCATGGCCCCGAGGGCTGGGCAGGCGCCCGGATGGTGGGCGTGTTTTAGGCACCGCGTTTGGGGCACTGTTGGCTGCCAGCAAAGCAAAGTGCTTTAATACTAATCAATATACCCATGTGGCACCTTTCATCCCCAAACACTGCAAAATCTGCCCACTGCCCTCCACAGCCCCAACCAAGCTGCTCCAGGCAAGGGGAAGAT
Source organism: Terrapene triunguis (assembly GCF_002925995.2). Classification (NCBI taxonomy): domain Eukaryota; kingdom Metazoa; phylum Chordata; order Testudines; family Emydidae; genus Terrapene; species Terrapene triunguis. The sequence goes on along the minus strand of NW_020664587.1, from coordinate 2,326,019 downwards.
ACCCCAGGACAAGTTCAGCGAAGGTAACCGGGGAGCATGAAGGTACAATTCCTGTCCTGGCCAATGGTGCCATTTCCCAGTAACTCCTGAAGCCAACATGACTTTTTGGATGATGGCATCCTTGTTTATGCACTGATGAAGCAGAGCTCTGCAAACACAGCTTGGGAGCTAGTTACTACTGCTCCAGGGATGGAAGAGAGCAAAACCTGCTTTTATTGTAGATCCTACATCAACAACGATGGGGTCAGATACCCGCTGATGTACATCTATATAGCTCCATCTGGGCCAGTTTACACTAGCAGAGGATCTGGTGTATGATTTACACACCAAAATCCAGAGGACATTTCACATAATAATGTTCACAGATTTGAAGGCCAGAAGGGCTCATGAGATCATTTACTCTGAGCTCCCATGTAATACATTTTATTATTTCACCCAGTTACCTTTTGTGACGTTATTGACATAAACTGTGACTGTATAGACCATTGTTGCAACCACTGTTATATATTTGCAGCAAATATTGTACAAAGGTTGTCGTGTGAGGTGTCTATGGAAAGGTTATGATTTGCTGGTTATGATGATGCTGTCTGTATGTGTGTATCATTTTGTAGTTGAAGTTATGAATATTGGCTCTGTACTTGTATCTCAATGTGTTTTGATTCTAAGTAGCCTCAGTGAAGCATTTGGTCAGCTTCTTGAGAAAGGACTATTCTCAGTAAGTGCCCAACAAGAAACACTTAACTGACAATGAACTTTGGGAGACGCCAATCCACATCTGAGCTTTCCTGGGACTGTTCAAACTAACATGTAAACAATGGTGTCGGCCTGCAAACTGAGTCATGCATGGACATGTGACTTGCCCATGTGACTCCAATCACCATCTTGCTGCTGTGATTTTCCACAGTAAGAACAAAGGGGTGTCCTTCCACAGGGCAGAGAATATCAAAGGCCCTGGAAAACCCTCCATCTTGTGCTTCTTACTTCTGAAGGAACCTTGCTACAAACTGAAGCTCTGAACAAAGGACTGAATGACCGATACCAGCAGGGCATGTACTCCAAAGACTTGATGTGAACCTGCAGTTTATTCCGTCACTGCTACAAGCCTGAACCAAGAACTTTGCCATTACTGTATGTAATTGATTCCATTTAACCAATTTTAGCTCTCATCAATATTTTTTTCTTTTTATGAATAAACCTTTAGATTTTAGATTCTAAAGAATTGGCAACAGCGTGATTTGTGGGTAAGATCTGACTTGTATATTGACCTGGGTCTGGGGCTTGGTCCTTTGGGATCGGAAGAACCTTTTTTCTTTTACTGGGGTATTGGTTTTCATAATCATTCATCCCCATAACGAGTGGCACTGGCGGTGATACTGGGAAACTGGAGTGTCTAAGGGAATTGCTCGTACGACTTATGGTTGGCCAGTGGGGTAAAACTGAAGTCCTCTCTGTTTGGCTGGTTTGGTGTGCCTTAATAATAAAGAAAACCCAGCCTTGGGCTGTAACCGCCCTGCTCTAAGCAACTTGTCCTGAATTGACACTCTCAGTTGTGTCCCGCCAGGGGCAGCATCATTACACCTTTGTACTAAGCAGATCAGAAAACTACCCCAGGAAGGACTTGAACTTGCCCAGCATGGAACGTATACAAGCTCAACACTCTTAGCAGGTCATCTGAACAGCAAATGTGTGTCTAACTAACGAGACAGGCCCACTTACTAGCTCTCTGTTTTGCTACCAGATGGAGATTTTCTTAGGGCAAGCTCCTGACCCAGAACCATGGTTCAGATAAATGGAGCTACGTGGGTAGGCCCAGGGATGAGCCTCACGAAGTGCTGCTGCCCGGTGCTTTGCAGCACATGTTCATGCTGCCGTCTCAGTGCTGATTCTCCTCTGGGCTTCTGAGCATAAAAGTTACACCATGAAACAAGCCAAAGCTGAGAGTTTCCAAGAGATTCAAAAATAGCAGGATGCAAATTTTGTGGAGGCTTGAAATTTAAAGTGATTTACCGGTGTCAAGCCCGTAAAATCAATTTGGCAGGTGTTCACTGGTTAAAATTAGTTTTCAGTGAAAGCTGGAGGCATTCGTGTGTGTGTCTTGGTGCATTGTTGGGAAGCACAGTGTGTTTGCATGCCTGGGGGGTGGGTATGGGGCATAGATGTCCATTTAAAATGGAGCCCTTACTGTGTGCTTGTGGAGGTCAGAGATCTCCACAGACAGGGCTGTCCGGCTGAATACTGCCTACCAGTACTTGTAGAAATCCCTGCCCATTATTCGGTACACTCACATTCACGGGGGAGCCGGGTGTAACCCACACACCTCCTGGGTGTGGTGTTCTGTCCCATCGAGACCGGGGGGGGGGGAATGACCGGGGTCTGTCGGCGGTACACGTGCACTCAGGCGAGTGTGCCGTGGGAGCAGAAGGGTCTGTAACAGAGCAGTGATGCTGTCTATGAGCTATTTGGCTATGGCTGGGGGTGCACACAGGTCTGGCTGCAGGAGGGGAGAGAGGGCAGGTGACAGGTGAAGAGGGTTTGCAAAGTGCATGGTAAATGAGGGCAGAACTCCCCAGCTCCATGTCCCCAGCACAGCGCCTGACTCGGGCAGAGCCGCCGGTCCAGCTGACATGGCCCAGTGACACTAAGCTCCCGTGTGAGGCGATCTGTGGAATCTGCACCAGCTCCCCCTGCCGACTGGCTGCAACCCGCAGACCCACACCGCTGCTGGGGCTCAGTTTTCTGTGCCTGCTACTTAAAGCCCCGTCCCCATGGCGCAGCCGAGGTTTGTCTGTTCCTTGCAGGCGGCAGAAAAGCCACACAAGGGGCAGGAACCAGCCAGAGGTTCCCCACTCTGCAAGGTGCCAGCCCTTCCCTGAGAGCAGTGGCTCCTGGGAACCCTCTTGTAGACAAGGTGCTGGAGCCATGGGTTCATTTCCTGACTGCTACAGACAGGGCGAGTCTGTGCCTGAGCTGCCCCATCTGTAACCCAGGGACCGTGACTGCTCCATGGGCTGGGGAGACAAATGTATTACTTCAGTGAGGGCTCAGTTATCTGGGGCTGTATCCGTAGGTAGCTATGGGACTCCAAGCCAAGAATGCTCTAGGACACCCTTCTGCCTGGTCTTCCCAAGAGAGGATTCCCAGCTCCACAGGGGGTGTCCCATGGGGGTGACAGACTGGGGAGACGGGCTGCAGGGTTGGCCTGCAGGCAGGGGAGAGCCAGGCATGGAGGCCCTGCTGTTTAGGGATTCTGGGAAATGGTCTGGCCCAAGGTCACTCGAGAGGGTTTCCACCGGCACTTGGACAAGGGATTGGCAGCTGGAGCCAGACGCCTGAAGCTGCACATGGGAGTCAGTGCACACAGTGCGGACAATAGAGTAAAAGGCTGTATTCTGCTCGCACTTACATCGGTGTAACTATGCTCTCCCAGGGATTGCCGGCACACTGCAGGGCCACATTAGACACCCGTGCACTGCAGATTGCCATTATACACACTGGGTCCGAGCTCAGGTAGGCGACTTTTTTGAATATCGATGGATCATTCAGAGTGAATGTATCTGGTTGCTCTTTGTTTATGGAAAAACATAACAATGGGTTGGAGACTCTCTGCTAGTCAGTCATTGAATGGGAGCGGCGCTCCCAGGAAAGCCCAGGTATTGCAGGACATGGTGTTAATGACTCAATAGGGGTTGCTTTATCCTCTGAACGGATGCTGAGTTGATGCCCCAGCATTGCATGGTGCTGCAAAAGGGCTTCTTCGGCAGCTTAGATCCTGATTCTCATGTTCATTAAAGACCCAATGGCATTTTTTGCAAAAGGTTTCTTAACTCCAGTGTCCCTGCCCAATCCTAATATGGATGCTTACATTTGACCTCCTGTAATTCCCTGTGCACTATCAACTGGAAAGAATATGCTTCTCTTCTTGTCCTAAATTGCTATAGAGCAGAGCTGGGTGCTGTTAAGCAGTTGCTGGCTGAAGTTCAGAGATGGGGAAAATATTTCCTACATAGACAGTAGCATGCTTGGAATGGAAGATGTAGGTCAGCTGCCCTAACAAACCTGCTTGGCTGTCACCCACTCCTGGATCTTTTGACCTCTGGAGTCACATGATGACAATGTTCTCAGCACTGAGGCTAGCTCTGGGCTTTGCTTCATTAACGTTCGGCAGAGACAGCTTGTCTCCAACTGCTTTTCTCCTGAAGCAGCAGATCTGCCATGGACAGTGCCAGCTCCCACATCATGCTAGAGTTCGCTTCCTGCTCACTGCAGTGACGCTCTCAGGGTCTTGTTTCCAATCCACGTCTGTCTGATTCCTGGCTACAGTGCCATGGCGCTGATGCCATAGAGCAGCTGGTCGTGTTGATTCAATCTTCTGAACCGGTAGCAGCAACAGCTCCTTCTTTGGGCACCATAACTGATTCTCCTCGGCGCCTTGTGCAGAGCCAGCACATGCCATGTGGTGCTTTCCCCAGAGCTAGCAGGGGCCCCAGGAGAGGAACCCTGCAGACCCCTGACTGCTCCCCCTCGATGCACCTCAGATTGGCCTGTGTGTGGTGGCTCATGTGAGATGACCTCAATACTGGGAGTCCCCAGACAGCTCCATCACAGACAGCGCTAGGAAGAGTCGTGACAGGACAGGGAGGGGTTAGCTGTGGAAGAAAAGCTGGTTGCTGGCTGCGGTGCCGTTCTTAGAAGAGCACGACACCATTCTGTGAGTCTCTTGCTGGTGCACAGCTGCTGCCCACAGGCTTTGGAGACAAAGGCAACTGACTTGGATCCCACATGCTGCAGCCCTGCCTTTCCCTGGGAGTAAGTTCGTTTAAATGCTAGCCGGGGGCCACAGGGGGTGGGGAGATAAAGCCCAGCCTTCGGCACTCATGGACTGATTCTGATTCCCTCCCATTACCCCCCTGGAGGGCTCATCGCAGGCTGCGGGCCTTCCTCTCCACCAGGCGAATACCAGGATGGAATGAGGCAGGGCTGCGGCCACCCACATCACCTTGCCAATGAGACTCAGCAGGCAGGGACCTCTCTGTGAGACAGGAGAGGGTCTGCTATGCCATAGCAAGGGGAGAGCTAGCCCTTTGTGAGTTTTACAGCATGCCCCTCACCATGGCATCTGAGTGCCCTGGTTCAGTGACCCCTGCTAACATCAGGGGCTGCTGCTTGGACCTGTCCTCCAGGATGTGCCCTTAAAGTCTTCAGGTAAGTGAGAGGTGGGATCAACCCTCAGAGAAGCTTTGCCTGCTGGCGCTTAGGGAAGTCATGAAGAGCCAGTGCCGTGGCTGGGGCTAACAGTGACTAGGGACAGAGGGCGTCACAGACCTGTTTGGAGCGTCTCAGTGGATCAGCCAGTCCAGTCCCAGCAACACAGCGCTGCCTTCAGCAGCTCATCTAGCCCACCCTCCTGCACTGTGTCAGATCCACTTCCTGGTCCCTAAGCCACACTGCTGGACGAGGCACCCAGTCTGCAGGCAGGCAGCAGCTCCGCAGTCCCAGTGCCTCAATTTGCTATTTGTCAAGCTTTTATTAATATTTACCCTCGTGTGGTGGTCCCCCGACTCAGTGCCCCGGCCAGGGCAAGCCCTAGACCCTGCTCCCCAGCGGGAGCTCGCGGGCCGGCTTAAAATGTTTGCTCACCCCTGAGCTAGACTATGTCTTTGTCTGCACTTGATGCCCACAGCACTAATCTCAGGGACTAAGCAGAGGAATAACTGGTGCCACGCAGAGTGGGAAACCGTAGAACCCAGGAACCATAGTGTGCCTGGCACTGACGGCAACTCCTGGCATTTGAATATTAAACAATGGCCCCTAAGGGCATCGCCTGCTCCCTGGAGTGTGTGTGTGGGGGGTCACACAGATCAGGAAATGGGATTCATTTCCTTGAAATTTTTAAATAAAAAGGAAAAAGTTTCGGTTTCATCAAAATTTGTCTCCAAGAATTCTCAAGGTTTCATCAGAAGTTTGGTTTTCAGCTAATACTTTTGGGGTTTGGCTCAAATTTTCTGAGTTTTGGCCAAAATTTCTCAGTTTTCAGTTTTTTGACAAAAACCTGGACATTTTCTTGAAAATTTCTGTATTGATGCAAAAGGTATTTTTCATTCAAAGATAACCTGTGGACCAGTTCTACTTTCCAGCCCTGTTTGTTCCATCAGGGCAGATGAGCTCTTTGCTTTCCTTTGATGCCAGGGGGTAGGTGGCACTTGTGATGAATCCACAGCAGGTGCTGTGCTACCCCTCTTCTATATCCCTCCCTCCCAGGATAGCTGGTAACGGAAGATGATAGCAAGGCGAAGCTCCTCACTGCCGACTTTGCTTCAGTCTTCTTCCAAAAAATCACACGTGGCCAGACGCCTAGCGAAGTTCCCATAGACAATAAAGGGGAAGGGAGGCAGATCGGGATAAGTAAAGAAGACGTCAGAGATCTTCTGACTAATCTGAATGAATTCAACTCATTGGGCTGGATGCTCTTCACCCCAGGGTACTGGAGGAATTAACTGAAGAAATCTCAGAGCCACTGGCAATAACATTTACAAACTCATGGATAACAGGAGAGGTCCCAGAAGCCTGGAGAAGAGCTAATATTGTGCCCATCTTTAAAAATGGGGGGAAAGAAGGAGCCAGGGAGCCATAGATCAGTCAGCCTGACCTCAATACCTGGGAAGCTACTAGAGCAATGTATAAAACATGCACTTTACAAATACCTAGAGCATGAAGGGGTGATCACGAGCAGCCAGCATGGATTCACCAAGAACAAAGTATGCCAAACCAGCTTGATTTCCTTCTTTGACAGGGTAACTGGGTTGGTGGATAGGGGGAATACAGTGGACATAATATACCTAGACTTCAGCAAGGCTTTTGACACCATCCCACATGACATTGTGATAAGAAAGCTGGAGAAATGTGGGCTTGACAGAACTACCATTAAGTGGACATATAATTGGATAAACAACCGCAAACAAAGAGTAACTATTAATGGAATGATGTCGGATTGGAGGGAGGTCTCAAGTGGGGTTCCACAGGGATCTGTTCTGGATCAGTGTTAGTTAACATCTTTATTAATGACCTGGATGTGGGAATAGAGAGCATGCTGATCAGATTTGAAGGTGACAAAAAGCTCGGTGGGGGGGATACTTTGGAGGACAGAGCTAAGATTCAGAGGCATCTTGATAAACTGGAGAACTGGGCTATGGACAACAAAATGAAATTCAACAAAGACAAATGTAAGGTGCTACAACAGGGAGGAAAAACCGAATGCACAAGTACAGAATGGGGGGAAACTGGCTTGGCAGCAGCACTGCTGAGAAGGATCTGGGAGTGGTGGTGGATCACACCTCAACATGAGACAGCAATATGATGCTATTGCAAAAAAAGCCAATGCAGGTTTGGGTTGCATTAACAGAGGCACAGCATGCAAGTCACGGGAGGTGATAGTACCACTCTACTCGGCGCTGGTTGGGCCTCAGCTGGAGTACGGTGTCCAGTTTTGGTCACTGCTGTATAGACAGGGTGTAGAGAAACTGGAAAGGAACCAGAAGTGAGCAACAAAGATGCTCAGCCCTGGGGAAGCTGCGGAGCATCAATCTTGTTAAAGAACTCGTGTGGACTCTGCAGCCGGCTCCTGATAGGCCCCGATGCTTTGTGCTGCTCAGCAGCGGAGAAGCCTGTCGCTCCCGCTCAGCGACGGTGTGGATGGAAGTGGGGAATGACTCGCAGCCATTGCTATGCTCTGTCCCCACAGCCGTCACAGGGAGAGCGTCCACGCTGCCTTCCCCCAGCTGATCCTTAGAGGGAGCTCAGTCTCGGAGAGCCTGGGCAGGTGAGGGTCAAGAGCTGGTTACAATTACCAACAGCCTGGCTGCAGCTCCACCTCCTCCTGGGGCGGCTGGGCAGCTGGGTTGTCTCCAGCTTCGTGCAAAGTGCCTAAAGAAGCACAGGGCACCCACTGCTGCAGCTTCCTGGGCCAGCCCACAGCAGGTGTGTCTGGAGGCAGCTGGGAACTCCTGGGTTCTCAGCCCAGCTCTGACACTGATTTGCTCCATGGGTTTTGTCAAGCCATGTAATCTCTAGGCATGACTCTGTCAAACGGGCATAGCAACAGTCCCCCGGGCTTGTAGTGATTTGTCAATTAGCCTTCACTCCAGCACCCATTGGCATCAATGGGCAATTCCCATTTGAGGGTAGGTGCTAAGCAGTGTCATTGCATGTGCTCTGAGTCCTACCCCCACACCCAGGCAGCAGAACTGCACTGTTCTTAGGCAAGGAGAGGAAACTCTCCCTAGAGTCCTGCCAGCCCAAGTCCACATCCAAAAATACATTGCTCTGTCCTGCTTGGAGCCCGGGGGTTTGGAATCCAAACCTCAGCGGCTTCATATGCAAAAAATAACAGCAGCCCCGAGACTCCTGGATCCTTGTTTTGAGCAATGCCGGAGTCACTTTGATTTTGCAGCATTTATTCCAGGATCCAAGGGGGAGGGGGGAGGGAAGAGGGGGGGGGGACACAAAAAACACCACCACACAATTCTGGCAGCTCAACACAGCTCCAGGGCTTCTGTTTTGCCCATCACAAGAAGATTTACAAGGGGGAAAATATAGGCTGATTAATTATGCAGCCAGTTTGGTCCATTATATCATAAAAACCAGCTGTGTAGGACAACCTTGGAGCTGCTACCTCTCCAGTGTTATCAGAGCCCGGAACCACTCGCCTGGAGCCAGCACAAGCTGTCTCGGCAAAGGTTCCTCGCTGCCTTGCGAGATGATACGATCTTTTGAAACCCACCTTTTCCATTCGAGATTACAAGTGCAGTGAACTTTGATATTGTACCAGCGCTAATTTCAATTGGCAGGGCCCCTCGCTCGTGTCACCGGAGGCCCGAGGTTCATTCAGAGAGCTGCGGCAGCTCGCGAGGGGAGGAGGGAACAACCCAAAGACTCCCCTTGAATATTAATGAGGCATCAAAGCTTTTAGCTGCATGGCAGTGTCTGAGCGCGACTGCTCTCCAGGGCTCCGCTGTGCTTGGCACAATAAAGCCTCGGTAATTATTTCCAATAACTAATTTAGATTATCATTAGCCCCACATTGGCGGCATAGAGAACGCTGCCCTTTCAAACACTTGAACCACTGAGCCTCCAAAATCAAACGCTCACTCTCTGCAAAGAGATCCGTGCCAGCTCGAATCCATTCGAATAGATTTGGGTGCGGGAACACCCTCGCGGCTCAGGATAATGAGAGCCGCTGCATCTGGGAAGGGAAGGGGGGCTCCTGTGCCACTGCTCAGCACCCATCACTGCCCAGCCTGATCACTGGCATTGCTTTCAGACCTGCTTGGTCCCCGTTACCCTCCTCCCCCCACCCCAGATTCCCCCTCCCTGCTTGCTCTGGGGCCATTTTAATTAACAGTAACAATCAATAAACACTTTAGAGTTTAATAAATACTGTACGGAATATTAACAGCCCTGTGTGCCCCCCGACACTGCCCGCTCATGTGGGTGTGTAGGGCGGGGCCCAGGGCTCTGGCCTGCAGCCTGGAGAGTCACCGAGCAGCTGCCCAGTCTATGTTCCCCGCTGCATTCATGGGGAAGCCCCGATTTGCCCATTCCCACCTAAGCACACACACAGTAGGAGGAGGGGGCTGTAAGGGGCCCCATCTCTCCTTGCAGACTGAAGGGAGGATCTGGGGCACCCTTCTCACACACACCTCCCTTTGGGTCTCCTATGCTCCCGAGGCAGATGGGGCATTATGGGGCTGCATCCCACAGACAGATGGCCTGCATGAGCCACAAATCAATCACAGATAAAGGGGTATCACCACATTGGGGGACTTAATGATTTCACAAGCTAAAATGAACCCACAGGGTCAGCGTGCCCAGGGCGCTGGAGGGGGGTGTCCCGCTGGGTCAGCGGGCCTGGGGCTCGGGGGAGGGGTGTCCCG
>NW_020664587.1:2296067-2316080 GCF_002925995.2 Terrapene triunguis | reverse complement strand
CTGGAGGGGGGTGTCCCGCGGGGTCAGCGTGCCCGGGGCACTGGAGGGGGGTGTCCCGCGGGGTCAGGGTGCCCAGGGCGCTGATCGGCTGATGACGTGTCTCATGCAGCAGTTGGTGTCACCAGGCAAAGCGACAGAGCTCTGGTGGTGGCGCAGTGTCTGCTCACTACTCCCTTATCAGCGGGTGCTGCCTGGGGAATGCCCAGCCTGCTCTTTGGCAGTGCACCGTGGGCCCCATTTGCACACAGGATTATGTGGGGCAGAGGGTGGGGTAGGGTCTGGAGATCTGGCTTGTGCTCCTGTCACTGCCAGCAACTCACGGCATGACCTGCCCTCTGTGTCCTGCCGCCTGCCCCCCTGTGTAACAGGGTCACCACACACAGAGCTTCTGGGCCCAGGTGCTGCGGGCATGCCCAGCTCTGGAGCACCAGGCAGCACGTCAGAGCAGAGGTAGCCTGGTGGTTTGATCCTTTCACCAGGGTCTGCACCCCCTTTCCGTGGAGCGGGTCAGGGCACCTCCCAGAGCCTCAGGGCTCCAGTGCTGGGAGGAAAAGGCACAAAGAGCCGTCTCTCCCTGCAGGAGGGGATGCAGCCCCATGTCATCTGGGCTGCCCATTGCCAGGAGGGTTTCATGGTGAACGTACCTTCTCCCTAGCTGGGCGGGCTGCCCGTGGAGGCAGAGCAAGTACTGCAGAGCTCTTCCAAAGAGGCCTGTGGATGGGGTAGGCTCCCAGCTCCGTGTTTAAGGAGTAGCTTTTGAAAAGCCAGCCCCATTATAGTCCATGGTAAACTGCCATTGGCTTCAGTGGAGCCAGGCTATTCTGCTCCACCCCCGGCTTCCTAATTCAAACAGGGAGTAATTAAGGACAAGCTTGTGGTTAATGCGCCAGACGTGGAGCGAGGGAACCTGGGTCCGAATTCCTGGTCCTGCCACAGCCTTGCTGCAGGACCTCGGGTGAGTCATATACGTGCTCACTGCCCCCATTTCATCATCTGTGAAATGGGGATAATGATACGTCCGAGGGTGGCGTTAGGCCAATGCTAATTAACGTTGGCAAAGTGCTTTCTGCTCCTTGGCTAGAAGGCAGTAGAGGAGGGGGAATTATTGTTAATACTGTGAGCCCAGGACAGTCACCATTTCACATGGGTGAGACCTTGTTAATGACTCAGTTCAGCTACTCCTGCAGCAGGGCCGGCGTCAGATCTGGTGTCCCTCAGGGTTTGTTTCTTTGGCGAGCCTCAGCGGCCCCATCACCTTGCCATGTGTGAGACAGGATCCTGGGCGTTGGACCTTTATTTAAACAAAGGGTCTGAAATCAGGGGGGAGTTTGTTTCCTGGAAGTGTCACTCTTTCGCTCCCTCCCCCCCCAGTGGGTCGTGAAATGAAGCTCACATTACGCCTTCAACTCATATTTGTTATTGTTGCAATTCACCTCGTTAGTAAGGACACTAGCCATGCAGTGCGTGATCACAGCCAGTGCTTGAGTGAGCCCCAGTTAGTGCGTGTGTGTGGCTCATGGGAATGTGTGCATGGGAGTCTGACCTGATGGGTGGCTGTCTGCAGTAGGAGGGTCTATGCACCATCATTGTGTAACACAGTCCGTACAACGCAGTGACCACATGCAGTAACACAGTCCATATGGCACAGTGACCATACACAGTTACACAGTACATACAGCACAGTGACCACACAGTTACACAGTCCATATGGCACAGTGACCACGCAGTAATACAGTCCATACAACATAGTGACCACATGCAGTAACACAGTCCATACGGCACAGTGACCACACGCCGTAACACAGTCCATACGGCACAGTGACCACACAGTAATACAGTCCATATGGCGTAGTGACCACATACATTCACACCATCCAGGGGTACCAGGCTTCCCTGTAAGCCTTACATTACAAATTCTGACCAAAGTGTTCCTAGGGATGTGGCTCAAGTCGATGGCTGCTTCAGCTGCTCAGCTCCTCTGACAGGACACGTCTGCATATGGATTTGGGAGCCTAACTCTAGCTGCCCAGTTTGGCCCTGGGGCTGGGTTTTGAAGGACCAGGCAAGGCTGGGCTCCAGTTGCTGTTCGTTGTCAGCAGGATTTGGGCTCTGCACGCTTTTCTGTTTGGGACCCAGCCGGGGGGAGCTGCCTTTGAGGTCTGTGGGTCGGTCATGGGCAGTGCGGCCTCTCGGGCAGAACAGCCGTCACTTGCTCTTCCAACTCCGTCTCCGCGTGTCGATCCAGCTCCAACGCTGAGGCTCTCATTGGCCTCCTTGCCAGGGGAAGGAGAACAGCCTCCCTCGTCCATAACTACATGGTCAGCGTCCTTTTCAGATCACTATTTCTTGGACCTGCATCTAATAACAACATGTGCGTCTTCACTATTCTCCACCTGCCTCTACCAGATAGGTCACTGGTCCTCATATGTTTATAGCAGCCCCTTGCACCTTCTTTCCACCCATGTGTAAGGGGACTGTTGGCCCCTTACTAAAACTCAGTGGTTGGGGTTGGTTGCTAGCTCCCAGTACCAAAAGGAAGGGGGAGGGTCGATGGGAAATCAGGACCCTGAGACTGACAGTCCCAGGAACAATGGGGAGAGGCCAATGCTCCAGGTCAGCTTGATTGACAGGGCGGGCAGGCCAATGAGGTAGTCAGGTGGCCAAGGGGGTCCCGTCCTCCGGGTGAGCTGAAATTGCCTGAAACAGAGTGGGGCTGAGCTAAGGGGAGAGCAGGGGCCCGAGCTGAGCCGGGGAGCAGGGCTGGGCCAGCCAGAGCCAGAGAAGCAGCCCAGGGAGCAGACCTGTGCTGGGAGCAGAGCTGCAGCCACCAGAGCCAGAGGGGCCAGAGAAGCAGCCCAGGGAGCAGACCTGTGCTGGGAGCAGAGATGCAGCCACCAGAACCAGAGGGACCAGAAAAAGCAGCCCAGGGGTCTGGAGGCAGAGTGGAGCTGGAGCTGGAGCAGTCCAGAGCCAGGTGTGAACCCTACCTGGGCAGTGGGCCCAGCACAGGGAGATGCCCCCAGACAAGAGGCCCTGCAGGCCAGACTTGGGGGGATCGTAACCCTGACGGGAGGGGCTGACGCTGGGAAGAGGGGCCCTGCCACCTAAAGCCTGAGGTCATGTGGCCACCGCCAGAGCAACTGTCCGACCCGCAGCATCCCTGCAGCACAGCCAGGGCCTGGGCAGGGGCCTGGGGCATGTGAGGAACAGACTGAACTGCCCTGACATTCCAGAGATGCTGGTTGTGATGTTCCCGGCCACAGAGCGGGGTGACGGGATTTCCTTTCTCCTTTCCCATTTTTTCCTTATTTTTTTTAATTGATTGCTGTTTAATAAATTGTATTTGCTTTGAGCTGTATGCAATGATCAGTGGGTCAGGGAAGTGCCCAGTGCAGAGAGAGCACCCCGGAGTGGGGACACCCTAGCCCCTGCCCTGAGTGACCACGACAAGGTTTGGGGTCAAGCCCCCCAGGAATCCTGGGCCCAGCCTTGTTGGGGTTCCGAGGATTCTGCCACACAGGAGAGTGGAAGGGGAGCCCTCGAGGTCAGGCAGGGCTCTGGGAAAAGGAAGTGGGAGCGAGAACTCAGATCCTTTCACTAGCCCACTTCACTGGGGTAATGTATAAGCCAGGAAAGTTCCCCACAATAGCGGGACCATTCCCCTGCTTACATAATTGGCGTCACGAACAGGATCTTATCCTCAGGGTTCACTCCATTGGTTTACTTTTTGAGTTCTGGTAGCACTGTCCAGGCCTGGTCGAGAACCCTACCTGGAATTGAAGAACTACGGGCCCCGTTTTCTGAACTTCAGCACAGATTATCAGACCAAGCTGAGGCATTACAACAAGCTAGAACCAAACAGAGAGAAGCCTTATTGCTGGCTAAAGCAATAATAGAGCAACAGGCAGCAGAAGCTAAGAAACCCCCTACTATTTACATCCTATGGGAGCAGAAGGTCACAGAATTTGGTGGCTTGCTGACTAGATCAGGAGACATTACAGTACAGGAGTGGGTCAGGTCTCTGAAGGCAGCTCTGCGTGTGCTAAGAGTACCTGAAGAAGATTGTGTGGACTTCATAGAGGAACACCGCATGGGCCAGGCCAAGGCTACAGTAAAGTTCATGGCACTAGCAGACAAGAAAGAGTGGAAAAGGTATTTGAACTTCTCCTAGAAGTGTACGGAGACAAGGTACCTATTGGCACCCGACTAAAAGGAGTTCTTTGAGAGAAAGCAGGAGCCTGGTGAAACTGTCCGGGCATACACGTATGACCTCCAGGAGAGAATGAGCAAAGTGGAGCGGCGAGACCCTCGACAAGTTCCAGACCCAGATATGGTTCTGAAAGAGCAGTTGGTGCTGGGGCTCCGGGATGATTCCCTCCGCCGTGAAATGAAAAGGAGTTTTAAGGTAGAGCCTGGTAAGAAGTTCCATGAACTCATGCAGGCTGCCATTTTGTGGTCGGAAGAAGAGGAAGTTCCTGTGGAGGAGATGGCCAAGCCTAACTCCCATATACCAATTGGGGGCCTAGTGAATGCAACTGGTGGGGAAAAGACCCTGCCCCAAACACAGTTAACACTGGAAAGTTTAAGTGAGGCTGTCCAAAAACTGGCAGTCCAACAGGAGATGCTGAAAGTGATGACTGAATCGATAAGAGAAAAAAATCCCATTAGTGTGCCAAAGTATCCAAGGGCACCGGGATCCCAAAGAGCCCCACTGAAGGATGAGCTGTGAAGGTGCATTTGTTACACTTGTGAAAGACCAGGGCATACTAGCCGAGAATGAGAAGGAGAACAGTATGAATCCTGGGCCCAGCCTTGTTGGGGTTCCGAGGACTCTGCCACACAGGAGAGTGGAAGGGGAGCCCTCGAGGTCAGGCAGGGCTCTGGGTAAAGGAAGTGGGAGCGAGGACTCAGATCCTTTCGCTAGCCCGTTTCACCAGGGTAGTGTTTGAACCAGGAAAGTTCCCCACAATAACAGGACCATTCCCCCACTTACATATGTAAGTCTGGTTAAATGTTGTCCAGTGAAACTGCTTTTTGATAGAAAATTGGGCTTTTGACTGACCCTCCTTCCACCATCACCCCCTCCAAAAAAGTCTCTGTTTCCTTGGGAAATTTTGCATTTTCATCAAAAACCTTTTGCCCCCAAACTGAAAATTCTCAAGGTGTTTTTTTGATGAAAATCAGGTGGGGGATTCCGAGGGCTGGGAAAGGGGTCCCAGGTCCCAGCCACGTGCCTCAGCACAAACCCCAGCCTCTCCTTCTGGGGGGGAGGGGGTTCTCAGCTTTAATCCCATGGAAAATGCGCCAGGCGGGACAATAGAACAACACTTTTATCTAATCCAGGCAAAGCCAGGAGCACACTCCGGAGAGGATCTCTGGCAGGGGTTATACAGATTGCTAGACACACACCGACTCTGCCCTACCTCAGTGCAAACCCCTTGGGTCAGTGCAGCGTGTCCATGCACTCTGACCCTGGGGTGCACCGTGAGCTCAAAACGGGGGCCCTGTTGCGTCATCTTAGCTGTCCCACCGGCTCCAGGCTGCGTGTCTGCAGGAGTCCCCTCTGCGGCCACTCCACAGCAGCCCTGGCCCAAAGGATGAGAAAGGTGAGAGGCAGCGAGTTGTGATGGGTGGGGGGGGGCAGCAAAAACAAACACCCTCAGTGTCAGTAACTGCTACAGAGCAGAGTGATGGCCGCAGTTTTGACCTCACAGCGGCTCATCTAGCAGCACCTAGTTCAGACCCTGCCCTTCGGGGTCTGGCTGCCCCTCGCTTGGCAGGAGCAGCTGGTTCTTCTGTGGCTGGGGTGGCCCTTCTTTGTTCTCCTCCAAACTTCGTGGGGCTTATTTCCCACCCTCCTCCCATCTGCTCATTGCCGCAAACCCTCCCCGGTGGTCTGTAGCCAGGGCTGTGTCCTTGTTTTCGATGGGCTCCCCCAGCCAGTCATGTTTGGTTGTCCTGTGGCCAAGGCTGCACAATGGACTGCAGGGTAGTGGGGGAGGGGAGGGGCTCTATCCAATCCCACCTCCCCACTACTTACACCTGTCCCCAGGTCCAGGGCATGCCCGGTGTCTAGGCACCTGCAGCTCGGCGGCGTGAGTTGGGCCAGGGGTCCCCCTTATTTGGCCTTTAAGAATGTCAGGGTGCTGCTTCCTCGTCACTCTGTGCCCCCTGCCGTGAGGTCAGGCTTGGGTGCCTCCTCCCTGGCTGGTCCTACCTCTGCTCTGCTTCTCCCCTGCCATGGGACCAGGCTCGCGAGCCTCCTCCCTGGGCCCAATCCTCCTCACTCTGCTCCTCCCTGGTCCTGGCCCTGAGGTGAGGTCGGGTGCTTCCAGTGGGGCTCCCCTCAATGTGAGCCACCCTACTAGTGTGACCCAGTGACTCCTGGCCCTGCCTCCTAGGACCAAAATCACCATCCCCCACCCTGTTTCATGGCTCGGGCTCAAAGTGGCCAGGCCTCAGCACATTCCAGCGGACCCCACCTTCTTGGTCTATCCGCTGACTCTGCTTGGGTCTTGTACCCGGCATTTGGGGCATGGGATCCCACAGATGATGTACGGTTCAGGGCCCCAGGCTGCATCCAGTTTAGGGCACCTCTGCCTCTTGAGTGGGACCCACCCCCAGTGCCAGTGGCCTAGCACCAGTATGTCTCGGGCTTGGCCAACGTTAATGGCCATGATCCAGCCTGCCTCACAGAGGAATCGGTGATGCTCCTGGACCCATGCTGGTGCACCTGGCTCCTGGTTCTCTGGGAACCCCAGTCACATGCCCAGGGTCATGTCTATTGGCAGCTGGCCATGCCTGTCAAATATCAGGAAGTAGGGGGTGTATTCCTCTGGGCTTTGGAACTGGTAGCTTTGTCCACGGCACTGAAACCTGGGAGTCTTGTCGGGGCCTTTCTCACTCCGAGCTGGTTCTTCACCGAGTCCTTGGGCTCTGTCTGCTCTAAGCGCATTCAGTCTGGTTTGTAACTGATGTTTCAGTCCTGTTGGGGTTTCCTGTGCAGTGGTCTGGCATGTGGACCTATCTCTAGCAGTTCTTATCAGCCGGTGGATCACAACCGCTAGATTGGTCACTAACGGCACTCAGTGGGGTCAGAGATATTGAAGATTTTATTACAATCTAAAGCAAAGAAAATCTCCTCTCCCTCCCCCGCACACCACCACTACTCTCCGCAGACTCCTATACTTCAAGGTTAAGGTATCCTCTGTTGACCTCTCCAAATACATGCACAAATAGCAGCTATATGGGCAAATGGCCAGATGCAAACCTTGGCTGACTCTGGCCACACTGACTCTTTGGAATGTGCATGGGCTGCAGCTACCCTGGATGAATCCTTTCACAACCAGCCACCTGCTGGAGTGCTTGGGACAGCCCAGGTTTTGTGAGTGCTACTCCTTGACTCTCTGGCAGCTTAGCTAATGTCTCTTTTGAGTCTAGAATTGGATTCTCATCCCTGCTCAGCAATGGTGACTTTACAGTCCACACAAGCCTTCACCAATCCATCACGTCTAGCAGCGCACAGTCTGTGCCACCCATTCATTAAACTCTACTTTCTGCTTCTGAAATCCTTCTCATTGCTGTTTCATGGGTTGTTGGGTAGCAGAAGGCACAGGATAAGCCTTGAGAGGTTCAGATCTGGCACATTTAACTCCCTGTCGTTTTGCTCGCTTGCTAAGTGCTTGTCTGTATCAAAAGCAGACTTCTCTTTTTCTTGTAAAGCCCCCATCATGTCTACTTCCTTGGTGCCCATCCCCAGCCATCTTCACCTTGCTAAGCAAACTGAGGACAATTAGTGATGGGAGCATTTCCCAGTGTTACAATCAGTGGTTACGGCAAACAGGACTTCCGGTGCTTCCCACTGGTCTCAACCATCATGAAACCTCTGGATCCCCTTGACTATAATTTTTCAACACCACATCAGATTCTCTGAATTTAACGTTAGCATTAGTTGTTTGTACATTTCTCCAGAAATCACAGCTCCTGCAGAACCTGCATCAATTTCCATTCCCATCAAACAGCTTCCAACTGCCAGTCTCCAGGCCCCTGCAGGCAAAAATATGTTTAAAGAAACATAAATACAAAAAAAATATGGTAAGAAAATGTTTTCCCTTTAATCTCAGCCTGTACCCCCAGAGCTCAGACAAGCAGGCAGGCACGGTAAGGATACTGCATGGTGCTTTCCCAGATGATGGTAACTGGCTTCTGCAGCAAGTGTGCCGTGCACAGAGACAGACAGAGCGACCCCTTTGTTAGATGTTCCCTTTAAATGTCTTTTTGTGAAGTGAGGAGGTTACTGCCACCTTAAACTCTCTGCACTGATTCATGGGCAACAACAGTGACATCCAGTGGTGAGTCAGAGAAAGCGCAGACAGCTGTTCCTAAAGGATACCCCCCCAAGGAGACATCCTGACTCCTGTGCCTTATCTCAAAGGCTAGCGCTGGGGCAGACCCTTGCCACTGGCTCCACTTGGCACATCAGAGCGAAAGTGCCTTTCCTGGCAGGGCGGAAGGAAGAGATTGCAGCCTTTTAGAGACACTTCCAATGTCCTGAAAGTTCCCGAGCCGGGTGTCATTGGTATGCAGGATGTATCCTCGCTCAAAGGGACCAGAACTAATGCTGTCCTGTTAATGAACTGAGTGAGTAATAGCCATGGGTATAGAAAGCTTATGTCTGAAACTAATCCTAGTTAATGAATCTATTGTTACAGGTATTAAATGGTGACAGGGGGTTTCATCCATCAGCCCTCCATTAATCACAGCGTCCCCGCCTATGCTGGTTATTTAGACGCCAGCAAAGGGGGCTTAATGATATTAGTAATAGACCGGTTGTGGTACGTGACCTAGGACAAGCTGGGGATTTAAGGTGATGAGTGTCTGATCATATAAAGCGCTTTAGAGGTGATCCGGCAGCTTTGCTCCCCATGGCATGTTATCTCGTCTCTGCCAGCCTGCTCTGTTCCGACAGCGCGCTGCTCTGGGAAGGCGCTGTGCACAGCCCCAGCGCGGCCATGCGGGGAACTTCACCTTATCCTCCTCTGGGAAAAAGAAAATACAGATCCAAACCCCACCTCCAGTTCTTCAGGAATTCCTGCCCTGCACTTACACACACAAATATGCACACACATGCATGCACACATGCACATGCAGCGCATACACAAATACACATGCATGCACACACGCGTGTGTACAAACACATACAAGTACACCTGCATGCACACACACATATACACAAATATACACATGCACATCACAAAGGGCTAGAGAATAAAGGATGCAGAGGTTTCTTTGGCAAGATGAAAGGGTGTTTGCCTCTCATTCACTCCAGGTTACTTTCTCCCTGGTGACTGCCAAGGGATACTGGTGTCCAGTAAAGTACGCAGATGTACCTCAAAGACAGCCAGGGAGTAGCTGTGTAGCATGAGAGGATGGCATTTTTACAGTCACTTTTCTGACCACCACTGCTGGGTGATGGTTCCTCTCCTCTCCTCCCTAACTCCTTGGCTGCCAGCTTCTCATTCTTCAGTGCCTGGCTGTGGTGCGGGGAATGCCCATTCAGACAGACATCAACTCGCTGCTGTCATAGAAGAGCTCTCAGATAAGACAGCTCAAGAAGAAAATAAAAAATGGCCACAAAATTCTATTGCACAGTCACTGTGGGGAATACCTAGATACCACGGCAATGGGTGATGGGATTAGACAGACAGGAGCACGTCACCAACAGTTCACCAAATTGTCTGTGTCACTTTATTAGGGGCTGTCCACATGCATATGTTTTGTTTGTAGAAAGTGAGTTTTAGGCTCACCGCCAAGATTAGTTTAAACACAGACTGAACTTGATTGTAGAAGGCTGCAGAATTAGGCAGGTCAGCCTATCAGGAACAGCCACAATGCCATGTGGCTTAGGCGACCAATCCCAGAGGCACAAAATGCTTGATACACACAGCTGGGGAACAAGCCAGAGGTCCAAATATGCTTGCAAAGCCTGTGCCCTGAACAGTTCCAGGTAGCAAACAAACCCTGGCCAACCATGATCTGCCCACAGACAATCTGCAATCTGCACGGAAGCTACGTTTGGGAAGTGAAATGTTTGCAACCAGTAGTTCAATCAGCTCCAGCAGACAGGTTAGATTGAATGCCCTGCTGCTCTACAGACGCTGCAGCATCCGCTGATAGCACCACTACTCTCCAGCAATTCCAGTACATGGGCTGCAGCTAGCAAGTCAGTCGATGTTGTGAACCTTCAGTTGTCAGGCTGATCCTCAGATAGATCCAAGAACCAATGCAGTTGCCCAGCATTGGGCCAAAGTTTTCAGAAGTGGCCACGTATTTTGGGTGTCTCCATTTTTGTGTGTGCAACCTACAGTGTCTCCACCCAGGCCGGGTAAGATGGAGCAGTGATGGCCCCCATCAGCCTAGTCCTGCTAGAAAATAGGCCCCGGTGTGTTCACAGGCCCCAGGCAGAGGCTACCGCAATAGCCCAGCCTAGTAGTGAGGGGCATGCCTCTCAATCGTCAGACCTACCACAGTGTGAGGGGAGCCACCGAAACGTGGTGAAGGATGGAAATATGGAGCCCCTGTGTTTTGTTGCACATCCCACCATGGCTGGCGGATTATAATGTCCTTGTGACCTCTTAAGTGTGTTCTAGGGATGGTTTCTCATTGTGTGAATTACATAAACCAGCTGTTTAAAAAGAAAACCAGAAAACCTAAAGTTCCATCTTCTGCCACCATATGGATCCCTGACATGGGGCATGGCAGAATTGGAGCCAGGCCTCTGCAGATTCCCCACACAACGCTCTACCAGGGGGTGGATTCACCATCTCCTGAAGGCTGCAGATCAACACTGGAGGCCTTTCTGGAAGAGACGCTTTAATCCTGATGAAGTCCTGTGGCCCAGGTGTGCAGCAGGCTAGGCTAGGTGACCTAATGCTCCCTTCTGGCTTTATAATCTATGAATCCCCACAAGCGGAGCTCAAGGTGTGGCGCTCTCTGCATGGCCCAGCCATGGGTGGGGAGAGGACACACATTTTTGCTACTGGGTTTCACAACTAGCTGCTGGACAGCAGAAAAGCGTTGAGGCTCTGGATCCCTGGGTTCTGTTCTTTCCCGGGGAAGGAAGTGTAATCTAGTGGCTAGAGCCGGGGATCATCAGGACTCCTGGGTTCTGTTCCTGACTCTGGGAGCAGAGTGTTGGCTGGTGATAAGAGCAGATGGACCAAGAGTGCTCTGCTGAGCAGTCTCAGCTTAGAGACCTGGGTTCTGTGCCCAGCCCTGCCCCAAGTGACCTTGTGCAAGCTCTCTGCTGCCTTATTTGTAGAAGGGCGGGTGCCGTCTGCCCCTCGTGGCAGGGGGTGCAAAGGCCATGCTGAACAGGAAGGGTCAGGGTGCTCAGCGTCCCCAGCAGGCAGTGTGGAAGCTCAGCACACCATCCCCTAGACCAGATGGTCTCCTGCTGGGGTGTCTCTCACTCCTGCCCAGGGTCGTGCTGCCAAACAGGGACGCAGAACATCCCTCGCTAGCCAGGCAATCAAAGTAGAGTCTGCCCACAGCTGGGCCTGAGGAGGACAGCTCTGCCGCCTGGCGCCAGTTCTGAGCACAGCTGTGCCCTGGCCAGGATAACGCGGGGCCAGCAAGACCCCAAGGGAAAGTCCTCCCATGACGGCTGGAGGGTAGATACCCTCCACAGAGCCTGGCAGGTCTTGTTCCTCTGCATTGCCCGGGCTGAATGTAACCCGGTGACCCTCAGGCAGGGGACAGCTGGGAACGGGGCCGTGTGTGGGTGAAGGCTGCTGATGCCGCAGCTCCCCGGATCCGATGGGGACCTGGCAGAGGCTGAACAAGGGAGAGCGGCATTCCCCAGGGGAGCGCTCTGGGGACGAGAAGCAGCAGCTCATTGGGACTGGCTGTGTCCCATATGTCAGACGCCAGTGAAAGCCGCCTTACAGCTCTGCAGGGGAAGAACATTCCTCTTCGCTGGACAGGGCCAAGTCTCCTGACAGCTGGCACCAAGGATTAGAGCAGTTTTCTTGCCACCTTCATCCACCGCTTGGTCTTACAGTTCCCGTGTTGTTATCCATGGTGGGTGGGTGGGTGAGAGAGGGAGCGAGAGTTTCTGTGCCAGCAGGGAACTAGCAGGATTACAACAGCACCAAACGTTAGCAGGAAAAAGAAAACGCCCTTTCCCCTTGCAAAGAGTTCCCTAACTAGACGCTTGGAGAGCAGCACTGACAGAACAGATGAACAGCCCCATAGCCAGCTGCAGGGTTTCTCAGCCTTTATCTGCTCTTTGCAGGGGCTAAGACCTGTGAATTACCCAGATCAGGTAATTTGCTGCTTGGTTTTATTTTTAGCTTAATAACAGATGTGTTTTTATATATCTATAGTCTCTCCTCGAGGATTCAGTGCCAGGAGCTCACCAGTCGCCAATGTTTAAAACGAGCCCAGATATAACATAAAACACTGTACATACACCTCACCCTGCCAGCCATGCAAATATTTCCCCTCCATTTCTGCACTGCTAGCTGGTGCTGTAACAAATCCATGAGCAGACAGGATTTCATGGCAGCATAGTGGACAAAACTCAGCTTCTGGGGCTCCAAAGACAGGCCTCGGCTTCTTGAGCAGAGGAAAACCTCCATTAGATGCCTGCACCATTGAGTCTATGACACACGGTTGAGTAGTTCTGTTTCCATCAAGGAGAGGGCAGCGTTGAACCCACATGCGCGTGCACACACCTTCACTGCAGTGTTATGAACTGTGTTTTGTGCTGAGCTTTGAGGTGTTCCCAGACAGTGTAGGCTGAAGTCCCTGGCACCAAGACATGCATGAAGATGACTTTATTATTCACAAGGAGACACTGGGGAGCATCCCACTGACCCCCACCCCATCGCCCAGACATTCCTTTTGGCTGTCCCTTCCACTTACAGCCTTTTCCCTGAGTTAAGCATTAGGTGCCCCTAGCAGAAGAGCTGAATTACTAGATCCTAATGCAGTAGAGCTATGGGACTAGCCCTAGATTAGGGCCTCATTGTGCTAGGTGCTGTACACATACATAGTATACACATACTTCCTTAGAGGTTTTTAAGGTCAGGCTTGACAAAGCCCTGGCTGGGATGATTTAGTTGGGGATTGGCCCTGTTGGACTAGATGACCTCCTGAGGTCCCTTCCAACCCTGAGATTCTATGAGTCTATGATAGTGAGAGCCAGTCCATGCCCCCAAAGGGCTCACAATATAGACAGGGGAAGGCCCATGGACCACCCCTTCCAGAGCTGGGAACTGAATGCAGATCTCTTACCTCCTCCCCCGGTGTTAACCACAAGCTCTTTCTGCAATACAGCAGCAGGAGGCTGGTGCCCCAGGCCGTTAGTGACTGGGGGCTGAGGGAGGGTCAGCGCTTTCATCCCAAAGGGAAGAAGGGTTTATCAGGACATTTCCTAAATGGGTGTTGACTTGTTCTTTAATGACAAGGAATCATTATCCATCCATCCTCCCCCACCCATCCACTGAGCAGTGGGAAGCCAGACTGGAACCAAAGGCTGGGACCCCCCAAAGTCCTGAGGGTAGCTTGAAAATCAGGAGTTTTTTAATAAATAATCAGTGTGGCAGGTCTTTGCATTTGCCTTCTGCACATTGAGCCATCTGGGGCCACGTTTTCCAGCTTTTCTCCCCACCCAGGATGGCTAGAGGCTTGCTTCTTGTTTGAAATGAAAGCTGAGAGTCACATCGAATCACGTGCCTCCAGGAGCTGGGGCTTTAATTAAAATGCCAGATACTCACAAGGGTTGGTAGCACAGCAAAGACTCACAAGGGTTGGTAGCACAGCAAAAGTGTCACTGAACCCATTGGACTAGAACTCGGGCACAGACGCTGACTATGCTGCTGGCCGTGCCATGAGCCCTGGTGTAGGGGTACCAGCGCCTTGGCAAGAGCGGCCACCCTGTGTGTTAGGATGGCAGCCCACGCCGGGAGGAAGAAGGAAGAGGAGAGAGAATTCTTAGTGATTGAAACTGATTGAATGAAAGAAGGACGGATGCTCCCTGGTGGGCCTGAGCTCAAGAACAGTAGGGCCAGGGGAAAACTCCGTCCCAGCCTGGGGGGGGGCTGGGACACTGAACTGCATGCACACAAGCCGTGAAACCCACATGCTCGTGTACTGCGACTCTTGTAAATTCAGGCACAGGAACCAGCTACAAAGTGAATCTCCGAATTCAGCATTTTATGGGGACAAAACATTTTGCACTTATAGGCACCATCTCTCTGAAGGTCTCACAGTGCTTCATAACGCCCCCAATCATGCCTCCCCGCTCCCCAGGGATGTATTACTGCCCCATTGTGCAAAGGCAGGGGGAGGTTATGGGACCTGGGTAGAACCCACGTGAGTCCGTCCAGGCAGTGCTGGTAAAAGGACCCAGGACTCCTGACTATCAGGCCACTGCTCAGCCAGCTAGGTCACCCAGGACGTGAAGCTAGGCACAGCTTTCAGAGCCTGGGGAGCCCTCGTGGCGCTCCTGAGGAGTGAAAACAGCCTCATTCTGCAGAAGCTGAGGATGGGTTTTCCGCACACAGACCAGGCCTCCCAGAACTAAACAGCACAACAGAGATTCTTCTTCAGAGACCTTGAGTTGTCCAGGGGAAAACTCCAAAGATGTCACTGATGTGTAACCTGGCAGAATGCCCCATGATGCATCGGTCGTGGTGCATATTTAATGCCATCGGCTATGGAAATGGAGGCCTTGTCTTAGCAATGTTACCAGGGGTTGTGATGTGCATTTGGCATTAGTGCTGGGACAGAACAGCATCAGCGATGCATTAAAGGGACTGAATGCGAGTCTCCAGCCGCAGGGTCACCATTGGGACAAGCTGTGCGGCTCTTTGAGGAGGAGGGAGACATGGCCCAGGGAAAGAAGAAGCTGAAGCATACAGTTCCCCGTGTGAATGGAGCACATGCTGCACTTGTAGTCTGGGCCTTGGAATCATAGAATATCAGGGTTAGAAGGGACCTCAGGAGGTATCTAGTCCAACCCCTGTGCAAAGCAGGACCAATCCCCAGACAGATTTTTGCCCCATATCCCTAAACGGCCCCCTCAAGGATTGAACTCACAACCCTGGGTTTAGTAGGCCAATGCTCAAACCACTGAGCTATCCCTCCCCACGGAGGATATAAACTGTATCACTGCTCCCACTGGCAGAGTATCTCCTGCAGCTAGAGTGGCGTGGGGAACGTTTTGGGAGCAGAAGGCCCTGAGTCCTGAGTTATATCCCTGCTGATGACCCCAAAGTCCATGTGGCATAGCTGACAGTCATGGAGTCTATGCAGCCACTAGGAGACTCGACTTTCGCCGTGTCTGTGTGTGCATATAGCTGATTCCAGCCATGGGCTTTAGCAATCTGCTATAGTAGACAGACTGATCCATGTGGTAACCATCTGCAGATACCGCCAGGACTAGTGAGGAAGGCTGATCCAGTGGACTTGGGAGACCTTGGTTCAAGTCCTGGCTCTGATACTGACTTCCTGCATGACCCTGGGCGAGTCACTCAGTGTCTCTGTACCTGGGGCTCTGTCTGCCCAATGGGGAGGAGAGCCCAGCCATGTGGGATGTTGGGATAAATCCATTCATGATTTTGAGGGTCCCAGCTGCTGCGGTGATGGGGACCAGACAATACCTTAGCTAGGCAGGGCCACATGCCCCAACTCCGGGAGAGGGACTGGTGGAACTAATGTCTGGGGGTTTCTGGGTGGTGGCTGGCGGCTGCCGCAGCGTTTGCTGTGGGGCTGAGCAGGTGACAGAGGTGAAGTACTCCCAGGTCTGAGGAACACAGCCCCGCCCCCCAGTGAGCGCAGCTCAGGTTGCTATGTGCTAGTGGTGATGCATCTGGGCCCCCACCTGCCCCTCGCAGGAGCTCGGAGTCAGGACTTGTGGGAAGCCTTTGGGGCTGCTCCTGGTAGAGTCTGGCGCTCACAAGGCCTGATGCTCAGGGGTCACTGAATCAGCCAAAGGGTGCTGAGGGTGTGAGGCCACTGAGAGCCAGCCCTGGCCCCCTGGGAACATGGTACTGCAGAGCTCCGGGTGATTCTCACCGGCGCGGAGGTGTTTGCCTTGTTGCACTGGGCATATTGCACTTTAGCGGATTACATTCTGCACCCTAAAACCTCCCTGCACTTTCAGCTGGATGCAGCATCTTAGTCACTTCCTGTCGGAGGGCATTCTGTAGCATTGATGGGTGCAAAGCGGCTGAAGTTTTCCACCCCAGGGGTGGCTGCATTTCAGTAGTGGGTGAAGCAAAGGGCTGCGTACACCAACATACCGAGCCAAATCCAGCTCTGTTATACTGAGTGAACCTGGCTTTACCCCAGTGCAACAGAGCAGAATTTGTCCTTCTGGCTGAAAGGCGCCATTTAAATCAAACACATTGTAATGTACGCACCTGCCTCACTAGGTTACCCCCTCCGCTCTCTCCAAAACTTCTCACAGGCTTTTCTGGTCAATTTTAAATCTCACCCCAAAATTCAATACTCTGGTTTAACCAACAAGTATCTTCTCTGATGGGGCCTTTTGAGAATCAAAGGGTGCAGTTGTTACAGGGTTGTTGCTGTGATCTCCAGCCTTGTCTAGAGTCCGAGTTGCACCAGTCTAACTTTAAATCAGTTTTTAAACCATTTTAACTTAAATGGGTGCAAACTCCTGTGTGAAGATGCTTAATTCAGTTTAATATTGGTTTAGTTTAACTCAACAAGGAAGTAGCAGGTTAAATCCCCAAACAACAGGCTTCATTTCAATTAAGAGCATCCCCACTGCCTTGGGCACCCGTCTAACCACATCGATTTAAGGCCAGACCTTTGGGTGACCCAGTGCTGCAGTGTGTGTGAAGACAGACCCCTCCAAAGGAGCAAGCTTTGACACCCTGGCTGCCTTCTCCTTGGCGTGCTGTGCTCCCCTACCCAGCCCTCCGGCGGGGGAACACGCGCCTGACCGTGGGTCTGTGCCTTGCCCAGAGCAGGTGCTGGCCTGGCACGGCACTGACCCGAGCCCCCTTCCCCTCCACTTGCCAGGCCAAGGAGCTGGGGGAGCTTCAGCCGCTGGACCACAGACAAAGGCTCATTTCCCGGTCCGCGAGGCAGGCTCTGATTTAACAAGGCAGTAGTGCCAGCGACACCAAGGCCTGTACAGTGAGCTGGAGCCAGATGGTGCATGCTCACCACGAAACCTCAGCCGGATAGCAAGGCCCTGGGCAGCATCCCGTTTATAACACTGCATCAGCCCTGGGCTCTCAGGGACACAGAATGGGGCAGATCAGCAAGTGCCCAGCGCCCTCTACTGGAGAAAGCGCTGCCCAGCAGCACAGCCCTGGAATATTGCTAAATTACCAGAAAGATTCTGTTGCCAAGGAAACAGTGTGTTCCACTCGTTATCACATGATGAACATTTCCTTTAGCCGTGTAACTCTTTCTGATGCACTTCGGGGGTCTGAGAATCCAGGGCAGGCTCAAGGAATGTCAAATATTGCTGGGAAGAACATGGAGGCGGTGGCACAAAGTCAGCCAGCCGGCCCTGGAAAGGCAAAGTTCGGCGCAGAGGGACTGCCAGCGAGGACCGGAGCAGAGGCCAGTGCCTTGCAGTGCAGGCTCCTGTCTCTGACAGTGGCCGGCACCAGATGCTCAGGAGAAAGAGCAAGAGCTCCCAGAGCGGATAATCACAAAATAGCCTGTCCCTAGGAGACGCTGCTTCCTAGTCTGCACTTATCCTTTGAAGATGGGAGGATAGCCTATTCCCTTTAAATCTTGTCTGTTGCATCTGTGGATGTTCTCATTATCCATATACATGTCTACTCCTTTTTGGAATCCTACTAAACTCTGGCTCTTAATAATACCTTGTGGCGGTGAGTTCCACTGGCTAATTGTGCACTATGTCAAATAAAATTCCTTTTCCTCATTCTTATAGCATGAGAAAGGAGCCCAGTTACCTTCTCAACACCATTCCCCATTGCCTAGTGCCTTTCTATTTGTCTCACCTCTAAAGCATTAGCCCCAGTATTTTCAACCCTTGCTCCAGCACCCGCCCATGTTTCCCCGGCCGGGTGATCAGAACTCATCTCAGTGCCAATGCAGGGGGCTTTGTCTGGCACCGGGATTCTCTGTCCTGGGCCTGCGGTGGTCAGGATGTTGTCAGCGTATTCGCCTGTGAACATTCCATCCTTCTTCTCTCACTCATGTGTAACATTGAGGAAAGTGTCCCTGGATGTGGTGCTGCAAACACTCGCCCTGCTACATAGCATTGCCCAGCAAACAAACCCGGAGCCGTCTGGTGGGAGCCCAGGGGTCTGTGGAGCAGCCACATACAGGAAGGGTTTTCTGTGTAAATAGCCAAGCCAGAGACACAGCTGGGTCCCTGGAGTCCTCATGTGAGCTCTGCATGTGAGCCTCTCGACCCAGTTAGTCTGATTGTGGACTGGACTGTGCCCTCCCACACTAAATCCCATGGGAGGGAACTTGGGCATAGGAGCATGCACCCCTCATTGTTCCATCGGGGACGGCTTTCCCCCAGCCCTCTGCAACAGGCCCTGGGATCCAGACACAAATCCCGCCCATCTCCTGGAGCCTTGTGGGGAGAGGACAGAGCAGCCACATGGAAGCCCTGTGTCTCCACAGCAGCTCTGGCCCCAGTGCCTGTCTCAGCAGCCCAGCCCAGAGCAGGGCAGAGGTCTCATGAAAGGGAGAGATACATGGTCTGTGGAACTCTCTGCACATAGACCTGGGGGGCTGATCTCACCCCGTGTCCCATTAATTCAGCCATTGCTGGGCAGGGGTCGGTTCTAAGGCACTACTTTCTAATTGCACAAAACTGAACACCCTAGCCCTGCCCCTTCCCTGAGGCCCTGCCCCCTGTCCCTCCCCTTCCCTGAGGTCCTGCCCCCCACTCACTACATCCCCCCTCCCTCGGTGGCTCACTCTCCACCACCCTCACTCACTTTCACTGGGCTGGGGCAGGGGGTTGAGGTGCGGGAGAGAGTGAGGGCTCCAGTTGGGGGTGTGGGCTCTGGGGTGGGGCCAAGGATGAGGGGTTTGGGGTGCAAGAGGGGGGTTCAGGTTGGGGGGGCTCAGGGCTGGGGCAGGAGCTTAGGACTTGGAGTAGGGGTGTGGGCTTACCTCCAGCGGCTTCTGATCAGCAGTGCAGCAGGGGGCTAAGGCAGGCTCCCTGCCTGTCCTGACTCCGTGCTGCACCATGGAAGCGACCAGCAACAGGTCCGACTCCTAGGCGGAGGCACAGCAGGCAGCTCTGCTGCTCTCATCTGCATTCACCATCCCTGCAGCTCCCATTGGCCGCGGTTCCCAGCCAATGGGAGTGCGGAGCCAGTGCTCGGGGTGGGGGCAGCGCGCTGTGCCCCGGAGCCTCCCCGCCTAGGAGCCAGACCTGCTGGCCACTTCCGGGGTGCAGCGCGGAGCCAGGACAGGTAGGGACTAGCCTGCCTTAGCTCCGCAGCACTGCCGACCAGACTTCTAACAGCCCAGTCAGCCGTGCTGACAGGAGCCGACAAGGTCCCTTTTTGACCACGTGTTCCGGCCGAAAACCGGACACCTCGTCACCCTAGCAGGCAGCCACTCACTTCAATGGAAGCTGAGCACCTGTATCCCATTTGTGCCTTGGAAAATCTCCCCATCCAAAGGGGAGCGAGGACTGAGGGGTGTCAGCAAAGCTGGTGGTGGGTACCCCCCAGTGGAGGGGTCGACACAGGTCAGGAGCCAGGTGCATAAGCACCGACTCCATGGGTGCTCCGGTGCTCAAGCACCCACGGAAAAAAAATAGTGGGTGCTCAGCACCCACCAGCCACAGCTGTTTGGCTGCGCCACTGATCAGCTGTTAGGTAGTTGTGGGAGGGTGGAGAGCAGCAGGTGGGCGGGGCCCTCGAGGCAGGGGGCGGAGTGGGGGCAGGAAGAGGTGGGGTGAGGGCAGGGCCTTGGGGGAAGGGCAGGGTGGGAGGCGGGAAGAGGTGGAGTGAGGGCGGGGCCTGG
>NW_020664587.1:2272561-2296057 GCF_002925995.2 Terrapene triunguis | reverse complement strand
GCGGGGCCTTGGCGAAGGGTGCGGAGTGCGGGCAGGGCCTTGGGGCAGAGCCGGGGTGAAGCACCCCTGGGGAAAGCTAAACGTCAGTGCTTCTGGCCAGGTGTGTCAGCAGAGCTGCACTGTGGGGCCCCGAGCTGGAATGACGGGACGTGGTGCAAGCCAGGAGTGAAGCCCTTGGTGGGGCTGTTTGGGGAACCCAGAGCTGGGCTGCGGGATGAGCTGGGAGGAATCTTACACAGCATCTGTCTTTTTGGCTCTGGCCAGGCTCCGCCCCGGGTACACCTCAAACCACAGCCCAGGAGAGGGCCTGAGGAGACTGCACAGGGCAGGGGGCACCGAGGGAAGAGTGTGTGAGAGAAAAGGTGAAATGACAAAGCCCTGCGCCCGAACCAGGGGCCAATTCATTCCTACTGAAGCTTCATTGGCTGGGGGGCCAGGGGAATGTGCCCCATAGGGTGCCTGCTTCCAGCCTGGGATGGGGCAGCACCTGCCAGCTCTTGGGCATTGTCCATAAAACCTCAGCGGATCTGTGCCAGGAACAGGGAACAAAGCTGCCCTCAGGCAGGAATTGTTCTAAGTATGTTTAAGATGAAGTGGCCAAGAGACTTCAGGGAGTATGACACACCCGCCGAGTCCCACCCACGTGCCTTACACCAGCACCCAACAAGCTGTGGCTGCTAAGATCCAGGGAGTGAACATCCCCAGCACCCACATTGCAGCATGGGGGTTTCATACCTAGCCTGCTCCCCAAACACTGCGTTCCAGCAAGGGGCAGAGGTCAGGGCCTTTCCGCTCTCACTGCTCCAGCCCTGCTGTCCTTTTCCCCATCACCTTTGCTTTTTCTCTGTCCTCCTCTTCTCTCTTGCCACTTGAGTTCTCTGCCAAGAAAATGAATGCTGGACCCCGTGTGCAGAGATCACGGCTCTGCCAAATGGCACAGCACTCTATTTGGGTCACAAGAAACTAAAGAAATGAACCAACTGACAATGGCTCACTGGCAGAGCTGGCTGAATAATGGCCATGAGTTTTTGGTAAAAACTTTGAAAATGTTAAAATAATTTTCATACCAGAGATTTAGAAAAAGGGCAATATTTTTAGTTTGATATTTTTGGTAAAAAATAGTCATTTAAAATGTTTGTATTTTATTTTATTACTTTTCCCTCCTTTCTTCCTTCCCCGCTCCTTGCTTTTTTCCCTTTTGCAGAGTTGTCACTGAAAAAGGGGGAGAATTGGAGGGGGGGGGGAGAAGCAAAAAAAACAGTTAAGCCCCCATTTTTGTCTCATTTTGGGGTTTTGTCAAACCCCCTGAACATTTCAAATAAAACAATTTGCAAAAAAGTCCCATTTTTGAAAAGCAGCTCTAGCTTCCCGGGGGGGAATCACTGGAAAAATGTCCTCCAATCCTGTTGGGATACCTGCCCACACCGCCATGGCCGTCTCAGGTTGGAGGAAGGGCCTGTCTGAACAGCACCTGTCACAGTGTGGGAACTCCTGAAACAGCAGCACTGAGAGAAGGAGGGTCCCTTAGACGCCTCATGGTGCTTTGGTTCTGAATCTTGAGTGAAGTACGTTTTGCACAAACACCTCTCAGGTCCTCAGCCTCTCACGTTGTTCTCCTCCACTCCCCACCTGGCAGCATCCAGTCCTGGCACCCCCTGTGCCCAGCTGCATATCGCTTGTACACAGCTGCTACCTAAGGACCTTCCTCCCAGGCACCAACTGGAGCCTGAAATGCCTCCCCACTGTTCAATGCCCCCTCCCGCTGCTGGTCCAGGTCCCTGCAACCTGTGCCTCACAAGTGGCCAGAGCTGACTCAGAGCAGCAAGGAAAGAGGAGACGGCAGTGAATCCAACCTGCCTTTGGGGAGGGCCGTAGCATCTTGGGAATTTGTGCCTGGATCAGATCAGTCAGGACAGGCAGCAGCGGCCAAACCGAGCACTCTTCCCTTTCTCTCTGGGGCGGGAAGTTGGAACCTCCTGCACGACCGAGACTTCAGCAGTGTGTACAGAGCATTGGGAGCTCCACTGGTTCTGACACTGACTCATGGTGTAGTCTTGGGCGAGTCCCTTAGCCTCTCTGACTCTGTACCATGAACATTGTGAGCACGATGGGAAGCCCAGGCAGAATCATGGTGGGGGTGCAGGAATGTCCCTCATCCCCGCCCTGACCAGTACAGCAGCTGCATCAAGCCAGAGAGGCTGCCATGGCAATGCTGGTCCATTTTCAGAAGCACGTGCCCTGCACTGGCCTCTCCTCCCAACTCTCTGCACTGCCCCAAGCAGCAATGCCGGCCCATGGCCCAGAATGGGCCAGCAACCCCTGCTCACTCCCAAGAGCTCAGCCAGCCCAATGGGATTCCATAGTGGAGTGCCCCATTTCCAGGATTGGCAGCCTGCCGAAGGCACTGCCACCCACAGAAGCCCCGGTGCCCGTCACTGTGGGGCAATGCCAAGGCCTCTCTCCCCATCCGGGCAGCCCCGAGCTCTCTGGCTCAGCAGGAGGTGGCCCTGTTATGCCATCTGCAGCTTGCCAGTTGTGTGATGCTGGCAGGCGTCGAGTCAGCGCATCAGCACCAGCCAGACCCAACCTGGCAGCAGGGGGCCCTGTACCACATGGGGTGTGGGGAGCAGTCCCCTGGGGAAAGGCCCATGTTCTGGGAGCTCAGTGCTGACTGCTGGCCTCAGGGAGGGGGAACCCTAGAACATGAGCTTCGCCTGCTCTCATTGCTCGGTGCCAGACTCGCCTCCCTACACAGCAGCTGCCAGTTCATTATGTAAGCAGAGTCAGGATGAGCTCTACCCTGACATCTGGTGGTGAATTATGGCAAGTGTGGAAAAGAACTCCAGGGGCTGATCTTGTTTGCATAGGCACACCCACCCGCCTGGCATGAGACAACAGCAACTGAAAGAGGTTACTTTGGCTGGTGTGGGATCCCCAGTTTCTCTGTTATTGGGGCAGGAAGAATAAAGTTTTGTTACCCTGATTCTGTGAATCAAGGCCAGTGGAACTGTTGTATGACAGACAGACTCACCATTAACTAAGTAGCACTCGCTTGACAAGGGGCATGGTTACAAAATCTAGTGAATTGAGAGAGGTTGGGGGCAGGTATTTGTACCTGGTGGGTCCTGTCCCGTCCCTTTTGTGAGCCTGAAACACCAATTGCACCATCTCCACCTCTCTCCACTGTTGGATGTCAGAGCTAGCTTTGATTCTATTAGGAGTCTAGTTACAGGCTGCTGAGCTGCATTCACTTTGGGGCAATAGTGCACCAGCATTGGGCCTCCCCTACTACTAGCTGAAGTCCCAAAAGAGCTAAAGTTACTAAGAGCTGTGATCACTGAGTGCTGCGTTAACTAGCGGGGGAGCCTGAAGCTATATTGCTAAGCGGCTGGCGGAGCAGTTTGAGGGGACGGCTGGAGGATCAGCTAGCAGAGCGGAGCCTTGCGGGGACAGTTGGAGCGACCCAAGGAACGGTGAGCAGAGCGGAGCAACTGATAAAGCAGAGCAGTTCGTGGAACGGCGGGAGCGGCTCACGGGACAGCTGGTGGAGTGGAGCGGCTCGTGGTGAAGGCTGAGGTGGAACTCCACGGAGAGGCGGCCGGTCGGCCTCGGAATACGTAAGGTGCCCCTTAACACCCTGCATGCCCCCCTTTGAACTCTGGGGCTGCACTGACCAGGGACAGAGACTTTGGGGGTTGTTGGACTTTTGGGACTTTGGTGATTCTTGGGTTGCTGGACCCAAGAGACTTTGGGGGTGTTGGACTTTTGGGACTTTGGGTGATTTTTGTGTTGCTGGTTTCAAGAACTAACGGGAAAGGACACGGCCCAATTTGCTGGGGTGGGTCTTCGCTCATGGTTTGGTCTATGAACTCTAGTTGTGGTGTTTTCCCAATTTAATGCCATGTCGTTTATCTCATGTTATTAAACATTTTCTGCTACACCGAGACTCTGTGCTTGCGAGAGGGGAAGTATTGCCTCTTCGAGGCACCCAGGGGTGTGTGTAAGATTTTCCCAGGTCACTGGGTGGGGGCTCGAGCTGGTTTTGTGTTACGCTGTTGGGAGGGGACCCCTATGTACTGAACCCAGCCCTTGCTGCTATCAACTCGGCCTGGCAGAAGGGTTACAGTTAGATCGTTTCTCCCGGGGCCAGGTTCACTCCCTGGCACTGGATTAGAGCTGGGGGAACATTTTTTGCCCAAAAATCTGCCAAAATGAAGCATTTTTCAAGGCACTGAAACAATCTGTGACTTTGGGTTGAATTTGGCAAATAGTTTTGGCCCCCAACATGGATTTTTCCCCCCTGAAAAAGTAGGAACAGTTCATTTCAAACCAAACATTGTGACTTTTTGTTTCAAAACAACAATCTGTTTTGGTGCTTAGCTGTAGTTATTAAATAAACAAAAAAAAGTGAAAAACACCTGAAAACAAAACGACCCCTTCCCCCAGTCATTTTTGTCTCGGCCTCCAGAATGAAGAAACAATCGCCCTTTGGCTCTGCACTGGGTGTATCGGTTGGGGCGGCACCCGATGGAAAGTCTACTAAGGACTCCGTGTACAGAGGAGTGGCTGCTGTGCTGACTGAAGAGCAGATCTGAGCCAATTCACCCTCCTTATCAACATAAAGAAACCACACTCAGCATCTGGCATCACCTCAACCAGAGCAGCAAAATGCCAGAGGGCCAAGAACTCAACCCACTCCTGTCAAACCTCACTGCCAGGCCTCAGGGACCTCCTGCGAGAGGCGCAAACAACCTCACCCAAAGCTGGATGCTCAAGACGCTAGACAACACCCAACACACCACAATACAAGTCAGGGATCTCAGCCCAGGAAGATCACACCCCTCTCCAAAGCCAGGGCAGACAGTAGCCGGATACAGAATCCGGAGCACAGTTTGGGTGCAGAGAGGAGCACTATGACAGGCAGAGGCTGAGAAGGGGAAACCTTTTCTACTCCAGGAGCTGTAACACTGGGGGCTGTGAGAATCACTCTTCCAGCTATTGAAAATGCTAAAGGAGTTCATCAGAAAGTGATGGGAAAACCTGGGCCTGGCCCTGGGAAGGCACTGCGCTGCAGCGTGAGGGACAGACTGTGGTGGCACATGGGCCCCTGGGAAGCCCCATTCACCGTGGATGGCTGATATCAAGTTTATTTCTTTATTTGGATTTGTGCCCCAAAAGAAGCACCTACCCAGTCTCTAGGTATCTTGCCCATCACTTTGGGACTCCTACCCGTTCCTGCAAAAGCCAAGAGCTCGCACTAAGTCCAGTGTCCTGTTCTCCTTACATGCTCCAAAGACAAAATCACTGACGGGCACGGAGCTGAAACCACAAACCCTCCCAGTAGCCCTCAAGGCACCAACCCACCCCATGCTCCCTCCTTAGAGACCTGGAAAGAAAAGACCAGCTTTGCAGGCTGGCCAACAGAATCAGGCTGTCTGGCCTTTGCTGTTCACTCCCTGTGCTGGTCCGGACAGCCTGAGTCCACGGGGCTTCACTGCAAAACTGCTCTTCTCTTGATGGCCCAGATCCAGGGGGTCCCTTTGCACTTGGGCAGCATTTGTAGAGAGTGTCATTGCCATTGAGTAGAGCTGAACCAAACTGGTGTGTGCATGTCTGCGAGTGTGCCCAGCTCTCCCTGTCTGTGTGTGTGCATGTGCCTCCCCATCTCTGTGCACGTCTCTGAATGCCTGTCTCCATGTGTAGGCGTCTCTCTGGCGCAGCAGGTATGTGTCTGTCGGTGCCTCTACAAGTGTGTCTGTTTCTCTCTACCTCGAGGTGTGTGTATGTGTGTGTGTGTACATGTGTGCGCACATGTGTACGTGTGTGTGTGTGTGTGTACGTGTAGGACTCTCTCTCTCTCCCTGTGTGTTACAAAGCGGCTCTGATTGCTGCTCTCAGCACAAACTCAGGCAGTCGGGGAAGT
The DNA here is from genome assembly GCF_002925995.2 of Terrapene triunguis. NCBI lineage: Eukaryota > Metazoa > Chordata > Testudines > Emydidae > Terrapene > Terrapene triunguis. The sequence goes on along the minus strand of NW_020664587.1, from coordinate 2,290,134 downwards.
TCTGTGACTGGAAAGAGCTGCTCCCAACATCAGGCTGCCTTTGAAAGCACATGAAAGGGAGGCAGGGAGAGTGCGCCCAAAGCTTTGCTCAGGGAGACAAACGTCCTTCCACACACTCCCAGCCTTTCCTGTGAGGCGTGTGATCTTCCCCGCTCTCCTGGGCACGGTTGCGAAAGGCCTGGGATTGTATCAGGGCTGTGAGGATCTGACAGGATTACAGAGGGCCGAGGAGCGGGCTGGGTGTGTCAGGGAGCTGCTGGGGGCCATGCCCCACGACCTGCTCCGGAGGGAAGCTGGACAGCATGTTAGAACTGGTTTGATTTGGTGGAGAAGATGGACAAAGGAAGCATCACGGCCCCATGGGACAGCCCCCCGGCGCCTGCACCTCGACTTTCTTCTCCCTTCCAGCAGAGCCTGTCATTCCATGTAAACGCTCCGACTCTGCCCACGGGCCTCAGCCTGCCCCCTCCACGGGAGCCAGTCAGCGCCGGAGCGAGTGCTCAGCTTTTCCCGACAGCCGGGGACAGCAGACCCCTGCCCGCCAGGCTGGCTCCCTGTGACCTGAGCCGCTCCTGAGCCAGTGCGGGGCCCATGCCAGGATCACGGACAAGCAGCTTCCACCTTCCCCACTTGGGCTGCCAGGCTCCAGCCCAGCCCAGAAGATGGACCCCCCTCCCGGGCATGCAATCCCCTCCCGCCCCATCCCCGGCAGGTCCCCTGTGCTGGGGACAGCATGTAGAGGCCCCTATGCCAGGGGTATTCTCTGGGGTGGCAGCACCATGACTCAGGCCCATTGTGCCCCGTAGTGAGGACTCTGCCAGCTGCCCTCAGGCAGAGCCAGCAGGAGCAGGGAGCAGCCCGTCTACAGCTAGCAATGCTGTGCTGCGCTGACACGAACAAATTCCTCCCCTTGACTGCCCTCGGGAGGCTGCACATTGTGTCCCCTTTACAGAGGGGCCATGACTCTTCTTGGTCCCCAGGTAAGACACTGTCAGAGGCGGGCTCAGCTCCCAGCAGTGCCTGGCTCCCAGCCCGGGAGCCCACCATGGCACCTCCCTGCATAGCCCCCCCGCCCCAGGCTGGCTCTAGTTATCTCAGCTCCATCAGCCAGGGGTGTGAGAAGACCACGTCCCTGACTCACAACCCCCCCATTGTGGACACAGCTGTGTCAACAGACGTGTGTCCATTGACATAGCTAACATCATGCAGGGAAAACGCCTCTCCGCAGAGGACACATCTACACTGGAGGGCTCTGCCGGCAGAGGCTCTGTGGTGTACCTCACGCTGTCTGGAGTGGCTCTGGCTCACAACTGTGAGTGTGGACTTCAGGGCGCTTCCACCAACTGAAGAGTGGCAGTGTTGGGGGTGGAGAGCCAGGGCTCTCAGCTCCCCGCCGGGAGCCCAGCTGCCCCCTGGGCTTTGCACTGGGAGATGGGGCAAACCCGCCCAGGGCTTCTTGCCTCCACGGGGGAGATCTACACCTGGAGTGCAGTTGGCTGCTGTGCTCCTGGCAGAGAGCAGGGAGCCAAGAGCTGGGGAGCAGCCAGACTCCCAGATGGGAGCCATGATGCAGCCAGGCTCCCAGCAGGGAGCCAGGACCCCAGGGAGGCAGCAGGGCTCCCAGCAGGGCATGGAGCAGAGTCTGGGTGGCAGCCCGGCTGGGGAGCCAGTGGAGCGTGAAATTGACAAGACAGCCAACAGCAGATGCATCACCCTAAGTCCATGGTCCGACGGAAGCCCTGTGGAGGTGGAGTTAGGCTGTATCTCCACTAGGCTCAGCTGTGCCACTGTAAGTCTCCTGTGTAGCCACTCCATGCCGGCGGGGAGAGCTCTCCCGCTGACATCATCAAACCACCCCCAGTGTGCGGCGGTAGCTATGTGGGTGGGAGACACTCTCCTGCTGACAGTGCTGTCCACACCGGCCCTTTTGTCAGTGAAACTCATGTCAGTCAGGGGCGTGTGTGTTTTTTTCACACCCCAGATGACAAAAGTTTTGCCGACAAAAGTGCTGGTGTAGACAAAGCCTTATTATGTCAGTGTAGTGGGGCACTTACATCAGTGGGACGAGCTGTACTATGGACACAGACTTAACTACTTTATGTCGACCCAACTGTGTAGCATAGACTGGGCCTGAGCCTCCCCGTCAGACATCAGAAAGAGAAACCATTCACAGGAGATGGCCCAGACGTTCCGTGCATACATGGGCTCCTACAGCTGGACATCTTCCTGTTTGGAGGAAGAACAATTAGCAGGAGTCTCCCACGTGCCAAAAGAAGCCATCAGTCACAGTGCAGATACAGATCTTCATGCTATGCTACCCTGCTCTGTTCTCTCATGCTTTCATCAGCAGTGAAATAGTTATGTTGACTTTTTAAGTATTAATTATTCAGCGTTAAGGCCCCATTGGAACAAACCAGGCATTTGTACCTTCCAGAGCTATTCCTTCCCGCAGACTGCAGAGCAGAGCGCTGGTTGTTCTCCGGTTCACATTTTGAAGGTTTTCTTCACAACTACAAGGGCCAGAGCCATACTTCGGTCTGGAGCGGAAGCTGAGATTCCGAAGGGCACAGCAGCAGCTCAAACTAAGTGGCTATGTACCTTGCAGCCATGTATGACCCCAGTTCAAGCCCTGGGAACATTGCCAGAATATTCCAACCACTGAGCACCTCCTTCTTTAGGTCTTTCCCTGTATCTGACCCCCTCAATAGGTCATATTCACATTAAATGTTAAGAGGACAGTTAGAGAGGAGCTGAAGCTGCAAATTCCAGAACTGGAGCTGAATGTCTCCCACATTCAAACATTTGGGTCTAGGCCCAGCTCTAGTTTCATTATATTTGAATTACATGGAACAGCACCCCAAGCATGTTAGTATGGGGAGATATGCTCTAGAGCTTTTGTTGTTGTGGCAGCAGTCACCAGATGGGCTAATAAATAAATAAATGGAGATATACCTATCTCATAGAACTGGAAGGGACCCCAAAAGGTCATTGAGTCCAGCCCCCTGCCTTCACTAGCAGGACTGATTTTGCCCTAGATCCCTAAGTGGCCCCCTCAAGGATTGAACTCATAACGCTTAGGTTTAGCAGGCCAATGCTCAAACCACTGAGCTATCCCTCCCCCTTATGTTCTTACATTGGCTTGCTACATTGGTCTTACAAGTTCTTCTTAGCATGCAAGCACATTGTTAATCTTTGAAGAAGTGCTATGTATTGCCGTTAGATCTGTCATTACAGATTCATGGAGGGGGCTATCTGTTGCAAACTGCAGTAGAGTTTGCAGGATCTCTAACGAGAATCAATTCTTGAGGCAGAGTCGTTCCCTGGGAAGTAGGCAGTGGCTTTTGGGCTGAGATCCCTTTAAGGGGGGATTGTTTGTGTGCCATTTGTGACCACCTCTGTGCTAGGGCTGGCATACATAGTGTAAACAAAACAAATTACAGAATATGCCAAGACTCACATCACTGATTTCCCCTCTAGCAGGAAGCCAACCTGCATGGCCCTGGACATCTGCTACTGCTCAGCAGCTACTAACGACAGAACAAGGGGTCAGATGATGGGGCAAAGGGCGACTGTCAACATAAAAATCCCATTTCCACCTGGAAATGATGCTGGGGCTCCTAAGTGCTGTGATATTACACATAAATAATAATAGTGAATAATACCTCCCGTTGTTGCAAGTAACAGTTATGATGGCTGTAAAATGAAAGAGCTCAAAGAACAAAAGATTCTCTCTTTTCCCAGTAGTTTCCGTTGTGCTTTGACAGCAGCGAGTCCCGTTAGTGCCCCGGCCCCCTGCTGGCTCAGAGCCCCCTTGTGTGAGTGTGCGAATTCTTCCACCCACCAGCAAAGGAGGGAAAATCATTCTGAGAACTAGGCCAAGGGGATTGTAAACCCCCAACAAAGAGGCAAAGCCACTCAGGGCAGGCAGAGGGGCTGGAAAAGAGCTGGATTTTGAGTTAACAGCATCTGCTTGAATGTTATTATTTTACTAACAATTGTTAGTCTGATGCAATACGTCCTGCCTACAGAGCCCCAGGCAGTGGGTTGGGGCAGCTGGGCTGATGCCTCAGAGAGGTGAAGGAAGCCAAGCTCTGTGGCTGGGTTTTATTACAGTTCTCTGTATTACGAAGGACAGGATAAAAAGCCACCTGGAGCCAAGCTGTCAGTGTCCCCTTAGCTGCACCTGCCACTATGAGTGGGCTGGGATAGGTGGAGCAAGGAGCAAGGGGTATGTCCTTGCTCAGGTATGTCTCCCAGGAGGAGCCGGCTAAGCAGTCATGGAAAGGACAGCTGGTTATGGGACAGAGACACCGCTGACCTGGCAGCCTGCCTCCAACAGTGGGACCATGGTAGTGAGTTTCCTCGCTGCAGATAGAGCCGGCGAGACTTGCCTGCCAGCCTACCTGAGGGCAGCTCGGAGTGCCCTGTGCTGTTTAATACGCTGCAGCCCTAATGTGTCAGCTGTGATAGGGTCTCATCTCCTCCCTCCACCACAGCAGCATCCAGCTACAGCACTTAAAAGGCTTATCGATATATCCCAGCTCTGTCCCAGCTGAAGGTGGCCTTAAAAGCAGCTGTATTGAGAAAACCCATGGACGGGCTAAGCGAACGGTGTGGCTCTGGACATGCCTCTCTCCATGGGGATGATGTGCTCGTGAGAGCTGGGAGCCCCACCACAAAGAGAAATGCTGCATGTCAGATTAGAGCAGAAATATTCCATAATTACAGGGAACATCAACCCTTAAGGAGATGCCTTCCCGCCCTGCCATTTACCAGCAGGGCTTTGCAGGTGACTGACTTCATTAGCCTAGCTGGACTGAGGTCTGTAATTGTCTCTCCATAGTGACAATCTGGTGCAAACACTGCCAGTCTGTCACCGGAGGCTCCCCTGCCATCAATCCAGGAATGACAGCTCATCTCCTGACAGCAAAGCACTTGCGAGGTGAAATATGTCCCCATTACCACACTTGACCGTGGCACATTCTGAGAGCTGGAAACTGGGGCACATGCAAGAAGAGCAAACAGCCTCCTGTCCTCCCATAGAGTCACTCTCACAGCCAGCTGAAACCACGAGAAACATGGGCAGGGATTCAGGCTGCCAGAGAAAGATAGATACACAGATTGCAAGAACTGATCGTCGGCAGTGTCTGTTCTTTCAGAACCCAGTGAAGGAGGTACCTATCTCCATGCCAGCTTTGGCCTTTACTCCCCTTCATGCAAGGCGGTATCTCCCCTAACTATGCAGAATAACATCTTGCATTTATATACCACTTTTCATACTGAAAGACTTCAAAATACTTCGTATTCCCCACAGCACAAGGTGAATCGGAGTGAGTAACAGTGTGAGGACAGTGCCACATTCAATGGAAACCGTAGGGGAAATCTGGGTTAGCAGAGTGTAATTACCCCAACCGGACCTTGGTCAGGATCAAAGGGTCTTCTGATTAGTGCTGGGGGCTCTTCAATGAGCCTCGTGGTCAGGACTGAAAGCTGCACAGTGGGACTGCATGCAGGGGGACTGGTTTGATAATTCAGTGAAGAGAGCATTACAGACCTTAACTAAAATCAGTGAGTGTTGTCTGTATAAGGACTGCAGGATTGGAGCTTCCAGTTTAAAACTGAGTTACAAATGTAACCCATGCTTGTATGTGGCTCTCCGTCTCCCTCTAGTGGCTACTCCATGTATAGAGATTTATGAGTATGTGACAGGCTTCATTCTGTAGCTCAGACACTAGAAAGTTGTGGTTTTAGATCCCAAGAACCTGGGTCCAATGTAGGCCAGTAACAACTTCCTCAGAGATATGGTTACAGAAAGCTAGACCCCGATCTTGCAAACACATGCACTCCAGTGGGACTACTTGCAGGTAAATGTGTGTGGAAGGTTTGGAGGATCTGGACTTTATCTGCTACCGTAGATGATGCATGATAATATTTGATCATTAAAATGAGAGCAAGGGACTGCTATGGCTAAGGCCAAATACGTTTCCATTCTAACCCCCTTTTTTCAGATGCTCATAATTTTCTGAAACATTCACTTTTTCAGCTGAGATTTCCACCTGTGGTCTTTCATAGAATCATAGAAGACTAGGGTTGGAAGAGATTTCAAGAGGTCATCAAGTCCAACTCCCTGCTCAAAGCAGGACCAACCCCAACTAAATCATCCCAGCCAGGGCTTTGTCAAGCCAGGCCATAAAAACCTCTAAGGATGGAGATTCCACCACCTCCCTAGGTAACCCATTCCAGTGCTTCACCACCCTCCTAGTGAAATAGTTTTTCTTAATATCCAACCTAGACCTCCCCCACTGCAACTTGAGACCATTGCTCCTTGTTCTGTCATCTGCCACCACTGAGAACAGCCGAGCTCCATCCTCTTTGGAACCCCCCTTCAGGTAATTGAAGGCTGCTATCAATTCCCCCCTCAATCTTCTCTTCTGCAGACTAAATAAGCCCCATTCCCTCAGCCTTTTCTAATAAGTCATGTGCCCCAGACCCCTGATCATTTTTATTGCCCTCCGCTGGACTCTCTCCAATTTGTCCATATCCTTACTGTAGTGGGGGGCCCAAAACTGGATGCAATACTCCAGATGTGGCCTCACCAGTGCTGAATAGAGGGGAATAATCGCTTCCCCCGATCTGCTGGCAATGCTCCTACTAATGTAGCCCAATATGCCATTAGCCTTTTTGGCAACAAGGGCACATTGCTGACTCATATCCAGCTTCTCGACCACTGTAATCCCCAGGTCCTTTTCTGCAGAACTGCTGCTTAGCCAGTAGGTCCCCAGCCTGTAGCAGTGCCTGGGATTCTTCCGTCCTAAGTACAGGACTCTGCACTTGTCCTTGTTGAACCACATCAGATTTCTTTTGGCCCAATCCTCCAATTTGTCTAGGGCACTCTGGACCCTATCCGTACCCTCCAGCATATCTACCTCTCCCCCAAGTTTAGTGTCATCCGCAAACTTGCTGAGGGTGCAATTCATCCCATCATCCAGATCATTAATGAAGATGTTGAACAAAACCGGCCCCAGGACCGATCCCGGGGCACTCCGCTTCATACCAGCTGCCAACTAGACATAGAGCCGTTGATCACTATCCATTGAGCCCAATGATCTAGCCAGCTTTCTATCCACCTTATAGTCCATTCAGCCAATCCATACTTCTTTAACTTGCTGGCAAGAATACCATGGGAGACCGTATCAAAAGCTTTGCTAAAGTCAAGGTATATCACGTCCACTGCTTTCCCCATATCCACAGAGCCAGTTATCTCATAATAGAAGGCAATCAGGTTGGTCAGGCATGACTTGCCCTTGGTGAATCCATGTTGACTGTTCCTGATCACCTTCCTCTCCTCCAGGTGCTTCAAAATGGATTCCTTGAGGACCTGCTCCATGATTTTGCCGGGGACTGAAATGAGGCTGACCGGTCTGTATTTCCCCAGATTCTCCTTCGTCCCTTTTTTAAAGATGGGTATTATATTTACCTTTTTCCAATCATCGGGGACTTCCCCCAGTTGCCACGAGTTTTCAAAGATAATGGCCAATGGCTCTGCAATCACATCCGCCAACTCCTTTAGCACCCTCGGATGCATTAGATCCGGCCCCATGGATTTGTGCTCATCCAGCTTTTCTAAATAGTCCTTAGCCTGTTCTTTCACCACAGACGGCTGCTCACCTCCTCCCCATACTGTGCTGCCCAGTGCAGCAATCTGGGCGCTGACTTTGTCTGTGAAGACCGAGGCAAAAAAAGCATTGAGTACTTCAGCTTTTTCTACATCCTCTGTCACTAGGTTGCCTTCCCCATTCAGTAAGGGGCCCACACTTTCCCTGACCGCCTTCTTGTTGCTAACATACCTGGAGAAACCCTTTTTGTTATCCTTCACATCCCTTGCTCACTGCAATTCCAATTGTGCCTTGGCCTTCCTGATTACACCCCTGCATGCTCGAGCAATATTTTTATAGTCCTCCCTGGTCATCTGTCCAAGTTTCCACTTCTTGTTAGCTTCCTTTTTGTGTTTAAGCTCACCGAAGATTTCTCTGTTAAGCCAAGCTGGTCACCTGCCATATTTGCTATTCTTTCTGCACATCGGGATGGTTTGTTCCTGCGTCCTCAATAAGGCTTCTTGAAATTACAGCCAGAAGGTGAGTTGTTTTGCAAAGTTTGAAGTGAAATAGTACTGACGTTTTGGAGTATGAATGAAAATATACACTTTCCTCATTATTCATAAACAAGTTCAGGAAACAGCTGTGAGTGAAAGGTTGGCACTAGACAATGAAATAGCCCTCTCTGAGGAGATGCAGCTTTGGGGGTTATAATGAAGACTATTTTTTTCTTAGCTGTGTTATGACCCTTTGAAAATCCATGCTGAGCATGGACGCCACATTTGTACAGGGCATTTGTCTAAGCTCATAAAGGTGTTGGAAAAATAGGGAATTATCATTAACATTTTTACAAAATCCTGATTTTTTTAGCTCAAATTTTTAATTTTTAACAAAGTTTTGAAATTTAAAAAGTCCCTAGATTCTTAGGCCAGAAAGGGCCACTGGGATCTAGTCTGATCTCCTGGGTAACATCAAGCTAGGACTAGAGCTGGTCAAATGAAAAATGCCCTTTTTGCAAATCCAAAATTTTCCATGGGAAAATTTCTGTTTTGCCCCAAATTTTCAGTTGTCTATTGGAAAAATACAAATGACAGCTCCCCCCTGAGCCCGCCTGGAAGGATCACAAAGGGATCCTGAGCCCCCGGGCCCTCTGCCTCTCCAGTAGCTGGGATGGGAGGTTCCTGTCAAATTCAGAAAGTGAAATTGGCAAGCACCTTCCAGACTGGCAGATAGGAAGCTGAAAAAATCCATTTCAGTTCTTCTGAAATGGACTTTTTCTTGAAAGCCCTTCCCATGAAAAATGTTGAGGCTTTTAACGTTTCATTCCCATTAAGGACAAAAAAAAATTTTTTTAATGTGAAATTTTTCATGGAAAAGGATTTGTATTTTCCAGCCAGCTCTACAAAGAACTTCCCTGAATTACGTCCTGTTTGACCTAGAGCAGATCTTTTAGATAAATATTACGGCTGTCAAGCGATTAAAAAAATTAATCGCGATTAATTGGGCGATTAAAAAAATTAATCGTGATTAATCGCGCAATTAATGCACTGTTAAACAATAAGAGAATACCATTTATTTAAATATTTTTGGATGTTTTCTACATTTTCAAATATATTGATTTCAATTACAACACAGAATACAAAGTGTACAATGCTCACTTTTTATTTCATAGAATCATAGAATATCAGGGTTGGAAGGGACCTCAGGAGGTCATCTAGTCCAACCCCCTGCTCAAAGCAGGGCCAATCCCCAACTAAATCATCCCAGCCAGGGCTTTGTCAAGCCTGACCTTAAAAACCTCTAAGGAAAGAGATTCCACCACCTCCCTAGGTAACCCATTCCAGTGCTTCACCACCCTCCCAGTAAAAAAGTTTTTCCTAATATCCAACCTAAAACTCCCGCACTGCAACTTGAGACCATTACTCCTTGTTCTGTCATCTGGTACCACTGAGAACAGTCTAGATCCATCCTCTTTGGAACCTCCTTTCAGGTAGATGAAAGCAGCTATCAAATCCCCCCTCATTCTTCTCTTCTGCAGACTAAATAATCCCAGTTCCCTCAGCCTCTCCTCATAAGTCATGTGCTCCAGCCCCCTAATCATTTTTGTTGCCCTCCGCTGGACTCTTTCCAATTTTTCCACATCCTTCTTGTAGTGTGGGGCCCAAAACTGGACACAGTACTCCAGATGAGGCCTTACCAATGCCGAATAGAGGGGAATGATCACGTCCATCGATCTGCTGGCAATGCTCCTACTTATACAGCCCAAAATGCCGTTAGCCTTCTTGGCAACAAGGGCACACTGCTGACTCATATCCAGCTTCTCGTCCACTGTAACCCCAGGTCCTTTTCTGCAGAACTGCTGCCTAGCCAGTCGGTCCCTAGCCTGTAGCAGTGCATGGGATTCTTCCGTCCTAAGTGCAGGACTCTGCACTTGTCCTTGTTGAACCTCATCAGATTTCTTTTGGCCCAATCCTCCAATTTACCTAGGTCACTCTGTATCCTGTCCCTACCCTCCAGCGTATCTACCACTCCTCCCAGTTTAGTGTCATCTGCAAACTTGCTGAGGGTGCAATCCATCCCGTCATCCAGACTGTTAATGAAGATATTGAACAAAGCCAGCCCCAGGACTGATCCTTGGGGCACTCCGCTTGATACCGGCTGCCAACTAGACATGGAGCCATTGATCGCTACCCATTGAGCCCGATGATCTAGCCAGCTTTCTATCCACCTTATAGTCCATTCACCCAGCCCATACTTCTTTAACTTGCAGGCAAGAATACCGTGGGAGACCGTATCAAAAGCTTTGCTAAAGTCAAGGAATAACACGTCCACTGCTTTCCCTCATCCACAGACCCAGTTATCTCGTCATAGAAGGCAATTAGGTTAGTCAGGCACAACTTCCCCTTGGTGAATCCATGCTGACTGTTCCTGATCACTTTCCTCTCCTCTAAGTCCATCAGAATTGATTCCTTGAGGACCTGCTCCATGATTTTTCCAGGGACTGAGGTGAGGCTGACCGGCCTGTAGTTCCCTGGATCCTCCTTCTTCCCTTTTTTAAAGATGGGCACTACATTAGCCTTTTTCCAGTCATCCGGGACCTCCCCAGATCGCCATGAGTTTTCAAAGATAATGGCCAATGGCTCTGCAATCACATCCTCCAACTCCTTTAGCACTCTCGGATGCAGTGCACCTGCCCCCATAGACTTGTGCTGGTCCAGCTTTTCTAAATAGTCCTGAACCACTTCTTTCTCCACAGAGGGCTGGTCACCTCCTCCCCATGCTGTGCTGCCCAGTGCAGCAGTCTGGGAGCTGACCTTGTTCGTGAAGACAGAGGCAAAAAAAGCATTGAGTACATTAGCTTTTTCCACATCCTCTGTCACTAGGTTGCCTCCCTCATTCAGTAAGGGGCCCACACTTTCCCTGACCGCCTTCTTGTTGCTAACATACCTGAAGAAACCCTTCTTGTTACTCTTAACATCTCTCGCTAGCTGCAACTCCAAGTGTGATTTGGCCTTCCTGATTTCACTCCTGCATGCCTGAGCAATATTTTTATACTCCTCCCTGGTCATTCCACTTCTTGTAAGCTTCTTTATTTTGTTTAGGATCAGCAAGGATTTCACTGTTAAGCCAAGCTGTTTAAAATACAGCCAGCTCTCCTGGACTCCTTTCCCCTTCATGTTATTCTCTCAGGGGATCCTGCCCATCAGTTCCCTGAGGGAGTCAAAGTCTGCTTTTCTGAAGTCCAAGGTCTGTATTCTGCTGCTCTCCTTTCTTCCTTGTGTCAGGATCCTGAATTCAACCATCTCGTGGTCACTGCCTCCCAGGTTCCCATCCACTTTTGCTTCCCCTACTAATTCTTCCCGGTTTGTGAGCAGCAGGTCTAGAAGAGCTCTGCCACTAGTTGGTTCCTCCAGCACTTGCACTGGATTGTCTGTGCGCTGCTGTATTGCTCTCACAGCAGATATTTATTTTGATTACAAGTATTTGCACTGTAAAAAACAAAAGAAATAGTATTTTTCAGTTCACCTAATACAAGTACTGCAGTGCAATCTCTTTATCGTGGAAGTTGAACTTACAAATGTAGAATTATGTACAAAAAACTGCATTCAAAAATAAAACAATGTAAAATTTTAGAGCCTGCAAGTCCACTCAGTCCTACTTCTTGTTCAGCCAATCGCTCAGGTAAACAAACTTGTTTGTATTTGCTGGAGATAATGCTGCCTGCTTCTTGTTTACAATGTCACCTGAAAGTGAGAACAGGTGTTCTCATGGCACTGCTGTAGCCGGTGTAGCAAGATATTTACGTGCCAGATGTGCTAAAGATTCATATGTCCCTTCATGCTTCAACCATCATTCCAGGGGACATGCGTCCATGCTAATGATGGGTTCTGCTCAATAACAATCCAAAGCAGTGGAGACCGATGCATGTTCATTTTCATTATCTGAGTCAGATGCCACCAGCAGAAAGTTGATTTTTTTAAATTTTTTTTTGCTGGTTCGGGTTCTGTAGTTTCCGCATCGGAGTGTCACTCTTTTAAGACTTCTGAAAACATGCTCCATACCTCGTCCCTCTCAGATTTTGGAAGGCACTTCAGATTCTTAAACCTTGGGTCCCGTGCTGTAGCTTTCATTAGAAATCTCACATTGGTACCTTCTTTGCGTTTTGTCAAATCTGCAGTGAAAGTGTTCTTAAAATGAACAATATGTGCTGGGTCATCATCCGAGACTGCTATAACAAGAAATATATGGCAGAATGCAGGTAAAACAGAGCAGGGGACATACAATTCTCCCCCAAGGAGCTCAGTCATAAATTTAATTAACACATTTTTTTTTAATGAGCATCATCAGCATGGAAGCATGTCCTCTGGAATGGTGGCCGAAGCATGAAGGTGCACACGAATGTTTAGCATATCTGGCATGTAAATACCTTTCAATGCCGGCTACAAAAGTGCCAAGCAAATGCCTGTTCTCACTTTCTGGTGACATTGTAAATAAGAAGTGGGCAGCATTATCTCCTGTAAATGTAAACAAACTTGTTTGTCTTAGGGATTGGTTGAACAAGAAGTAGGACTGAGTGGTCTTGTAGGCTCTGAAATTTTACATTGTTTTGTTTTTGAGGATAGTTATGTAACAAAAAAAAATCTACATTTGTAAGTTGCACTTTCACGACAAAGAGATTGCACTACCGCAGTGCTTCTCAAAGTCGGGCCGCCGCTTGTTCAGGGAACGCCCCTGGAGGTCCGGGCCGGTTTGTTTACCTGCTGCGTCCACAGGTTCGGCCGATCGCGGCTCCCACTGGCCGCGGTTTGCCACTCCGGCCAATGGGGGCTGCGGGAAGCAGCGCAGGCTGAGGGATGTGCCGCTCCTGCCAGTGGGAGCCACGATCGGCCGAAACCTTCGGACGCGGCAGGTAAACAAACCGGCCCGGACCGCCAGGGGCTTTCCCTGAACAAACGGCGGCCTGACTTTGAGAATCACTGCACTACAGTACTTGTATGAGGTCAGTTGAAAAATACTATTTCTTTTATCATTTTTACAGTGCAAATATTTGTAATAAAAAATAATATACACTTTGATTTCAATTACAACACAGACTACAATATCTTTGAAAATGCCCTAATAAACATCCAACCTTGATTTTAAAAATCCAGTGATGGAGAAGCCACCATGACTCTTGATAAATTGTTCCAATGGCTATTTACATTCACTGTTAAAAAATTGCACCTCACTTCTAGTCTAAATTTATCTAGCTCCATCTCAACAGCTATTGGATCATGTTAGGCCTTTCTCTGCTACACAGAAGAGGCCACTATCAAATATTTGTTCCCGCAGAGGTACGTATAGACTTTGAGCAAGTCACCCCTTAGTCTCTCTTTGTTAAACTGACTTAGATTGAGCTCCTTGAGTCTATCACTACAATGTATGTTTTCCAGTCCTTTGATCATTCTCATGGTTTTTCTCTGAACTCTCCCCAATTTAGCAACATCCTTCTTCAATTGCTGTTGCACTAGTGTCAAATACAGAGGTAATAGAACCTCTCTGCTCCTACTCAATATTCCTTTGTTTATTCATCCATTAGCATGGCCCTGCGAGCTGATTATCTACCACGACCCCCACATCTTTTTCAGAGTCCCTGCTTCCCAGGATCGAGTCCCCCAGCCCGTCAGTATGGCCTGCATTCTTTGTTCCTAGGTGTGTACATTTACATTTAGCTGTAATTAAATGCACATTGTTGGCTTGCACCCAGCTTACTAAGTGAACCAGATCGCTCTGTATCAGTGGCCTGTCTTCTTCTTTATTTATCAATCCCCCAATTTTTATGTCAGCTTCAAACTTGATCAGTGATGATTTTATGTTTTCTTTAGGATCATTGATAAAAATGTTAAATAGCACAAGGCCAAGAACCGATCTCTGCAGGACACCGTAGGAGCCCCCCACCCCCAGTGATGTGTCCATATGTACAATTACGTTTGGAGACCTGTCAGTTGGTCAGGTTTTAATCCATTTAATGTGTGCCATGTTAATTTTGTATCATTCTAGTTTCTTAATCAAAATGTCACGTGGTACCTAGTCACATGCCTTACAGAAGTCTAAGTATATTACATCAACACTGTTGCCTGTATCAACCAAACTTGTCATCTCATTAAAAAGTATCAGAGGGGTAGCCGTGTTAGTCTGAATCTGTAAAAAGCAACAGAGGGTCCTGTGGCACCTTTAAGACTAACTAGTTAGTCTTAAAGGTGCCACAGGACCCTCTGTTGCTCATTAAAAAGTAAAATCTCAAGTCAGTTTGGCAGGATCTATTTTCCATAAACCCTGTTATATTACCACCCTTTAGTTCTTTATTAATCGAATCCTGTTTCAGCCGTTCCAGTATTTTGCCCAGGATTACTGTCCTGCTGGCCTATAATGACCAGCTCAACCCATAAATGCATGTGTAAGGAAGGCTGTATTGCACACACAGGTATGGCTAACTTACCCACCTAGTATGAGTGTGTGATGGCCACCAGCACAGCTTGAAATAGGGACCTTGGGAGTGAAATCCGAGTCTCTATAATTGGAGCTACAGATCCATGCTCTCGGTCTGACAGCTTTAAGAGCCCCATCTGCTCTTCAGGTGGGGCCCAGACAGAACATGCGCCTGACCCGCAAGTTACACATGGGCTGAAGCAAGAGCTCCACAAGGAATGCACTATGGACAAGGAACAAGCCAAGCCCTCTTGGAAATGTTATTCAGCGATTCATCTCCAATACCAGACCTGAAGCAAGTGTGACCTGCTCCCAGACAACACCAAACAGAAACACGGCAAAACTCACCCATGCATCATTTCTTCTGAATTAGGCACCTTCCCATTTGTGTTTCTAACCTATTTTAATAGCAGATCTTGGAGACAGCTGATTTGTTTGAAATGCCAAGCAGGGCTCAGGAGGACACTTTACTTACAGCATCTACAATTCCATAAGTCATGTACTAGCTGACTATGTCACACGCCTTCTCGGTGGGAGCACATAGGAGATAAAACACTACTGTTACTGCTTAATGGCATCTCTCTTTTAGCTCCAGGTTGTGAGGGGCTGAGGTTCTGTCCCCTCTGGTGACTCCTGGAGGTAGGGGTTTGTCACTAGATCTAGGGGGACATTTTCTGACAAAACATTTTTCCTTTAGATTTGTCAAAATCAAAACGTTCCTCGGGAATGTGTCACTTTCACCGAAATATCCAACGCAAACCTGCCTGGCTTGCTGCTCACGCACCAGGCTCCCTGGGCTGCCCCACTCTGCAGCTGACTGCTCCCATGTTCTGTGGCAGCCAGCATGCTTGGGAGCTGGGGCTGCCAAGGCTTCCAGCTCACTCCTGGGAAGCTGGCGACGAGCCTGGAAGTGGTGCCACTCCCGGCCACTCCGCCGCTTGCCAAGCAGGCTCCCAGACAGCCAGGACTTTCTGCTGTTCCAGCACCCCACCCCACCCCTGCTGCCTGCTCCCTGGGCCCCTGTCCGGCTCTCAGGAATGCCCTGCTCCTGCCTAGTGGAGTACTGGGCTTCCCAGGCTTCTGGGTTTCCAGGCCTCCCAGCTTCTCGGCAGCCTGCCCAATGGAATTCCAGGCCCCCAAGCTCCTCAGAGTCACCTGCTCCCTCACTGCCTCCCTAGCAGCCTGCCAGCCTCCCCACTGGCCAGCTCCGTACCCCAGGCTCCCCGCGAAGCTGGATATTAGGCTATCTGGGCTAGCCTGCTCCCCAGTTGGCCAGATCCCAAGTCTTCCAGGCTCCCAGCTGTGCAGCAGCCCACCAGAGCTCACAGACTCCCAAGGAATAGAGAGCATGTTTCATTTCAGAAACACCCAAATATCCCGGAACGAAATCCTGGGGGAATTTCACTGCTGTCAGAAGGTTGGAGTTTGTGGCTTTTCACCTCGAGATGGGGCAAACTGTATTCCTAAATCTCAAAATTTTTCACAGAAATGAAATTCAGTTGATACCCTTTGTTTGAGAAGTTACCCTGCAAATCTGGAGAACTGACTTCCGCTGGTTCCAAGCTGAGGGCAGGTACCGCCTGCTCGGTTCCTTCTCTGTACTCTTTGTCCTCCCTGGCAACCAGAGCACCCACTTGTGCACCCTTCCTTCATTCTCCTGCCCGCTAATGAATTGGGCTGTGAGGGACCTGGCCTGGGGTGTTTTTGTTTGTTTGATTTTAAAGGGGGGAAAACCCATAACAGCTTGGTGGGTTTCCACACAAACTTTGTCCTTCTGACGCTCTGATTTACAGAAACGGATGGAGTACGTGAAAAATTCTCAATACCAGAAACATTGGTGTGTAACTTCAATCTGTAGATGACAATTTCATTCTCAGATGTGAAGAGGGAAGTGATGAAAGAATATCAAGGCTCTTGTGGCTTCTCAGAAACAATAAGTTACAGAACTACATAGTAGCCTGGAGGGAAAGAAAAGAGTCTTTACTGATTGCCGAGAAGGACATGGTTAGTGGGTGGTGTAACAGGGTCTTATCCAATCAGGCATCAGCACCAGCTGCTGCCTCGGTTTCCCCTTCTTGGGCTTCTCCAAACATGCACCTAGCCATTTGTGAGTCAAAGAACCCCTTTTGTTGGGGGTCTGGTTGATTAAAAAGCATCACAGTTCAAGTGTCAACTTAAATCAAAACAAGCCTTTCCTCCCACTTCACAATTCCTTTAGTGCCCTACGGGGCTCAACAGTTCCTTCCCGAACCCAGGCCCTGCTGCCTGGTGCATCCTCACCTCTCTTCTGGCTCCTGCTCCTCACTTTCTAGCTGGCTGCTCTGGTCCCCCAACCCAGGGCCCACTGCAGACCCACTCCAAGCAGCTCCATGCAGACCTCTTCCCTTCTTCTCACTGATGGAGCAGCCTCCCACAAACACACATCAGGCTACTACTAGGTGATCCTGGTCACCTGTCTCAAACACTAGCCCAAGCCCAAATCCATCAGCTTGAGCCAGATAACTAGGCACAGCGGGGCTCAGTCCAACTCCCTTTAAGGGCTAGCCCCCCAGGGCAAGTGAGATCAATGGTCATTGGACGCTGAAGACAGGAGAGCGAGTGCAGTTGTGAGCTGTGGGGTGGGGGCTTGGTTTGGTAGATGCTAGGAACATGCGGAAGATGGACCAGCCCCAGTAACAGGGCTGCATAAAGCTTGCTAACTCACCGGACTGGTCAGTCTTCGTATTATTGCATTCACTGGATGGTTGATTCTTCTCCTCACTGGTGCTGCCAGTCAATACTGCAAATGCGAGATTAGTGATGACCAATCACTAGTGTACGAATTTCTCTCGTTCAATGTGCCGAAAACTGAGGGAAGTAGGAAACAAGCAACAAATGGACTAACATGATGAAAACAGAAAAATCTGTAACGCAAAATATGATCTTTGTCAAGAGGCATTAAGTAGCAAGACAGGAAAGATTTGGGCTCACCTCAAAAAATACAGAAAATCAGGGGTGAGGAGGGGCGGG
>NW_020664587.1:2213426-2232561 GCF_002925995.2 Terrapene triunguis | reverse complement strand
CCGTGCCGGGGGGAGACGGGCGGTACCCGAGGGCTGTGCCGGGGGGGTCTCCACAGCCGCCCCCTATTCGCGCCCCCCGGCTCGTGCTGTCCCCCGGGCGGCAGGGGGCGGCGTTGGCCGGGCTCGGCGGCTCCGCTCCCTCCCTCCCGGCTCCCTCCCTCCCCGCGCTGCGCATCGGAAACATGGCGGCGGCGAGGGACTGAGCAGCCCCAGCGCTCGGCGGCCGCGCAGGTAAGGGGGTGGCGGGGCGCGCGGGCCGGGCCGCGCCTGTGCCCAGGTTCTTCCGGGGAGCGCTCCGGGCCGGCAGGCAGCGCCCAGGCTGCCTCGGGGCTGGGCGGGAGCCGGGCGCGCAGACACCCGGCCTGGCCCGGCCCGGCCCCCCGCCAGGGGCTCCCAGCACGGGCCCGGCCGCCCGCCCGCATGGGCACCGCGCCCGCCCCCAGGCTCTGCGCCGTCTGTCGGTGCCCTGTCAGGCGGGCTGCGAGCGGCCCGCCCCGTCCATCGCCCAGCCTGTGGGATGGTGTCTGCCTGGGGCCCCCAGCACAGGCCCTGTCTGGAGGAACCTCCCCGAAGAGGGGGTGCAAAGGGCGCCCCAGCCAGGCCTGGGGGGATCCGTTCACCCTCCTCCCCTCACCTGGCCCAGGTAGCGGGGTCTGGTGAAGCTGTCCTGGGAAATCCTGGAGTTCTTCCAAAAAAGAGTGTTTGGGGGTTGCAGAGCATTGCTCGAGACATCAGTATTTTCCTGACTTCCAACAGCCTTTAACCGACAGCCCTGTGTCCTATACCCTAGCACTTCCTAGGTCTTGCCTGTGCTTGTTTGGTACAGTTCTGACATAGCGCTGCCCTATTCTCTTAACTCTGGGAAGATAGAAGAGCAGGACCTGGATACATCATTTTTCATGGCATGGAAGTGAGCTAGTTTTCAGCCATAATTAAATGCAAAGCTTTGAAGGAGGGTGGGAGTATTTCTTTTCTTTTACAAGAGAAGAGAGAACGTCAAGCTGAGAACTCCTGCTATCCTTCCAGAGTGTGGCCCAGTCCTGCAGGATACTCCTGTTGGCAATCCCTACTGCCTTCGTGGACGCGGTGTTCAGGCATGGAGAAACTTGCAGGAGCGGGGCCTCTTTCTGTACTTACACTTTAATACTCTTTCTGTAAAAAAAAAAAAAGTTTCATATTTGTTGTGTGTATGTGCACTATGCACTGTATGTTGTGTACATACATTATATGTATTGCACAGTTCTACAAGGTAATTTAGTACTGTCTTTTGCTCAATTTCTGATGCTGGAGGAAGCCTAAAGTACAGTATAACAGCTGCCACCTGTTGCTTGATTGTCATTTTGTCTTTGCTACAATGTGTGCTTCTGTATTATAGCCCTGATAGGGTTAAATTTCAGAAGGCGTTTGCTTTTGCTAAACTCCCAAATATCTGACCAGTCAGAACGGAGTGTTATTTTTTTTTAAACCTAGGCGAGGCAGGATGGCTTTGTGGATAAAACTTCAGGCTTTCCTTTCTGGGACCAGGTTCAAGTCCAAAGCAAGACTCATAAAGAAATAAGTTGAACTGTATTAACACAGCCAGGGAAGGGAATTTGGATGGAGCAAGCAGTGCAGTTGATGATTGGTTTGATATAGTTGTCATTGCTGTATTCTTCAGATTTGCTGGTGTTTTTGATATTTATTTGATCAGCTGTGGGCATCAAAAGCTGACTTAGAATCTAGAGTTTGCTGTGTTTTACTTTGCAAGATCTGCATGTAACTGTCTAATAAACGCTTGGGCTGTTAGTAAAATATATTTCGGGGGAAGATTGGAGGGGACCAGCTGCCTGTGACTTATTTATTATTCTTTTTATTAATTTTGGGAGGTGCTCTGACACTGCGAGGATGAGGGCCATATAAGTGCTTAGATAGATGGATGTATAAGTTAATTCAGTAATAATACTTAGTGTTTATATGGCAACTTTTATTCAAGGCTCTGAGTGCTTCATAGAAACTAATTATACCTCACAATCTCATGGAAAGTGGGTGAGTAGTATTATCCCTGGTTCACAGGAAGAGAAAAACAAGACAGAGAGAGGTGAAATGACCTGCCAAAGACAGCACTCTAACCAGTAGGCCCCACTGCTGTCTTTTTAAACTGGGGACATCACAGGAAATTCCCAGGCAGTTTTCTGCTTCCTTCTCTCTATGTGGATGCTTTGGGATGTTGCTGAAGTACTTCGCTCAATGCAGCACAATATAAAAATGAACAAGTAGAGGATGGTGCTGGAATATCTATCACTGAAAAATGTGGTCCCTTACTCCTGAGGCATTTCTGGTGTGACATAAAGGGTAATCCCAGTGACTGGGCAGATAAATCCCATAATTACTATCCCTTGGGGCTTTTCTTTGTTTACCCTTTGAAAGGTATCTATAGGAAAACATCTGATCCTTCCACAGCCCTCAGAATGATGCACTCTGACAGAACTGGAAGCAGAGCAAGAAAAGGTTTGAGACTGTTGTATAAATAGCAAGATGTTTAAAAATAAACATAGTGTCAAATTTGCTGCTGCATGTCATTGAGGTTTAGTTTACATTTTTTTGAAGCTGCTGTGTAGAATTATGCCAATATTTTCAAGTCTGAATGGTTAAGTCTTATTTTCAGAATTACTGAGTACCTCAGCTTCCTTTGACCTCAGTGGAAGTTGTGGGTGTTCTGCACTTCTGAAAGTCAGGTCAATTATTTAGGTGCCTAAAATATGGAGATCAAAGCCTAACTTTAGGGTACTGAAGCTTGGCTATTTTGGCCTTAGCTCTATAGTATTGTTTACTGTTGTTGTTTATATGATAAATCCTGCCTCATATTGGCTAAAAAATCCATGTGATAGTTTCTATTTATCTCTTTGGAAATCAGTAACACTGGTCAGGAAGAGTGTTTATCAATCAAATTTCATATATAAATAAGTACCTGCTAACTGGTTGCAGAGAGTCACCTCTCAAAAAAGGACAATAGCTTTTTCTGGACCTCCAGCTTCATTTTCCCATTTGAATGATTGTTTCACACTTTTCCCATCCTGGCGTGATGAAGATTTCCAGATATTCTAGCTCAAGACATTTGGAACATAGTATGATGAACGCACCAAGGATTTCATGATCGTCACCAAAGCCATATAGAATTTCACAAAGGCAGTAAGGCTAGAACTCATCTCCTGCTCTGAAAGCACAGATTCCTACCACTTGAGCTAAAGGACAGTTACCATTAGCTGTAGCTTTATAAGGTCTCTGACACACACTTGAGTAGTTCTGAAGCCATCCAGTAGAGAGTGTGGTGCACATACTAATAAGTCAGTCCATTACAATAGGTAAGAGTGTATGTAACATAACAATACATATTTTTATTTGTTTTTTTTTTTTTACATCAAAATTTGTTTTCCCTTGAGGCAGATATTGACCTCAAATTCTTCTTGGTCAGTACACCTCTACTCCTATATAACGTGACCCGATATAACGCGAATTCGGATATAACGCGGTAAAGTGCACTCTGGGAGGGGGGGGCGCGGGGCGGGGCTGCGCACTCCGGCGGATCAAAGCAAGTTCGATATAACGCGGTTTCACCTATAACGCGGTAAGATTTTTTGGTTCTCAAGGACAGCGTTATAACGAGGTAGAGGTGTATTTACATCACAGCTCCATGAATCATAACTTTTCACTTCAAGAGAAGTCCATATCTGTTAATAATAACTTTATATTCTTATTTCAAAACAGCAAGCATGAGACTGAATTCACTTTATTAAAAAAAGAAAAAGAAACCTCTCCCCAAAAGCCCCCAAGATATGTCCAGAGATTAGAGCAAAAGAGTGAGTCAGCCATTGCTGGCTCTATATCCTTGGGTAAGTTGTTTCACCCTCTCTGTCTTGGATTCCTGAGGTATAAAATGGGGATGATACTTAACTTTGACTTACCTGTCTGGAAACAATGTTTATAAAATACCTTGACATCCTTGGATGAAAGGTGCTGTAGAAGGGCAAAGTGTTGGTATTCACCAACTAATCGACCTTTGAACTATAGGGAATATTTTTTGGGTTGGGAGGGGGGAGAAATGAGCTGCACCTTTTATCTTTTTACTTTATGTAAGAGTAACACAAGAAAAGATTGAGACAAAGGGGTGGAAAGAGCACTGATCAGATTTTGGGGGGAAACAATGAAGAAAGAAAACAGTAAAAGTGCATGTAAACAAACCAGTTGAGCATCTGTGGGGGAGAGGAGGAATGTAGCTCTGGATGGCCTTGTTTTATGCACCTTTAGAATGTGTGTGACTGCTGTCCTACAAAGCAGACCAAATATATGTTTTGTCAGGCTGTGAAATTCACATACCTGTGTGCTGAGCTGTGTTTTTATGCAGAGGCCTGTGCTTGTTACATGAACCACTCTTATTTTCAGAATCTGGAGCAATATACTACCCGTTGCTAGGTATGTGTACTTGCACTTCGGTGCCATCATAATTGAGAATTTGATATGTCTGAGTTTCTCATAACATTAATATTTTCATCTTTGTCCACTTCTTTTTCTTTTCTTGTCTATTTTTCCCATTGCACTGGGTATTCAGGGAACACAGCTGAAATTCAGTTACGTTTTGTGATGAGAAGGGCAAATTTTGAATCTGTTAGTCTTTAACTCTCCCATTTTTCAGGTTAGTAGAGAAGTTGGTCTCGCTATGGACTGGGCTTCACCAATTTTGTGGATAGACAGAGAATCTCCGTTTGTAGGGCAGTTGATCTGTGATACATTTGCCCAAAAGAGCAGAATGATACTTCACGCTTTTACTGAATTTTTCCTCTTAAAGAGTTTTAAGTAATCCTCGCAACTCCACTGTGCAGTAGGTAACAGGTCAGTATTATCTTTCCTTTGGTGATAAGGAAACTGAGGCACAGAGATCAGTTGATTTGCCAAGGCCAGAGAAGGAGTTTATGTCAGAGTTGAGAGTAAAACTTTGGAGTTCCTGTCTTCCAGGTCTGTGCTTGTGCCACTAGACCTAACACCTCTCTCTCAAAACTTTATTCATGCTGCCAATCAAATAGCATCAGTATGATCTAAATTCACAACCACTTTTTGCAAATGTCCGACAGCTGACCTGCTCAGTCCCTCTGGCCCTACTTTAATTAGCTCTTGTGTATGCCTGCATGACATAACATGAGGAGTCCAGAAATCTCCTGGGGGGTTGTTTTTTGAGCTTTGCTATGCTACAGGAATGGAGCTGTTAGTGTCACTGCAAGTATGTAAAACTCAGCTATCCTCCCATTCAGAAATACACAGTTCCTCTCCACTCTCGGTTCTCCTGACAATGTGCCAGAGACTGTGTGGGGCTCCTTCAGGTCGATATATTATCAAGGGAGCTGTTCCAATTCATGCATGGCTGGAGCCACATTTACTGCTGTTTGGTGAGCATGCTGGGGGCAGATACAGTGCAATGCAGTCTCAGTGGAATCGGTCTGGCTTCCCCCTAATGTGTTATTGATGTCTGTGGTGCTGGGAAGGACACTAGGGAAGAGTAGTTACTTTGCAGCAAGGATTACAGCTGTGCATACTAGCTGTTTGTGTGTGTTAAAGGAAACATCTGGTGTTTCTTTCAGTTTTGGTGTCTGTACGCTGCAGTCCACATTGAAAACTAGGCGCTGCAAGTCCTGACCCAAAACCATGTTTGCTTAGAACCCATAACAACATATCAGTCATGTCTCTCTTGCCTTCATGTAGTTCAACTATGGGGTTAATTAAACCATGAAGAGTATATGGCCAGTGGCTGATTAACCCTTAGAATGAGTGTCCTCATCCATAGAGTGTTGGGAGATGGGAGCTGAGAACTCTGCTTCCGTCTTTGTTTTCAACTACCTCCCCCTGGACGGCAGCCCTGCCATATTTCCTTTTTCAGCGCCGTCTCTCCTTCCCAGCTCCAACTAAGTCATCACCTCCTCGGCCCCAAGCCCCTTGCATTCCAAATAGTAGGACACCCAGTGATTCGCCTTCCCTGCTGGCAGAGAGCCTTATGCTCCTTATCCACTGTCTCCTGACAAGGGTGCTAGCACATCCTCTCTGGGCTCTGCCCTGCCCTGCCCTGCCCTCCCAGTATCCCTGCTGTTCCCAAGCCAAGAGCCAGCAAATAGAGGGAGGTGGAGCCCTGTATGAGGGCTGGCTGGGAAGAGGTATGTTCTCTGCAGGGGAATGTGGACCAGTAGGACTCACTCTAGGCAAGTGTCCAGCTCTGGCACTGCCTTGCATTGGCTGGAAACATACTCTTCCCCGTCACAGCCCCCCTCCTGCCATGCTGCTGCATAGTAGTTGCCTTTAACTCTGTAGAACTGGCCAGTCCCCAGTTTTAAACGCTTGGAGATTAGCGTGTATCTCAAGGTTTACAGCATGTGGATCAGGCTAGACATTATGAGTGGGCATTCCCTCTCCCATAATGTCTTTCTGGGAGACATTGTGGATTTTGTTCTTCGCAACTCATCTTCTGCAGCAACACCCACCACTGCAGAGAGTGAGATGTTTGTGTCTCTCTTCCTGGGGGGCATCTTTTTGATCAATCTTGGTCCTATCTTTTTACGTAACATGGGTTTTCTTGCTTCAGTTACCACAGAGCTATATGACTCTGCATGAGAAATGTTGCACGTTTCCATATTACATGAGGGGTGTGTATCCAGTCAATGGGATAGTGACCAGAAAGGGAAGATGATGGAGTTGGAATGAGGTGCTTACACAGAATCTCCTTTCTAAAAAAATTATATTTTACAAAATGTAAGTGTTCCTGCTACCCATTGGCCACTCTTATTTATACACTGACCCTGGGCGCTGTTTGTCCTGTTCCTGCAAATTACAAGAACACGTGAAAAACATCTCCACAGTTACTGTTCAACTAACGGGAGACTGCAAAGTTTTCAGCCTCAAACTTGCACTTAATTTAAATTATGAATAATCTGATGAAGAAAGTCCTTTGGATCCTATGTATTTATATAGATTTTAAATTCTACCCACTATATTGCCAAGAAACTAGAGAGGAGAAAAAACCCTAAAATATCAAAGCTATGTTGGCTTTGACTTACCCCTGCCGCTTCCCTTACAAACAGTGTTTCTAGTGCCTGCTTCTGGTTCTTGCACAGTATTATTTTGTTATTTATTGTTTGCATTGCAGTAGCACGGAGGAGTCTCAGTCATGGACCCTGGACCTCAATGTGCTAATCACAATAATTAACAGTCTTAGAATTCTGCTGACATCATCAGTGATAGTGGCGGGTAAAGGTGAAACATATTTTATTAACGGTGTATAGTGTGAATTGCTGAGTTACTTGATATTTTCATAGTTAAAATGCATATGTTTTTTATAAAGTTTTCAGGAAGTAATGTCCTTCATTAAACCAACAGGATGTCATTAAAAATTACACCTGGATGTTACTTCAAAACATGATCTAGTGATACTACTGATAAAGCCATTGCTGGCGAGGAAACAACAGTAATAATGTTCACCCTCATGAGACAATAATAAACATTTTAAATGAAGATATACTTTCTATGGAACCTTATGATTTACAGCTAATTGCCATCTATGGATAAAGGAGGCAGTTGTAACCTCTCTAAGGGAATATCATAACATCTGTATGTTTTTCAGGTCACTGGTTGATAATTTTTATGCCACATTGAAATGAGATATATAAAACTGAAATAGCTTGAGATCCATTCTATAGTTGGAGGAAATGGGGGTATTCTCCCAAACTCTGACTATGATAGTGAATTCCTTCCTTGCAAAACCAAAATGAAATCCTGGCCCTGTTGATATCAGTGAGAGTTTTGCCGTTGACTTCAATGTAGCTAGGATTTCATCTCAGATGTATTATTGTCGTGGAAGTATTGAGGCTCTCAGTAGTACACATAGGCATTCATAATATGACTATACTACTTCTTCATTGTGTGTTTTCTGTGCAGTAGCATCTACGGAGTGCCTTCCACCAAAATGGACATATTTCTGATGTATTTTCCTAGATTAGATTTTCAGAGTGTTGGTCTATCCAGCTTCATTAGCATCATTGTAGACTGTCTTGTGAGAAGCTGGAGCCACAATTGTACATGTTCATGGTAGTGAATTCTCTCTTGTAGTTAGCTTTGGCAGTGGAAATCATTGCTATAGCAGTTTTCAGTCTTTGTAGGCCCTGAACAATCATTCTTCTTCCATTTTGCATGTGCTCAATTTCCTGCAAAAACTTTTTTCTTTGCTGTCCACATAGAGTATATCCTTGTTACAAGGATCTTGGTATCTGTGGTAGCTTTGACAAGTGACTATTCTGCATACACTTCAGACAGATATTCAAGCATTGGAGGCCCTTATACTCATTGACCTACTTTCTGTGGTGTTAGCTAGACTCCTGCATAACTGTCCAGCATGAATTCAAGCATGTTCAGTGGTACAGTTTGGTATTTCAAAGTGACATAGCCTGTCCTGTATGCTCCACATACAGTCCTGAGGTGTCAGCCACTGAGACAAACACTGGAATCTGTGCTGGCAGCAATATGTCAGCTTCCACCAGATGTTACTCTTTTTAATTTGCATCGATCTGAATTCCAGTTCAGAAGCAATGTCTCTCATGATTCCTAAGTTGTGCACCAAATCACTGGAGGTCAGAATGATTTTAAGACCACTGCACTTGGCACAGTGTTCTGCATCTCTGTTGTCCATTAAGTCCTCACTGAAATGTTTGTGTAGAGGAGGATAGGCATTGGTGGTGGCTTTTATAGATATCTGATTTGATGTCATCCAGTGGATATCAATGATAGCTTGTCAGTACCGATCAGCTGTGATCAGCAATATCTTCACACTCACAACTCTTGTTGAGTCCTTGATTCTTAGGAGTTACAAAGGACATCAAACTTGCTGAAGACTCTCTGGAGGTGACTGACCCCGCTGTCTTGTCATGTCATGTTTCCAGTCTGTGACGGCAGCAATGCCAGATGACGAGATTGCAGTGAAGTCAAAACTACTTCACACATTTCCCCCCAGCATGGCAGTTTCTTCAACCGATGCAAACGAAATAGTTGCTCTGCTTCAGGAAGGCTTCAGTGAATTACTATGCCTCAGACTGTCCCAAAGAATCTGATATTGTCCTTGTATTCAGCACCAGAAAGAAAGTGGTTCTAAAACTGGGTAACCTCATTATTGTTCTCAGTCTCACAGGAGGGCCAAGTGGTTGCTTGATGATCTTGATTTATCTATCATCACACCGAGCTTTGCACTCTTCTGCATTGTTGAGACAGCTTTAATTTTCATTTATTGTGGTAAACATTCAGTGATAACAGCACATGCTGCCTCAGACTAAAGAACTCCTCTTGTATTGAACCTGTTCAGTTACTGCATATTCATGTCAGCTGAAATATCAGTAAATGCCCTCTTATATTTTGTGGTTTTATAAACTGTACAGAATATCTGGCAGGTAGTTTTAAGTCAAGCACTGTGCTCTGTAACAGTGTATTTTTTCCTTGTTAGTCATACTCTGCATGTTCTTTCTCAGCTACAGGATGGGATTTTGATTGCTTGTGGTCATGATTTTTTTTTAATTGACATCTACTGCACCTACAGTAGTCAAAGTAAGACTACATAGAGCCACACTTCATAGAGAATTGAGTACCATGTGTGGTTTATTTTTATTTTGGTCAGTTTCCAAACTCTTGTCCTTTCACGCACACAGAGCAACCCAACTCCTTGTCCCTTGCAATTAGCTCTGGGTAATCAGTTTGGGTTTTCTCACAGGGACTGGCTAAGAATTGCCATTCAGCGCTTTTCTGCTAGATATGGTGTGTGCTATTGGGATAGAGTAATTAAGTGGCACACAGGGACACTTGTTTTCTTTGTTGGAATCTTCACAAGTATTGTTTGCATGTTGCTGGACTTCTCTTCACAGTCAAACTCAACAGATTCCAGAGGATATTTTGCCTGTTTCAATAGACTCAAGATGTTGAATTCTGGGATCCCAGCTTCCTAAGTAACAAGACAAACCAAAGTTAATTCTATGCAATATGAAATGCAAATAGCAATTGGTAATAGAAATCTTCTCTGAGCTCATTTGGACTCCCCTGGACTAGTGCTGCTGCAGCTCCCTGTTTCTTCTCCCAAGAGGCACAGATGTATTAATACAGCTCTGTGTGACTGAGAAAATAAAATAAAGGGGTGTGTGTGTGTGTGTGTGTACACACACACACTCACTGGTTTTGCTCCCCCACTCTCTGGGGTCTGTCTGGGGTCCTCCAAGCTCCCTTCCTTCTCCCGGCTGGCTTGGCTGGGCTCCACTCTCATTGGCAGGGGCTCTGTTCTGGTGTGATCAGACTGTTGTCCTTGCTGCTCCTGCTGGTGAAACAATAGACTAGGCAAGGTCTAGTGTATGAAAGTTAAAGTGTGGCATGGCTTCTGCTCTAGGCTTGCTGGGTGGGCTGTTCCCCTGTCTCCCTCTCACTTTGTCAGGAGTTGGAGTTCTGCATCTCTTCTCCCCTTGAAACAGCAGCTGAGGTTCTCCTCTTTGGTTTCAGCAATAGCAGGTCTGTCATCCGTTTGGCTCTGCTACATGCAATCGGGGCAGGCTGGTGTTGGCTACCTTGAATGTCTTCCACTCTCCCCATGTGATACCCTAGCAGCTACAATCATCTTCAGCATTTGCACTAACATCTCCCAGGTTCAAAAAAGAGATCTGGTACCAAGGGTATTCTTTGAATAGTGTCCCTGAGGGTACTCCATTTCAGGTGTGCATGTGGAGATTTTTGGTAGCAGTGCCCATTCAGCCTCCGCGTGTGCTCCAGACATTCTCATTCCCCGTTGTCTTATGTGGTGTCTTCATTACCAGAGGTTTGCAACCATGGTAGCCCATTCGTTACGATCCTCTGCTAATCTCTTTGTGGATGACTAGTCCTTTTCAATCTTCCCAGGATACCACATCATCCATCCAACTTCTTTTTTTGCCTCGTGTTCTTCTGCCATCTGTTTTCATTTCCAGTGCCCATAAACATTCATCACCTGCTGAACCTCTTAAAATGTGCCCTGCAAATTGAAACTTTGTTTTCATAAGCTCTCTGACTAGCTTTTGCTGGGTTCCAATAATTTCCAATGCTATTTTGTTGGTTACATGGTCTGTCCATGATATTTTCAGAATGCATGGATACATAAGGACACACATCTCGAAGAACTCCAGTTACTGCCCAAGGAGAGTAATCTCTCCTTTTCAGAGGTGAATCCTTGCCTCTGAATCTTATATACCTGCTTGGCGTGGCAGAGCCTGGATTTCCTGACTCCTGGGGCATGCAGTAGGGCTTACTTTCCCTAGGCTTTCTCTGAGACAGTGATTTGAATAAGGAAGAAGAAGACTGAGTTGGAGAATTTTATTTGTGGTGAGTTGGAAGGGTTGTTTAGCCAAGGAAAGCTTCTATATATATCTCTAGGGAGAATGTGTAAATTCCTGGATTTTTGTTGGGGCTCTTTTGATTAAGTGGAAATAATTTAGTGGTATTCTGAATCATTTATATAGCACCGCTAATTTATATGCCACATTACACACTCCTGTATGTTCCCTGCCATGAACTTTACAGTCTAAATAAGACAGGACCCTGCAAAGCATAGGTGCAGGGTTAATTAAATGAAACAAAATTCCCTGAGCATGTGTGTTGAGTAGAGCCTTGGGGCTCAGTCCTACTCTCCTATTTGTACCTTTGCACAGGGGGGTGTTGAGTTACCTCCTGTGTAGGGAGGACAGTCGCACCTTGGCATTCCACCTTGATGATATTATGGAGCCCAAATGTTTGTCTCATGCTTCTGTTTTAAAACAGTCTTCTAATATGTAATGCTGAAACTGCCTTCTAGATACTATTGCATGATTGTGCCTTCATAACACGCAAAGGCAGAATCCTAGTTAAAGGACTCCAGTGAACCACATAGCAATTCCAGGGCAAATTGCAGGTTGTTTTGATTTATGTTTAAGGTTTGGCATATGGCTCAGTGCAAATGAAAACAGCTACATGATAGTAACTTTACAATCATGACTGGCACCAATTTGGCCTCTTTGTTCAGTCTCATCTGAGTGCTTGGGGTATGAGTGAATTCCCCTGCTTCTTAGAGACACAATCCCTCCAGGTTAGGTATGGAACTCATTGGCATGCTGGCATGGGGCACAGTTTCACTGCTGCTGCTCAAGCTATTTCTGTTCTGTGGACACAGATCTTCATTCTTCAAGGCTGTTAGTCCCACCAGCATCAAACAAACTTCAATAAATAAAACTGAATTAAAACCCAGATATCCAGACGTACGGCCTGGGACTCGGGAAACATGGGTTCAGTTCTCTACTTTGCCCCCTCGTTCCTGGATGACCTCACACAAGTCACTTTGTCTCTCCATGCTTAATTCTCAATCTGTAAAATAATATTTCAGTGCCTCCTGGGTGTGCTGTGGGAATAAATACATTAAAGATTGTGAGGTGCTCGGATGCTGCTGTAACGGAGGCCATCTAGGTATTTTCGATATCTCGATTGTAAGAAAGACTGCCCCCTGGGACGGGAAGATCGGTGGATTGGCCTCTGTGGAGTGCAGCTGTGCTGGCAGGGCCCCACTGCAGCTAATAATGATTTGGGCCTAAGGTTACTGACAGCGGTGCCTCTGCAAAGCACTGTGAAACAGGAACCTGCTGCTTTTTCAAGAGCTGCTGAACGGCTTCGTGGCAAGGCAGAGTCTTTGTGACCTTCCTTTCATGTCTGGATCTGGCACTTGGGCACCTGTAACCCCAGGGAGGAGAAATGATAGGGCAGTGCAAAGTGCTGGAAATCATTTAAGCAGCAGAACCAACGATGAAAAAAACTCCCCAGAGTCATTGAAAGACAGAGCTGCAGCCTCTGTAACCCTATCTTCGGTAACAGTGGAATTCGTTTTGTATGATTTGATTACTGAATCCCCTTCATGTCAGACAGTCTTCACAGTGGGTGTTCCCCATCTCCAGGGCAACTGGAGGCAGAGCTTTGCTCTGGACCTGGGCTTAGAACAGGGGTGGGCAAACTATGGTCCGGGAGCCACATCCGGCCCTCGATCTCCTGCTGGGGAGCAGGGTCGGGGGCTTGCCCCACTCCGTGCGGCTCCTGGAAGCAGTGGCATGTCCCCCCTTCGGCTCCTCTGCCCCCACCCTGAGCGCCATCCCCGCAGCTCCCATTGGCCGGGTGGCGCCTGCAGATGGGGCAGCACACAGAGCTGCCTGGCTGCGCCTCCGCATAGGAGCCGGACGGGGGACATGCTGTTGCTTCTGGGAGCTGCTTGGAGCCTGCCCCTCTCCCATGCCCCAACCCCCTGCCCCAGCCCTGATCCCCCTCTTGTCCTCAAACGCCTCGGTCCCAGCCCGGAGCACTGTTCTGCACCCCTAACTTCTCATCTGCAGCCCCACCCAAGAGCCGACACCCCCAGCCGGAGCCCTCCCACACCCCAACCCCCAATTTTGTGAGCATTTATGGCACGCCATACGATTTCCATACCCAGATTTGGCCCTCGGGCCAAAAGGTTTGCCCACTGCTGGCTTAGAACCATCCCTCGTGAGTGGCTCTTAGAATTCTCTACCTCCAAGCAGCAGACCCAGGACTCCCTTTGGAGCAGAGCTTTTACAGGGTTTTAAAAAGATTGTAAACTCAATGTGTCTCAGTTAATTCATTGGCTTGAAGGTTTTTCTCCTCCTAAATGCTACAATTTTAAAAAAAGTTCTGGCTTTCTGAGGAGGGTTTAAAATGTCTGTTTAGAATTCTGGAGACCAGAACTGTCATGTGTGAACTGACCAATGGCTGCTATAATCTGGTATCCTGCCTCAGACAATGGCCAATGCCAGAAGCTTCAGCTGGAAGACATACTCCTGCCCTCCTTCCTTTGCCTCACAAAATGCAGCTACTTATGCAGTACTATACCCTAGAGAAGGGGTTTCTTGCTCACCCCAGCTACCATTCAGCTTTTACCTTGGAGCATGGGATTGATGCTCTGTGTAATTACAGATGATGTTCTTTATCGGGATGTCTAATCCTTTTTTGAATGGTACTGCTGCATTGCATTGATAGTGTCCAGCAGCAGCAAAATTTATTCCCTTCTATCTGTTTTAGACGTGTCATGTTTTTAATGCTGTAGAAGTATCTATCGTACTCTGGGAGGGGCAAATGGGAGTCCTTGAGTGACCTTCTCCACACTGTTCGTTATTGTATATAGCTCTAATATCTCTCTTCTGATTTTTCTCTAAACAATTCTGGTCTCTTTATTCTTTCCTTGTATGACATGATTTACATTTACAAAAGATGTATTGGTTTGTTTCTGTTTTGTTCTCCACATCAAAGGTGTATGTCAGGATACCTGAACTCTTTGGCACTTTGGTGTAGTAGATTGAGAATTCTGTGGCAGCTTCATTTAAATTAAAATATGCAAGTTTTAACGCATAAAATATGAAAATGCATAAAGCAAGCAGTACATTAGCCTCTGTTATTCAATTTGAGATTAAATTCAGTTTTTTATTTTGTCTCCATATTTTCAGTTTTTGATATGCCACAGAGCTTTGTATGTGTACTGACAATGCATAACTGTCTTGTAGAAGTTGTCCGGGGGAGCTGGAAGTTACAGCAGTTCTGTAGAGGCATATTGGGGCTTTTGGCATCTAGGGGATTGTGGGATAAGTACATTAAATGTATGTTTCTGCTAAAATGATGTTCAGTTAAATAGTTAAACTCTTTAGGTTTCAGAGTTAATGTCCTACTGAGATGAATTTGCACCTCTGACCTATTTTTTCAGGAAGATAGCACTATATCAGTATACATTTGGTTCATGCTTTCTAATTTAACTTGATAATATGGGCTGGAAACTTACTCTTTTTTTAAAAAAAAAATGAAAGCTTTGATTCTGGAGTGCAGTGGTGGATTTTGGAGCCAAAGCATCACAGGATACTGGTTACAAGTGTTTTTTAATTCTTACTTCAGTATCAGACAAAATAGTTAAGGTTCGCTGGCCACTGATTCCTAGGATCATCCTCAGCAGCACCTTTGCAAAAACACACATACAACATTGGCCACCCTCTAGTCTTCCTACATAGTAGCTGTTTTTAATGCTATATTATTTATTTTTATTATTAGCTCAGCTAATTTGGTCTTTTAGTTCTTTCTAAATTCCAATATAAATCATCTGGCTGTGGAGATCTACTGGAATTTAATTTGTCTAACTGTGCCATCACCTCTCTTTTGATACCTCTGTCACTGACAGTGCAGAGTAACCCCAAGGAAGCTACTTCCCTCTTATCCTATGGTGAACACTGGTGCAAAGCTATAATGTAGCTTCTGTATTGTCTCCTTGTCCTCTTTGATTGCCTCCTTTATATGTTGGTGGTCCAGCTGACACACACTCCCCAGGGCACACTGTTTCTGAAGTTCTTGAAGAATTCCTCATCTATTTTAGAGCCAAATTCTTACATCAGTTACTGGCGCACAGCTTTTGTTATTTGTTTTTCAAATATCTTCCTAGCCTTCAGTCCCTTATACCATGTTGTGCATGTGCGGGCATGCATATGTACACCATTTTTCTCTTTGCTATTCCTCCTCGCCTCCTTTACCTTTCTCCACTACAATTCATTCACCAAATCTGGAGGAGGAGCTGAAGGAGGCATTTCTAGAACAAATAACAGAAATAGCCAAAACACATGATCTGATAACAATGGGGGACTTTAACTACCCAGGCATCTGTTGAAAAAGTAATACAGAAAAAGAGAAAATATACAGTAAGTTCTTGGAATGTGTTTGGGACAACTTCTTGTTTCAGAAAGTAGAGGAAGTAACCAGAGGGCAGCCATTTTCGACTTGATTATGACTAATAGAATTGGTTGTGAATCTGAATGTGGAAGGCAACTTGGTTGAAAGGGATCATGAAATGACAGCTTTCATGATTCTAAGGAAAAGAAGGACTCAGAGCAGCATAATAAGGACAATGGACTTCAAAAAGGCAGACTTTAACAAACTCAGAAATCTGCAGTGTAAGGTCCCATGGAAAAAATATCTGAGGGAAAAATGAGTTCAGGAGAGCTGCTAGTTTCTCAAAGAAACAATATTAAAGCCACAACAGAAAATCATGCGGCCACAAAGGAGAGATAGGAAGCTAATATGGGCTGCACCAGGAGCTCTTTAATGACCTGAAAATCAAAAAGGCATCCTACAAAAAGTGGAAACATGGACACATTGCTAAGGTTTGAGTTCAAAAGAATAGCACGAGAATGCAGGGACAAAATCAGAAAGGCTAAGGCACAAAATGAGTTACACCTAGCAAGGGACATAAAAGCCAGTCAGAAGGTATTCTGTAAATACCTAAGGATCAACATAAAGATGAAGGGAAGTGTAGGTCCTCTGCTTAGTGTGGAAGGAGAGCTAGTAATGGATGACACCGGTAAGGCCGAGGTGTTTAATGTCTGTTTTGCTTCAGTCTTCACTAAAAAGGTTAATTGTGAGCAGATGCGTAACAGATTTAATATTAACAGGAGGGGGGAAGGCACAGAAGCCAGAATAGTGAAAGAGCAGGTGAAGGATTGTTTAGATGAGTTCGCTGTATTTTTCAAGTCAGGAAGTCCTGATGAAATTCACCTAGGGTACTTGAGCTTGCTCAAGCAATTGCAGAACCGTTAGTGATTATCTTCAAGAACTCATGGAGAATCATAGAATATCAGGGTTGGAAGGGACCTCAGGAGGTCTAGTCCAACCCCCTGCTCAAAGCAGGACCAACACCAACTAAATCATCCCAGCCAGGGCTTTGTCAAGCCGGGCCTTAAAAACCTCTAAGGATGCTTCACTCTAAGGATGATCACTAACTGTTGAGCCCAACAATCTAGCCAGCTTTCTATCCACCTTATTGTCCATTCATCCAATCCATACTTTTTTAGCTTGGTGGCAAGAATACTGTGGGAGACCGTATCAAAAGCTTTGCTAAAGTCAGAATATATCACATCCACTGCTTTTCCCATATCCACAGAGGCAGTTATCTCATCATAGAAGTCAATCAGGTTGGTCAGGCATGACTTGCCCTTGGTGAATCCATGTTGACTGTTCCTGATCACCTTCCTCTCCTCCAAGTGCTTTAAAATGGATTCCTTGAGGACCTGCTCCATGATTTTGCCAGGGACAGAGGTGAGGCTGACTGCTCTGTAGTTCCCCGGGTTCTCTTTCTTCCCTTTTTTAAATATAGGCACTATATTTGCCTTTTCCCAATCGTCCAGGATCTCCCCCGATTAAGAATGGGTGAAGTCCCAGTGAACTAGAAAAGGGCAAACATAGTATCTATCTTTAGAAAGGGAAACAAAGAGGACCCGGGAAATTATAGACCAATCAGCCTAACTTTGATATGTGTAAAGATACTGGAACAGATTATTAAACAATCAAGTTGTAAGCATCTAGAGGATAATAGGGTGATAAGCAAGAACAAATCATGCCAAACTAACTGAATTTCCTCCTTTGATAGGGTTACTGGGCTAGTGGAGAGGGGGACATTAGATGTGATGTATCTTGCATTTAGTAAGGCTTTTGACAGAGTTCCAAACTAGGGATATGTGGTCTAGTGAAATTACTATAAGGTAGATGCAAAGCTGGTTGAAAACTCATACTCAAAGAGTAGTTATCAATGGTTTGCTGTCAAAGTGGGCGGATGTATTTAGTGGGGTCCTACAGGGGTCTGTCCTGGGTCCGGTATTATTCAGTATTTTCATTAGTGACTTGGGTAACAGAGTGGCAAGTGTGCTTTTAAAATGTGTGGATGACACCAAGGTGGGAGAGGTTGCTAGCACTTTGGAGGATAGGATTAGAATTCAAAATTATAGACCAATTCTCCAATTTACCAACGTAATCAACCAGGTAAAATTCAATAAAGACAAATGCAGAGTATTGTACTTTAGAAAGGAAAAATCAAGTGCACAACTACAAAATGGGGAATAACTGGCTAGTAGTAATACTGTGGAAAAGGATCTGGGAATTATAGTGGATTGCAAATTGAATATGAGTCAACAACATGAAAAAGTCTAATATTCTGAGTATATTACAGGAATATTTTATGTAAGATATGGGATGTAATTGTCCTGCCCTGCTTGGCACTGGTGAGGCCTCAGCTGGAGTACTGTGTCAAATTCTGGGTGCCATCCTGTAGGAAAGATGTAGATAAATTGGAGAGAGTCCAGAGGAGAGCAACAAAACTGTTAAAAGGTTTAGAAAACTTGACCTGTGAGAAAAGGTGAAAAAACCTGGGCGTGTTTAATCTTGAAAAAAGAAAGCCGAGGGGGGACCCGATAACAGCCTTCAAATACGTTAGGGGTTGTATAACAGGGTTTGCTGGCTCTGGAGTTAACTCAGCACCCCAATCATTCAAATCCCTACCTGTTTACACTGATTGAGCTCTGATTGAAAGGCAGTGGGGGTACATCTCAGGGGCTAATTGGGTGGAAGTGTCCCCAGCAGCTAGTCCTGTATAAGCAGACAGAAAGGGAGTGTCAGAGGAAGAGTTGGGCGCTTGAAGGAAAGCAGAAGTAGGCAGTCCTGGCTGCTGTTGCTACAGCACCCTGCCTCAGAAGCAAATGGAGAAACTGGTGACTCATTGTAAATATAAAATACAATAAAACAGGGTGGTGGGGAAGGAGTGGTTGTGGTTAGTGGTTAAGGGCAGATAGGACTCAGTGACTACGCTATGACAGACCGTTATAAAGGGGACGGTGATCAATTGTTCTCCATGTCCATTGAAGGTAGGACAAGAAGTAATTGTCTTAATCTGCAGCAAGGGAGATTTAGGTTTGATTTTAGGAAAACCTTTCTAACTATAAGGATAGTTAAGTTCTGGAATAGGCTTCTAAAGGAGATTGTGGAATCCCCGTCATTGGAAGTTTTCAAGAACTGGTTAGACAAACACCTCTCATGGATGGTTTAGATATAGTTGTCCTGCCTCAGTGTAGGAGATGGACTAGATCAGGGGTCGGCAACGTTCGGCACGCGGCTCGCCAGGGTAAGCACCCTGGCGGGCCGGGCCAGTTTATTTACCTGCTGACGCGGCAGGTTCGGCCGATCGCGGCCCCCACTCGCCGCGGTTCGCCGTCCTGGGCCAATGGGGGCGGCGGGAAGC
>NW_020664587.1:2127177-2193426 GCF_002925995.2 Terrapene triunguis | reverse complement strand
GGTTTCCTTACTTCAAGGTGAACTGTTTCTTTCACATTCATGTGAAATGGTTAATCCAGGCCCAGTCCTGTGGGTGCGATTGTGACTGCACATTCCCATTTTTCCAGCAGCAGGATGTTGGCGTCCACCCCAGTAGACTGGAGCCCCTTGTGAGTCAGCACAGCTGGCAGTCTCTTAGGAGCTGAGGACAAGGTCTGGAGTTAGCAGCATGAGAGTTAATCACTCCTTCCCTCCCTTAGAGACCGTTGGCAGGACAGGTTGTGGTAGTGTGCAGAGCATCTGCAGATTAAGTTTATAAAACTGACAGTTCCTGCTGTCTTTCAGAAGAGACATCTGGGTGAGTTCTGACTGCTTGGGGCAGTGTATTTTATGACAAGGCCCCACTTTTTACCTATCTTTATAATCTGGGTTTGTTAGTAAGGTTTAATTTACAGATTCCCCACTAAACGCATCCACTGAGCCATAAGAAATTAACAAAGCATTCCCAGAGTGAATAGTTCCTAACATAGAGCACTGCATGCCTTTGTGTAGGGCGTTCTTATGTTTCTTAGAGCCATTAAAACAGCTCCCTGAGGTGCATGGGGGCTCTATGTTGTAGGGAAGTGTTGGGTCTCTGTGCGTCATTGGGCCCTGAGGTATATCCTAGGGGGCAACTCGGGATTCTCATCTGTGTCTCAGGCCTCTGCCTGAAGTCATGAGCATTATCCACCATCATAGGGTGGCCATCATGGCTTGGAGAATCCTGCCTAGGCCCCTCCTGGTGGTCTGTAGGGGCTCCTTCATGATCTCCGTTTTGCTGGGTGCTGCATCGTTCGAGGGCATGGGGAGGGATGTACTTTTTTCAGGGACAAGATTGATTTGAAATGGTGCCTCTCTCTGAAATTTGATAACGTGGTGTGGTTTGCTATCCTTTATCATTCTCCATCCCATACTGAAAGTCTCCAAGCTCTCAGTCAGGATGAGGAATTGCTAAAGAGCTGCACTGTGCTCAGGATCAGTTAATTGTCTATAAACTGAACAAGTACTTGTGTAACAATAGGAATCCCCTCACTACAACAAATGCTGACTTGCATGTCACAAAGCTCCACCACACTTGGTTGTGACAGTGCAGATACAGCTGCTTTCTGGGTGACAAAGTGTGACAAAATGGGAATTTTTCATAATATTTTGTATGACTACTATGTGTGCCTGAGTTTCTCCTATGTGCTGCGTGGTTAACTAGGTGGGGAGAAAAGGGTGTTTGCTCATTGCAGAGACCTAGAGATCCAGGTGTGACTGTCGTGTAGCTGTCTGGACGCTGGCCCCAGACAATGGCCCAGCCAGTTGGTACCTAGCAACTAACGATTGGGGGAGCCCACCCGCTACAGGAAGCCAGCCAGTTTTGACCAGCTGGAGAACAAAGAGCAAGGTGACCATTTTTGTATGGGAAACCAGAACAAAGGGCAGAGGAGGGCCCCTGTGGGGGTCATTATGTGTGGGCTGCTGGAAGCAGGGCTCACTCTTCTGGACTGAGACTAAAAGGGCGGTAAGAGAGCTCTGGGCTCCAAACTGACCCAGATAGACCAGGCTGTAACTTTCTGTTCTCTGTGATAACCAAGGACTTTCTATGCTGTGTTCCAGACATCTAGTAAACCTTCTGCTTTTACAACGCTGGCTCAGAGTCCAGAGTTGGGGGGTGCATTGCTCCCTTTGGGTGGGTAAGTCTTCCCACGTGCCCAATTCAGGTGGACTCGCTGAGGGGAGCTTATGGTGTGAAGCAGGGGTGCTGAAGGCTCCAAGGCTTGGTCCCAGGAGGCAGTAAAGCCAAGGGACTTACCCCAGTGAGAGTATGACCCTAAGGGGGTTAACACATTGAAGGTGTTCCTCCCAGGGACTGTTCCAGAGCCGCGCGAGAGCACCAGACTCCTGGATCTGTGACACAGGGTCCTAAACACAATGTGAAAATGTTTCCTGGCAGAGTTAAAACTGGACCGAGGCACCTCTTAGGACAAGGGAGTGGCAGCACATACTGTTCTAAACCCATTAATCCTGAGTGAGTTCTTATTCTGTATGTGGCAGGGCAAGAAAGTGGAGTGCACTATGAGTTTCACTGGTACTTGTGGTGAATGTGAAACCTAGATTAACAGCTCTGTGTTAGCGAGAACCCTTGGAAATTACAGTAAAGTAGGAGCTGCAGGAATTCTGCTGTCATCAAAGAATGAGAGCCTGGCTGCTTGGGAGGGTGAAGTCCTGCATTTTGGAAAGCCACTAATGTGATTGGAATTGCAAGCAGAGAAGACACTTGCATTGTCATTTTTCTATACTGAATCTGGATAGACTGTCCTGCTTTCGTATGCTGCCCTGATACTATTTAGCAGGCTCACGTATGGGCTGCAGACTTTAATGGGATGCCTTGATCTGGGTAGGGCAAATTCTCCTTGCACAGATGTGACACGAAATGCACATGCATCACGTTCAATAGGAGTGATGACCCTTGAGGATTGAAATGCTAATGAGCCCAAAATAGATTTCATTTAAACACATAAACAAAAACTCCAGCTTCATTCAAATTCCAGGCAAAAGAATTGCATTAAGTACAACATATGGTTGTGAATTTAAACCAATGCAAGTCAGAGAGTTAAAACTTACATTGGTCACAAGTCCCGTAGCTTGACCCCTTGTGCACACGGAGTGTTTTTCTCTAGTAAGTGGTTTTTAAAGTGGGCTAGGGCCCAATTCTGCCACTTTTACTCACACTGATTAATACCTTCATTGAGGATACTCATGGAGCAAGGCACTGCCTAGAGCAAAGAAGAGTGACAGAATTGGGCTTTTAATCAATATGTTCATGCTGGCCAAGTTTCTCGGGGTGGTGTAGCTTTGAACTTCT
Source organism: Terrapene triunguis (assembly GCF_002925995.2). NCBI lineage: Eukaryota > Metazoa > Chordata > Testudines > Emydidae > Terrapene > Terrapene triunguis. The sequence goes on along the minus strand of NW_020664587.1, from coordinate 2,190,557 downwards.
TGGCTCTTGTGTGTTTAAGTCCCAGCTGTAACTCTGTATTCTGGCATGTTCCTCACATAATTTCCTGGTTTTGTTATTTTGTAAGCGTACTGGTTTATTTGACTCTGCTGAACAACTGCTATTTGAATGTATGATCATTCAGGTTCATGTAAGAGTGGTGCTCCCTGTATATTGGCCAAAATTGGGGGGGGAGGGGGCAGTGTCTGACGAGAAGTGAATTTAGTGTTAGGGAAAGATGCCAGACAGTGCTAGAGACCAAACTCTTTTCCCATAGAGCAGGCATCAGCAAGGCAAGCTTTTCTCTCTCTGCTCTGTCCACATGCTTCACTGCTTTCTGCTTTTAGGGGTGAGAGAGAGAGAAAGTTCGGTCTTCATGGTCCATTCAGTCCCCGGCCCCTCTGCTGAGTCAGCCTGCAAGGGGCCCAATTAGCACCAGTTGAGATGCTAGTTGATGTGAAGTGAAGAGCTCACTAAGAACTGGACTACAGCCACCAACTCATTTTGTATAAGCCACTGAACAGCCATTCAGCAATGTTCAGTTGCTACCAACCTGGGCCCTAGAGGCAGAATGATCCATAGCCCACTATCGTATCTGATTTATTTAAAGCTAGCAAAACGTACGAATAGTAACAGAATACTGAAAACAGAATATTTGGCCTGTGTTATACGGGAGGTTGGAGTAGATGATCACAGTGGTCCCTTCTGGTATTATAACCTATGAATGTACCATTCCTTTAAGATGTCATCAGAAGGGGGTTTGGCATCTGGCTCCTGTGCTCTCTGTAGAGTGTGCACCAGGGGTGCTAGGCTCCAGTGCAGATAGAGTTGGAATTGAATGTGCAAGTTAATAATCATGTTTGGATCAATTTGGGGAGGGACCAGAGAAGCCAAGGTTAAGATGACCAAGCCTAATATAACTGTATTAAATTGTTTGCTCTGTTTCCCAGTGCAGAGCTCCGGGTATGTTCTCTACTCCCTGGCCAAAAAAAGTTTTGGATGTATCCTGCCCTGTTCTGCATCACTGACTGCTTTCCCTTCCTTGACAAAACTCTTGTGTCAGTCCACTTGGAATCTGTAAAATGGGGTAATGATATTTGCCCACCTTTGTAAAGCACTTTGAGATCTATGGATGAAAAGCATATACAAAGGGCTAGGAATTTTTTATCACTTCTGCTACTAATACATTTCATTTGTGTAGAATGCACAAGTGTAAGTCATCCAAAGTTCATTGTAAGTTATCTGTGCCATTCATTGTCTGAGGGAGTGATTTTTAAAAGAAATGTCCTGTAATTAAATGTGTGCATATGTATATAAAGGAGTTACCAATACAAGATTGTGGGGCCCTACGTGTGCCACATTTGTTCTTATTTTTTTTAAAAGTCAGTTTTCATTAAACAGAGAAATCCTCTATCCCCCCTTTTTTGCTTCAATTCTTTAAAAATAAATTGTTACCAAAAAGCCCTTGAGAACTGTGAGTCTCTGTTTCACTGCTGTATGTCTGCTCACATTATAGTGCGATGGCAGCAAACAACACTAGAGTTTAAGCTTACATAAGTTTCCATCCTAACACTCTGTTTTCAGTGGCACACAGCTTTCTTAAAAATCCACTGTTCAGTCTGGAATCTTCTAGGTCTGGTCTCTGCCAAAAGGTGGATTGATTTAGAAAGTTCGAGCAGAAAGGCTTTGACTGGTGTTGCATAAGAGGAGAGAGGAGGAAAATAAACCCACTTCTCCCATAGTGTAAAAAAGAAAAGCTTTTTTGGGTAAAAATCTTAAAAGCACCTCAGCCCCTTTTTCAAAAGTGATTTAGGCACGTAGTGTCTGTGCAGGTTGGTTTAAACCTGGCTTATACTGATTTAGTTTGTAAGACATGTAAGAATGTCCACTCACAAGTTGCACTTGTTTAACTAAACCAGTTTAAAATCACAGCTTTAGTTAAACTGGGACAACTTTTGTGTGTAAACCAGCCTCAGTTTGCTTTGCAGTTAAGCCTTTCATCCTCTGGATTGCAGCTATGGGAGGCCATGCTGTTTGAAGAGACAATGGGTGCTGACTAACTGCTTAAAATACATATCTTAGAGAGAGGAGCACTTACATTATCAATCTGTCAACAGAAATATAGTGGGCCATTATAGCAATGAAACAAGTTTAAGTACAGTGTAAAAGAATGAAAAAACGTGTGCTCTACTAGGGTGCATGTAAGATTATAGACGAATGGTGTTTCTAATGTATTATTTGAGAGATAGTAAGTGATCATGTCCTTACAGATTCTGTCATTGTTCTTCCTGCATATACACATGGGGCAGAGTGAAGGTTGTGTGTATAACATTAACTTTTGCATTTCCAGACCTTTGAGTGCTTAACCACACCACCTTATATTTTCTCCTTAATAAAGCTTTTATATCAAATAATAAGCTGATTAAAAACCTGATATTCATAATGGGAACTGTAACTGACTCTATAATTGTTCTGCCACTTGTGCTCTTGTGATGAAAATAGAGGTCTCATGGGTGCTGTTTGGATGAATAGAAGCTAATGTCATGCAGGCTCTTGTAAAAGATCTTTTCTCATCTGCTCAGTCTAAGTGGCAGGAGTCTTGATCTGCTTGGGCCACTTCAGTAAATTCCTCATTTAATAAGAAGTCTTCTAGGGAAGTGTAACACTTTCCCTGGCCCTGCATATAGCTTTGCAGAGCAGTGCAGACAGTGATAACGTGCTCAGCCCTTCCCCTAGTGGTGGTTTCCAGCTGAAGGAGTCTTTGCATTGAATAGGATCTCCTCTGTAAATCCCTGCCTGGAGGGTATGTCTGGGCTGCGATTAGACACTCACTTAGCCTGTGTCTGCACTGCCACTTTCAGGGCTAAAACTTTAGTCATTCAGGTGTGCGAAAAAACACCCCCCTGAGCGACAACAGTTTTCTTGCTGAAAAGCGCCAGTATAGCCAGTGCGTTATCGCCGGGAGCTGCACTCCTGGCGATAAAGCTCTCACCCCTCATTCGGGGGGTGGTTTTTTTATCACCAGGAGAGCTCTCCCCCGGCGCTAAAGCGTGGTTACACTGCCCACGTCGCGGCCATGCTGTAACGTGGGCAGTGTAGACATACCCTTAGACTCTCACGCTTGGCCCTTGCCAGCTGACTTGGGCTCGCGTGGCTCTGGCTAAGGGGCTGTTAACTGCCGTATAGACATTCGAACTGCAGTCCTACCGTGCAGGGTCTGAGACCCTGGGCTCCAGCTCAAGCCCGAACATCAGCAGTGCAGTTAAACAGCCCCTTAGCCCCAGCTCCGTGAGCCTGAGTCAGCTGGCATGGGCCAGCCGCAGGTTTTTAATTGCAGTGTAGACAGACCCTAAGCTACGAACTCACTGTCCAGGACAGGTGATTTATTGCTGACCAGTCCACTAATCAGCTACTAGAAACTGTATGATTCCTGCCCAGATCTGTTTGGTTTTTTAAGAGGAAAAAGAGCCCCGGCTAAGAGGGTGTCAAGGTTCCTTCCCCACTCTGAACTTTAGGGTACAGATGTGGGGGACCTGCATTGGAAGCTCTACGCTCAATTAACAGCTTAGATCTGGTCTGGCTGCCACCACTCCCAAGCACTAATTCCCTTCTCTGGGTAGCCTTGAGAGACTTCACCAATTTCCTGGTGAACACAGATCCAAACCCCTTGGATCTTAAAACAAGGAGAAATTAACCATCCCCCCTCCTTTCTCCCACCAACTCCTGGTGGATCCAGATCCAACCCCTTGGATCTAAAAACAAGGAAAAATCAATCAGGTTATTAAAAAAAACTTTTAATTAAAGAAGAGAAAGGTAAAAGAAATCCCTCTGGGAGAGATTAGCATACCAGCTACTCTCACAGACAACAGATTCCAAACACAGAGGATGTTCCCCTGGGCAAAAACTTACACAAAAAATACCCAAACACCCAATTTGATTATTCCTCTAATTGCACAAGACAAGTTACAAAGAAATAAACATAAACCTATTTATTCCCTTCACTAATACTCACTACTTGATAAGGGGCTGAATTCTGGAGCTTTCCCACTCTGGTCAAAAGTGAAACTCTGACAAAGGCCTGGTCTACACTAGGACTTTAATTCGGATTTAGCTGCCTTAATCCGAATTAACCCTTCACCCGTCCACACTACAGAGCCAGTTAATTCGAATTAAAGGGCCCTTTAAATCGATTTCTGTACTCCACCTCGACGAACGGAGTAGAGCCTAAATCGATTTTGTTAATTCGAATTAGGGTTAGTGTGGACGCACACCACCGAATTACTGTGGTTTAAAACCGAATTAAGGTGCTTAGTATGGCCGCGCACAATCGAATTTATACAACCTGTTTCCCAAATTCGAATTATCTAAATTCGGATTAATCCTGTAGTGTAGACATACCCTTAGACAAAGGAAACTTCCCTCCTTCCCTTTGAACCAGCTTGTCCTCCCATTGGTTCCTCTGGTCAGGTGTCAGCTAGGCTAGGTGAACTTCTTAACCCTTTACAGGTAAAAGAGACATTAACCCTTAACTATCTGTTTATGAGGGGGGGGGGGGTGATTGAGATCTCATCCTTCAGTGACTTGTTCTTAATTCCAAGACTGAGCAGTGTGTTTAATGTATGGCCTGAAGGAGCAATTCGCTAGGAAACTCTGCTTTCTCCTCTGGCAGCTTACATCATCATGCAGCCTATGGGTTTGTGAGATCAGTGAGAAAAGCAGCTTGTACCCAACACAGTGCTAACACCTCCCCCCTCCAGCCTGGAAATCCAGGACTTGGGCGGTGCAGAGGACAGGCCAATTCAAGCCAGTTCTTCTTGTCTCGGGTATAGATCTGGCAATAATGGTGTAAGGAGCCCTGGGTTGCTGTTTTCCTGAGCTTTTTGCTGTTTTCTAGGGTCCCATTTTAATCCCCTTTCCCCCCCTCTTTACAGGTCACTTCACCTGGGATAAATACCTGAAAGAAACATGTGCCATCCCAGCTCCTGCCCATTGCTTCAAGCAGGTAATTTGTTGGGTGGCGTCTCGGGTGCAGGGGGCGAGGGTCTGTTTGTGATCCTAGAGCTCCAATTCAGGACAAGCCTTCGAATAGGCTCTGGCCCTTTAATCCAAGAGGGAGGAGCAGCAGGGAAAGCAGACCCTTGGCAGGACTGTGCCTGGTTAAGCAAAGATAAAAGAGATAACGTTCATGGCTTGTATAAATGTATAGAATAACCCAGGGGACTTAACTCTCAGATGGGGATGGGTGGGAACATCAAAGCTCTGTGTCTCTGCTGAGCTCAGGTGCTGGAGGGAAGTGTATATAAGCTGGATCATTGCTTAGTGTAGTTATGATTTAGATTTCACTGGATGCATGCCAGTAAAGGGAGTTTCTTGAACAGCTTCCCTTCTGCAAAATTCCCTGGATCTCGATAAGCTGTTTCACTGTCTCCTGGGCTGTAGTATCCAGTATCTGGCTATGTTGCCTGGCTTGCGGGCTGCCAAAATCATCGGTCAAGTTGATGAGATGGCCCAGGACAGAGCTAGCAGGAGGGGGTGGGTCAAGATGCGTCAGCCGAACTGTCTGTGGAGTTCCAAGATAAGCCTGTGCTACAGCTGGGGCAGGCTAGTGCTTGGAGCTCCTCACTTACCCACTCCCAAATGTATTTGTTTTATTGTGTTTCAAAAGCAAAAGACAGTCTGTGTGTGTTTGGGGGCTGTTAAATAGCCCCTTGTGTGTTATGCTGGTGGGTGTCTCAGATGGGGCAAGGCCCCAGAAAAGGAGCTGGCTCAAGGTGAAACTTGTGGCGAAAGGCGATAGATTGTGGGTGGCTGGGTGCCAGGGCCTTCGTTCACTGAGCTCTCCTTGCTGCTCTCTGTGGCACCTGTTTCAGCATTGGCATGGAGGGCACTGTCCATCCTCAGCTGCCATGAGTAGTGGGTCTTGGGGCTGGGGTTCTGGGAAGGAAATGGGGCATATGTGAAGTCCTGGCTCTTGTTCTCTGCAGTCGTACACTCCGCCTAGCAATGAATTCAAGATCAGCATGAAACTAGAAGCCCAGGACCCCAGAAACACCACCTCCACTTGCATCGCCACTGTGGTGGGTCTGACAGGCGCACGGCTGCGCCTGCGTCTCGATGGCAGTGACAACAAGAATGACTTCTGGCGGCTGGTGGACTCTGCTGAAATCCAGCCCATAGGGAACTGCGAGAAGAATGGAGGGATGCTGCAGCCGCCTCTGGGTGAGCCTGAAATCCTGTCATCCGACCAATGGAAAACAGCCACAAGCTGTGGGGGGATACCTAGTACCCTTTCTGCTTTCCCTGCTCAGTACAGGAAGGCATGGACTGTACTCGCCTACCAGGGCTTGTTTCACTATGTATACTTACCAAGGGGCTGTCACTAACCTGACTTCCCTCCACGCACAAAACAGACAGGTTCTCCCACAATGCACTGGGAATCAGAGTGGCTCAGCTTACTGAGGTGCTAAGAACCATGGGATATGACCAGAAGTCCTAGCACCTCCCACAGGTGAGTGGAGTACCAGTGTGGACTCACTGACTCTTGTGTGGCTTTGCAGTGTGGCTGCTCACACCTGGGCAACGCCAGCCCGGAGGCTTAGCCCCATGGTCAGACCACGTGAGTGAATCTACTGTGCAGACACCCTCAGTCCCACCACACAGCTCTAGGCTGGCCTGACCATGGGCCACTGCTTGTGACTTTGGGCCACCACCTGTGTTCCCTGTAAGCTGCGCGCTTAGGCGGCTGCGCAGGAGAGATTCAAATGCCGCCAGCTGATTAGAGAGCATGCACAGCTGGCAGCGTGTGTTCAGGTGCCCTCCCCCCGGGACTCTCCTGCTGGCTGTGCAGAGCAGGGCTGGAGGGGAGGAGCGTGCTAATGTCAGGGTGTCCCCCTGCCCCGGTACCCCAGCTCCACAGAGCAGGGCAGAGGGGACAGCCTGGCTCAGGAGGACTCAGAGCGTCTGAGGTCTGAATGGTGAGTGGTTGAGTGCCTTTCTTAAAGAGACAGTGCACTGTTTCTGAGATTTCCCCAGCAACCAGCTCACACAGTTTCTTCCCCCCCCCCCCCCAGTACCCCATCTCTGGGGTGGGGAGACAACAGGGCTCAGGACAGAGCAGGAGAGCTTTCCATGAATGTCTTAAAGAGACAACGCACACAAACACACACTCTCACACTGTGTGTCTCACTCACCTCCCAACACATACTTGCATTAATGTTGTTACTTCTTGGTTCTTCCTGCAATGCACATATATTCTCTGTAATTTTATTCTTTCAAAGTGTGTTATTTTAGTGTTTTGACTGGTCAATGCATTTCATAATTTTTATTTCTCTCTTGCACTTAAGTTTAATTCAGTGAGTAGTGAGTTCTAAAATGCCTTAACTTGTCCTGGCTGGAGTAATTAATTATTCCTATGGTAACTTTTAAAATATATATATTATATCTAGTTTTTTTGTTTCTACTGATGGCGCACATCCACACATACCTTGGTGCACATAACAAAATGTATTCCACACCTGGATGGAAAAAATTTAGAGGGAACATTGGTGCGAGTGGTGGCCAATCTAACTTGAAAGTTACCTACTATTAAAAATCTGTGAAACACAATATACTCTTTTCACGCCATCAGCCCTTCTCTCTCAGGGCTTGTCTACATTACCCGCTGGATCAGTGGGCAGCGATCGATCCAGCAGGGGTCAATACGCAATAAATCGACCGCTGAGCGCTCTCCCATTGACTCCGGTACTCCACCAGGGCAAGAGGCGCAGGCAGAGTCGACGGGAGAGCGTCAGCCGTCAACTTACCGCAGTGAAGACACCTCTGAAGTCACATAGCTGCAGTTGCGTAACTTAGATCGAGTCCCACCCCCTAGTATAGACCAGGCCTCACTTCCATCGTGCTCAGAGCATGGTCATGAGCCATAGGATGGAGGGTGCCTTATTGGACCCTTTCAAGTGTAATGTAGAGAAGAACCAAGGAGAAGTTTGAGAGTCCAGCTCAGTAATTGCCCCTCAACCCACAGCACTTTCCATTTACTTTCCGGCCATCCAGGCATACTTGGGCCCATGTACTAATGGCCAGCACAGAGAATTGGGTATCAAGTGTAGACACTGGCTGGAGCACCAGCTGGATGGGTTTAAATTATTCCACTCCTCTTAATTAGGGCTCCCTGCTGGGCAGCAGACTAACTGAGGCCATTTAAAGGAAAAAAATACATCTGCTTCAAATAACTCTCAGTCCTGCCTTGAATGAAAGGGACAGACACAGCATTTCATCGTTGTTTTTTTTAAACTTTATTGGGCTACAGTTTTATAAATGGCCCTTTCTTATCTCTCAGTTAAACACCACTTCACTCCTTAGCAGTGCCCAAATGGGTCTCCAGTGAGCTAAACTGATGTTGACTCTGTCCCAGTTCACATGAATGGCAGCTGCCAGGTCTCAATGAGATGTTCCTATAAAGAACCCATCCAGTTAGCACGTCCCTGTAGAAGTGTACCAGGCTGAATGGTGGTGGAAGATGAAGGACTTGCATATGAGACTGTGCAGTGGAGACCATTTCCCCTAAAGTGCCCTCTGGAGGGTCAGGTGGACATACTGTGTAGGCTGCCAGCTAGCCGTGACTTGGGAATGGGGAGCAAAAGAAGAGGGATCTTGGCAGGGAAGGGAGTGGTGTGGGATGGAAGCCACACACCTTACCACGTGAGGGTATGAGAGTCCTAGATCACTGCCAGCACAGGGCGCCGTGATTGTGGGTTCCCCAGACCACACTGATGTGTGTCTGCTGAGGATCTGGCCCTATGAGTCCCTAACCCAGTTCAGTGCAGAAGACACTGGCATGAGAAATCTGTCTTTGATCATAGCCACTCACTTCACTCAGCTGAGGCAAAAACCCTGTATGGAGTTACTTCCTGCACATCTCTGTCAGAATGAACCAGCTTTGGAGAGCCTAGTCTGTGAGAAATAAGGTTCCTTTGGCTGTTGAAGTGGTCCCAAACTGGAGCTTTGGAGCATACAGTGTAGAGGCCCAGGTCTGGCTTATTGGCTGGACCCCATGAGTCTTGTTGCCTTGTCATTTCCAATGGGTCATAGCAACTAAGACCTGCCTGCAGAGATGGGGACTCGGAGGGTGAGGTTGAGAGGCAGTTCACTTCCTCCAAATGCTACATAACAAATTGGAGTCTGGCCTCTATGGATCTTCCTGCCATGAGCAAGCTGATCATTTCTGATGCATTGTACCTCTCCCACTAACAGGCGAGTCAGATCTGCTATGTCTGTCAACGTTTGATTGAGCCTCATTTTTAATAAATGAAGTACCAGCATTGTGCCCATAAAATCTGCTGTTGCCTACCCACAGTAGGCAGCCCGAGATAAGATGCCACTCAATAGGGGCAGCTGTATCTTGTGCGTGTGCAGTTACCTGGACATGCCCACATGCATATTTTGCATATAAAGCCCAAGGGTCTGTTTTGGGCCTGACAGAGGTGTTTGTGCTATTCCTCGGTCTGCCACCAGAGGGCAATAAGAGTAATCATGTTACAGACTTCCAGCTCATCTCATGTGGCTCTGTAGGTGGTAGGTAGTTTGAACTGGATGTGGAGCATCTATCATGCTGGGTCCTGATGGGACAGTCCGTGTCACTGACCTGGTTACCCTTGTGATCTGTCGTAGAGGCAGGGTTGGGGACAAGAGGTGGCAGATAGTCAGCCCCTTATCTGCTGATCTCTCATAGCCCAAGTACAGGTAACAAACCACACTCCTGAGCTGCTGGCCCTCTGCTCCCTCTTCACAGAGCACCAAAGCCTGGCATGTGTATGTGGCACTAAATGCCGAGTCTCTCACTTGGTGTCTTTCATGCCTACTGAAGCTCCATTGTTCAGCTGTTGTTTCTTGGTAGCATGAATAGAAGCGGCTGCTTGCTGGTGAACTTGAGGCTGGGGGGAGGTTCTCCCCTTTCCCAAGCTTACCTGACCAGCTGGTTTTCATGCCCTGTTTCCCGGGTTCCAGGACAGAACTGCGTAGATCAGCGGTTTTCAAACTCTGGGTCCGGACCCCAAAGTGGATCGTGATCCCATTTTAATGGGGTCGTCAGGGCTAACATTAGATTTGCTGGGGCCCAAAGCCCGAGCCCCACTGCCGGGGGCCAAAGAGCAAGGACTTCGACCTGAGGAGGCAGGGCTTGGGCTTTGGCTTTGACCCCTCCTTTCTCCCAGTGGGCGGCAGGGCTCGGGTGGGCTCAGGCTTTGGTCTCCTGGGGCTGTGTAGTAATTTTTTTGGTCAGACGGGGGGTCACGATGCAATGAAGTTTGAGAACCCCAGCGTAGATAAAACGCCAGCTTTGACTTAGCTCGTTGGGACATCTCTGGCACTCAGGCCCTGTCTACAATGGCAAAACTTCCCCCTGTGGTCATCACCGCTGCAGTTCCCAGGGAACTATCCGTGGAAATCCAGCCCCAGGGTTATCTCTGAAATGCTGTAAGGATGTAAAGGGCAGCCCCTTGCTAAGCATCAGAAATTGACCCTTTGGCGCTGAGGTGCCAGGCTGTCAAGCCAAGGCACTGGCACTGGACTCCTCTTGTGAGCATGCTTTCAGGGTCTGCACTTCCTGTGGCTGCCAGCCCCCCCCCCCCCCCCGGGGCTTCCCACTTTGCATTGGTGGAATGCCCATGGTAATGGGCTAGCAGAGGAGTGCTCCCTCACACCATATCCTAGCACAATTTCTGTAACCTCCATTTTCTCTCTTCTCCTTTGTTCTTTTATTCCTTTTTGTCTTTTTTTCTGTACTCTCCAAATAGGACTGAGAGCCTGGCGTTTCTGGGATCAATAATGTCAACCATTAAAAAGAACAAGCCTCGTAGTTCCCCTTCCTTTCCCCCTTGTGGTGCTGGCACGTGTGGGGTGGGAAGCATTGGCTGCTGGCATTGCTGTTCAGACATGATGCATTTTCATACTTGCTAATAGTTTAGCTTCTCAGGTACAGACCCCTGTAATGAGGAACTCATCAGTACAGGCGCCGACTTTCAATGTGCTGGGGGGGTGCTCGACCCCTGGCTTTGCCCCAGGCCCCACCCCACTCTACCTTTTCCCACCCCCACCCTGCCTCTTCCCACCCTGTTCTGCCCCCTCCCCCGAGTGCGCTGCGTTCTCGCTCCTCCAACCTCCCCCTCCCCCCTGAGCCTCCTGTATGCCGCGAAACAGCTGATCGCGACGGGCGGGAGGCGCGGGGAGGGAAGGGAAGGCGCTGATCGGCAGGGCCTGCCGGCGGGCAGAAGATGCTGGGGGGAGGGGGGAATGCTGATAGGGGCCTGACGATTTTTACCCAGCCCCGGAGCACCCACAGAGTCGGCGCCTATGCTCATCAGTAACACAGGGAAACCCTCTTTCTCCTCAACATACCCCTCTGCTCCCCAGAAGCCCCTTCCTGGTACTTCCATGGGCATTCCTGATACCCGGGTGCCCAGCATGGTATTGGTACCAGTTGCTGTCACCGTCTTGCCCAGCCCAGCTCCTGCCTATGCCTGTATCTTAGCTGCTTGCGACTCACCTCTGTGGGGGTGAAAGGTCAGCAAGGAGGCTGCTGGCCTCCGTAGGATGGATGGATGCACCAGGGATAACGTCATGGGCCTGACCCTGTCCTTGCCCATTGATGTCTTCTCTGCGCCCAGGTGACTGCCATGTGCAGACACTAATTCCATGCAAAGTGCTTTGTGAGCAGGGCCAGCGCTGGGGCTTTTATTACAATGAACAAAATCACAGCCGTGTCTGATTGTTTCCAAGTGGGGACCCGCGGCTGACATAATCCAGTTTGCGTAAAGGGCCATTCCTAGCTCTCCCGTTTTCAGAGGAAAATGCTGGGGGATCCTAAGGTGCATGAAGGCTGAGACTGGATGCATAGTGTGGAGAGGGTGTGATATGCAAGGTGTTCATCAGAGCAACCTGGGTTCTGCCTCACCCAATGGGCCCCACCGATATTTAATAGTCTCCATCTCTGCATCTGTTCTGCAGGTTTTCGGCTGAATGCCTCCTCTTGGCCCATGTTCCTCCTGAAAACTCTGAATGGAGCAGAGATGGCTCCTCTCCGGATTTTTCACAAGGTATCGTATTGCGTGCAAAGGCTCCCCTTGGCACAGGACACCCAGGCCAGCTCTCTGGTGTGTAGTGCAGTTAGACGCCTGCGGTTGGCCCGTGCCAGCTGACTCCGGCTCACGGGGCTCGGGCTAAGGGGCTGTTTAATTGTGGTGTAGACATTCTGGCTCGGGCTGGACCCCGAGCTCTGGGACCCTGTGAGGTAGTGCTCCAGTTTGGCCAATGAAGAAGAGTCCCAGTGAAACCTGGTGAATCAGAGCTGCCTGAGTGGGAGTCGGGGGCGGGTGAGAGCTACCAGGGGACCATGGAAGGTTCCAGAAGGAAGCAGAAAGTTGTCCCTGGGAGAAGGCTGAAGACAAGGAGAGCAGCAAGAGAGGTTTGCTAGCTGGCGTGCCCAAACCAGAGAGCTGAAGGCAGTGGGAGGTGCCTGTGATTTGAAGCTGGAGAGGGCCAAAGGCGGGAGAGCAGTGGAGGACTTACCCGCTGACGTCTCCATGAGAGAGAGGTGGGCCCAGAGGAGCCTTGAGAGGGCCGAGCAGTGAGGGATGCTCCCAGCAGAGAGACTGGGGGGGTTCGCCCTGGGAAGAGCAGGGTTACACTCCAGTGGGAAGGCCTGGGGTGGCTGTGCTGGCGGAGGGACAGAAGAGGGCTGAGCAGGAGCTTAGGTGTGACCGAAGATACCAGTGTGCGGTGTGAAAGCAGAGAGGTAGACGGTGCCCACTGGGAAAAGTGGGGTTTTAAGGGCTATATACACTGGGTGTGGGAATTGTACTATGGTTGGGATTTTGTGGGGATTCAGAGAACTGTGTTTGGGAATAAAGCCGCTCCAAGGAAGGATGGTGTTTAAGCAAGAGAGCCTGAAGTGGATTTACTGGGAACTCTGAAAGCGGGGCTGCCTGTGACACTTTCTCGCATCAGTGTGCCACTGAGGAGCTGTCACAGGGTAGCTCCATTCTGTCACCCGGTTTGTCTGGTCCTGAGTGTAGCAGGCACAGGGTGCCATAACTAGAGGCCTTGCCTAGAGGTGCACATTTTAAACCAGTCCTGGTATAAACTGGAGCCACTTCCTTTACCCTCTGACATGGAGCTGAATTGGTTCTGGCTCCATCTAGCCCTGCTCTTGTGATGATGTAGGGAGGGGATTAATCCAAGCCCAGGAGACACTGACACACACTACCTCTTTTGTAACCACCTTTCTGAACCCTCCCCTGTAGGAGCCACCGTCTCCATCCCAAAACTTCTTCAAGACGGGCATGAAGCTGGAGGCAGTGGACAGGAAGAACCCACACTTCATCTGCCCAGCCACCATTGGGGAGGTGAGAGGCTCCGAGGTCCTCGTGACGTTCGATGGCTGGAGAGGTGCATTCGATTACTGGTGCCGCTATGACTCCAGGGACATCTTTCCTGTCGGCTGGTGCTCACTGACAGGAGACAACCTGCAGCCCCCTGGGACGAAAGGTAAGGGCCACATCCCATCTCAGCTTCCTTGTCTGCTCAGCCCCTGCAAAGCACAACAAAGCAGACAGGGACTGGCAACTATGAGTCCTGTGTTCTGTTCCTGGCTCTGCTACAGACCTGCTGTGTCCCCTTGGGTAAATCCCTGCCCTTCCCGTGCCTCGGTTTCCCTACAATATGGGAGATGATATTTGCTCAGCTCCTGGGGCTGGTTTGAAATCCTTGATGGAGGGTGCAGAGGAGTTTTGCGTTTTTCCCTGAGCAGGAGATTTAGTAATCACTATTAACAGTAACAATATAGTGGAGGCTGGAGAGACTCTGAAAGCAGGTTTGTAAGTCCCAGCTATTCCTGAGGAGGGAAGGACCAGGTTGTGATGCTTAGTGAGATTACTCAGCTCTTCACCCCTCCTGAGATCCCTCAGAACCTGTCCTGCCTCTTCAGAAAACACAGGGTCCCTGGTGCCTTCCATCCAAACTGGTAGTCCTGGGACTGCTGGGAATATAGCAGGGGGATTAGGGTCACATGGGGTCAGGGAGCTGGGGAGCCAGGACCGTCCTAACTGAAAGGACTCTGCTCCCTACAGGAAAGGTGAGGAGGCGAGGGAGAGGCCCATCCTGGGGCAGTAGTACAGTGGCTGCTGTTCATGCTTTTGGCAGAGTTGTTTTGCTTTCCCTTAGGTTGTGCTGTCCACTGGGGACCTGGAAAAGGCAGGTCGTGCTGAGATGAGAAGCTGTGTCTGCTTCTCCTCCCCGCCCCCAGCAGCCTTGTCTGCTGTGGGTTCGGTGGCTGTGACCCTCCGGCCTTGAGGGTGCCCCAGTGTCTGGAAGCTACATGGGGGCTGTTGAGGTGCTCTAACACCTGTTGCCTCCCTGTAGCTGGAACTGCCCTAAAGGACATTAGGGCTGCCACTTTCCCCAGCCGTGGCCATTTGGCAGTAACGTGCTGGCTGGCAGGTTCAGCAGGGGAGTATAAAGCATAAACCTTCAGTGCAAGGCAGCAGCTAAATCAGTAGGTTGTTCCTTTAGCTCCACCCTCCCCATCGTCTGTGACCTTTGAAGCCAAGGATCTGGCTTTGATGGAAGCCTTCCCTGTTCTTAGTGCCACACAGCTAGGCGGTCCTCCCGGAGACTGATGAGCGGAGATCTCCTCCACTTTGCCTATGAATAAACCCAGATGTGAGCTCCCCTTGGATTAGGAAGATGCATCCGGCTGATGGAAGCTGAAAGGCACTCTTTGTTTATCTTGGATCTCTGCCTCCAGTAGTTAACCGTTGTGCTCCCAGCCTCCCCCACTCCCTGCTGTTTGTTTGTGTTTTCCCTACGCTGTCATCTTACACTCTTTACAACCAGTGCTCAAGCTGCCCAGCAGGAGGTGCTCTTGAGCCAATATGATTTACCCAGCTCCTTTGAGATCTGAGCTCCAGCCAGGTTCACAGCACTTCTCTGGTACACGCAAATGGCTGACATCCTTGTAGGTTTTGGCTGGAGGCTTCTGGTCCTTGAAGATAACCTAGGGGGCTTTGAGGATGATTTCAGCACAGTGGGAACTGATTGTATGAGAACTTCTTATCTGTTCAGCCTGGGAAGCTGGGTGCTCCTTCAGACCTATCTGTGCTCAGGGCTGGGGAGGAAGTGGAGGGGCATTCAGAAATGATACCTGTCTAGGGGAACAGTACTGTATCATTGGGAAGCATTTGCCTACCTCAGTTAGCAGGTAGCTGTTACAAGCTTTCCCTCTTACATTGGCCTCAGCCAGGTGGTAGGCGTGGGAAATCATAACGAAGAGCTCCCATAGAACCAGGAGAAGGATGCTTCTGGATGTGATATGCAGACAGTGGTCACTCCTGTCCTGCCTGTACGGGGGGGAAGAGCCTCATTCGTGGCAATTGAAAGGAAATTTCCTTGGCTGGTAACATTTCCCCAGGAAAGTTCAGCTCAGAATCTTCTTGTCACAAGGTTTTCCTCCCCCCCCCCCCCCCCCCGGCACCGCCCCCCCTCCGTGGTTTTATCCTGAGGAAGAGAAGTGCTGAGGATCCTTTCTTTCCTTCTGTCATTAAAACTCTCACCCCATCTGTTCATTCCTAACAGCTGCCTTCCCTTTGGACAAGAAGGGGTAACACAGCTCCCTCCAGAGCCTGTGAATTGCTGCTCCTAAGGGAGTTGAGGGGGAAGGTTCACCTCAGACAAACTCCAGGCAAACAGTCTGCGTTTTAATATGGCTACATGTTAAAGGTTACAGGTCTACCTCTAGGAACAAAGAGTGCAGGCCCAACTTACGGGAGAATTGGCTCTATCCTGGGAGACAGGGATTTGGGGGTTGTGGTGGATAATAAGCTGAACGTGAGTTCCCAACGTGATGCTGTGGCCAAAAGAGTTAAGGCAATCCTGGGATGCATAAGTGGAAATCTCGAGTAGGAGTACAGAGGTTATTTTACCTCTATATTTGGGGCTCGTGCAACCGCTGCTGGAATCCTGTGTCCAGTTCTGGTGCCCACAATTCAAGAAGGATGTTGATGAATTGGAGAAGGTTCAGAGAAGAGTAATGAGAATGATTCAAGGATTAGAAAACCTGCCTTATAGTGATAGACTGAAGGAGCTCAATCTCTTTAGCTTAACAAAGAGAAGATTAAGGAGTGACTTGATCAGTCTCTAAGTATCATAGACCCATAGGGTTAGAAGGGACTGCAAGGGTCATCTAGTCTAACCCCCTGCCAAGGTGCAAGATTTGTTGAGTCTAAACCATCCAAGACAGATGGCTCCAGCCTCCTTTTGAAAACCTCGAATGAAGGAGCTTCCATAACCTCCCTAGGCAGTCTGTTCCGTTGTCCTACTCTTCTTACAGTTAGGAAGTTTATCCTGAGATTTAATCTAAATCTGCTTTGCTGTAGTTTGAATCCATTGCCTCTTGTCCTGCCCTCTGTGGCAAGAGAGAACAACTTTTCTTCCTCTTTTTTTATGACTACTTTTCAAGTATTTTAAGATTGCTGTTATGTCCCCCCTCAATCTCCTCTTTTCCTAACTAAATATACCCAGTTCTTCTTCGAGTATCAGGGGGTAGCCGTGTTAGTCTGTATCTACAAAAACAACAAGGAGTCTGGTGGCACCTTAAAGACTAACAGATTTATTTGGGCATAAGCTTTCGTGGGTAAAAACCTCACTTCTTCGGATGCAACCGAAGGCATCCGAAGAAGTGAGGTTTTTACCCACGAAAGCTTATGCCCACATAAATCTGTTAGTCTTTAAGGTGCCACCAGACTCCTAGTTCTTCTTCGAGTGATTGCTCATGTGTATTCCACAGTAGGTGTGCGTGCTCACCACGTGCACCGGTGCCGGAAGTTTTTCCCTTAGCAGTTCCCGTAGTGGGGGAGCCCCGCTGCGACCCCGGAGTGGCGCCTCTATATCGCACCATAAAGGGGGCTGCGTGCTCCCCCCACCCTCAGTTCCTTCTTGCCGCCAGTGAAGGTAGTCAGAACTTGTGCTCCAGCATTGCTGTAGCTTCTATCCTTGGTAGTACGATCCTCGACTGTTACTAGTTCTGCAGTTAGTAGCCTGGCCCGGGGCATGCCCCGAGCCCCAGGCTTCAAGTCGTGTGACTCCTGTCGCAATTCCATGCTCAGAAGCAATCCACACTCTGAGTGTCTTCGCTGTCTGGGCGAGGCTCACGTAAGTGAGCGGTGTAAAATTTGTAAGTCCTTTAAACCCAGGACTAAACGCGAACGCGAGATCCGACTCCGGGCCCTGCTTATGGAGTCGGCATTGGCCCCGGCACCGGCGCGCCGACCCAGCCCGGCGCTGGGCATCGCGTCCTCAATGCGGAGCGAAGCCCCATCCACCAGTCGGCACCGCTCCCCTGCCAAGAAGCAAGGCAAGATCCAGCGGCACCGAGACAAGGACAGGGGTCAGGCTGGACCCGAGTTGGCCAGCCCACGATCCCCCTTGGGACCCAGACCTCCGACTCGTGCGGAGCGGAGTAGTCCAGCCCTGTCCGCGCGTGCCTCCCCAACGATAAGGGTTCCATCGACGCCGGAGGCAGCCCAGGCAGCGCGCTACATCCTCGTCATGCCGGTATCGAGCGGGCCGCCCGAGCTGGGGCCCCGGTCCCGAGGGAAGCCACCGTTGGGCGCTCACCAGCCCTCACCGGCCAGGTCGGCGGTTGACTTCTCTGCTCGATCTGCCGGGTCTTCCCGTAGCCCACGACAGACCTCCACTCCGTTGTCGGGCTCGCCTGGGAGCGAGTCGCCGGAGTCTTTCTCGACCCAAAGGGGCCGCAGGGGCTGGGACAGGAAGTGTCAACGCTCCTCGTCCAGCCACAGCGATAGCAGGTCTCAATGCCATTGGCACCGCCGATTATACCGCGACGCGCGCCACGCTCAGAGTGCATCCCGGCAGTCACCAGCACCGTGGCTTCGTAGCCGCGGTCACTGACGGGACTCCAGGGGTACTACCTCCGACGTCTACTTCTCATCGTCGTCGAGGTCTACGTCCTGGGGCAGGATCTGACGTGGACGGCACCGGTCGAGCCGTTCCTACGGCACCATACGCTCCTCAGCCACCTCTGTCTCTGCTCCCAGCCGTCCTTCCCCGGGCCGCACCGTTCCCCAGGAACAGGTAACCCTGGTAGGACCCCAGGCGGCTCAATGGCAAGGGGCGCCATGGCAAGGACAGTGGTGCCAGTGGGCACTGTGGCCCAGGCACCTGCACTGCCGAGGCCCCGCTCTGTGGCTGGGGCAACCCAAGCACCCTCGTTGTCCCCGCCTCGGCACCGAGAGCAGTCCTCGGGTGCCGCACCACTGGCACCGCACCCAGACCCGGACGCGGAGTGCGACCTGCCGGCACCGCCTGATGCCCTAAGGGCCGTCCCAGTCGTCCCGTTGGCACTGGACGAGTCCATAGCGGCACTGCTCCCTCCTTCTCAGGAGGATTTCAAGGCACATCAGGAGCTCCTCCGGCGTGTAGCCGCCAACCTCCAGCTGCAGGCGGAGGAGATGGAGGAGCCATCGGACAATTTGTTCAACGTCCTCTCCTCCTCGGCACCGGGCCGTGTGGCACTGCCGCTTCACCAGGGGGTGGCCAACATCTCGACTGGTCTATGGCAAACCCCGTCCTCTCTGCCGCCCATTTCCAAGAAGGCAGAGCGGAAGTACTTTGTGCCAACGAAGGGGCATGAGTACCTCTACACTCATCCTACCCCGAACTCACTGGTGGCGGTCAACCACCGCGAAAGACACGGCCAACCGCGCCAACCCCCAAGGACAAGGATGCCAGGAGACTGGACACTTTTGGGAAAAAAGTTTATTCCTCTGCCAATTTCCAGCTCAGGGTGGCAAATCACCAAGCGCTCCTGAGCAGATACGACTTCAGCTTGTGGGGATCCCTACCAAAATTCGAGCCCTCCCTCCAAGAGCAGGACAGGAAGGAGTTTTGTGCTCTGGTTGAAGAGGGTGCGGCGGCAGCGAAAGCAGCTCTCCAGGCCGCCTCGGATGCAGCTGACACGGCGGCTCATTCAATGGCCTCGGCTATCTCTATGCGACGGGCGTTGTGGCTTTCGCTGTCCGGGCTGTCAGTGGAATCCTAGTCCTTGATGCAAGACCTGCCATTTGACGGCAAGGCATTGTTTGCAGACCAGATGGACACTCATCTGCATGGGATGAAGGACTCACGCACCCCCCTGCAGACGCTCGGTCTTATGTCCCGCCAGCCAAGGACAAACCCAGACTGCAGCCCTCGGCTCCCCCAGCAAGGGGCAGGTATGAGCCCCCGGCCAAGAGACCTAGGGACCAGAGATGCAGGTCACAGCGCCAGTCCCGTTCGACCCCATGCCCTGGACCCTTGAAGGGCAAGAGGCAGGGCAAGAGGCGTTTTTGACTATTTGCGGGGGGCCACTTGGCCTGTTACCAGGGAACCCCCCCCCCCCGCCCCCCCCCCCCCCCCAGTTAATAAAGTTGGTTTTTTGGCAACCGTTTATCAGCCTTCAGAGTGCGTTGGTCCCGTATAACGTCGGACTGGTGGGTCCTCAGTACCATCTCCGAGAGGTACAAGCTGCAGTTTGTTTCACCCCCACTGCACCATCCTCCGTCCTGGGGTGCCCCGGAGGACCCGGAGCACGCCCTCCTCCTAAGTCAGGAGGTGACGTGCCTCCTCACCCTAGGCGCAGTGGAGAGGGTACCTCAGGAATTCTGGGGCAAGGGGTTTTACTCCTGGTATTTCCTGATCCCAAAGGCGAAAGGCAGGCTCAGGCCCATCCTCGACCTGCGGAATCTCAACCAGTTTCTGGTTAGCTGCAAATTCCGTATGGTGTCCCTGGCCTCTATTGTCCCGTCCCTGGACCCGGGAGATTGGTTCACAGCCCTGGACCTCCAGGATGCGTACTTCCATATCCACATATTCGAGGGCCACAGGCGCTTCCTCCGCTTCCTGGTAGGGACAGACCACTACCAGTTCACGGTCCTCCCCTTTGGTGTCTCTACGGCCCCCAGGGTTTTCACCAAATGCATGGCGGCGGTCGCAGCCCACCTCAGAAGGAACGGGCTGCAGATCTTCCCCTACCTGGACGACTGGCTGCTCAAGGGCAAGTCTCGGTCCCAGGTGCAGGCGGAGATGGAATTCCTGCTAAACACCTGTACGAGTCTAGGCCTACTGGTAAATGAGAAAAAATCCACGTTAGTTCCGGTTCAGCGCATACACTTCATAGGGGCGCTGTTAGGGCCTCCCTCCTCCGGGACAGATTCTATATGCTCAAAGCTCTCATCGCCTCGGTCACGGCCTTCCCTGTGACGACGGCATGGGTGTGCCTTCAAAGCCTAGGCCATATGGCAGCATGCACCTCAGTGGTGCGACATGCCAGGCTCCGGATGAAGCCCCTCCAACTCTGGCTGGCCTCCCAGTACTCCCAGTCCAGGGACGGCCTGGACAAGGTCGTCACGTTGCAACCCAATGTAGTGGCCGACCTGCAATGGTGGTCCCTCCCAAGCAACATGCTTCCGGGAGACCCCTCCCTCACTAGATCTGGTGTCGGATGCCTCGGACCTGGGATGGGGAGCCCATATGGGAGGCTTCAAAACCCAGAGCAGATGGTCACCCTCGGAATTATCCCTACACATAAACGTTAGGGAGCTCAGAGCGGTGCGCCTGGCGTGCGTAGCCTTCAGCCAACACCTAGGGGGAAAGGTGGTCAGAGTCCTAACAGACAATACGACCGCGATGTACTATATCAACAGACAGGGGAGCACGCGCTCACTGGCCTTGTGCCAGGAAGCCCAACTCCCGTGGGAGTTCTGTATAGCCCACGACATCCTCCTGAGGGCCTTTCACCTGCCCGGCAAGCGCAATACGCTCGCGGATTATCTAAGCAGGTTTTTCTCCCAACAACACGAGTGGTCTCTACACAGGGAGGTGGCTAGGCACCTCTTCCTACGCTGGAACACTCCCCAGGTAGATCTATTCGCCACCGCCCAGAATCGCCTGTGCCCACAATTCTGCTCCAGGGCGGGGGAGGGCGAAGGGGCGATATCAGACGCGTTCCTGATTCCATGGTCGGACCGCCTGTTTTACGCCTTCCCACCTTTTCCCCTGATAGGCAAGATCCTACAGAAGGTGAAGGCGTACGGGGCGCGGATTATCCTCATAGCCCCGGATTGGGCCCGTCAGCATTGGTACGGGACCCTCCTGCAGCTTTTAGTGGCCCCCCCTCACAGGCTGCCTCTTCAGCCGGACCTCCTCTCCCAGGAGGGAGGACGTCTCCTCCCTCCCAACCTGGCTGCGCTCCACTTGACAGAGTGGCTGTTCCATGGTTAAATGAGGAGGGCAGGTGTTCAGAGGGTGTTAGACAGGTCCTCCTAGAGAGCAGGAAGCCATCCACATGTCGAACCTACCTGGCAAAATGGTATCGGTTCTCCAGGTGGGCGAGGGAGAAAGGGGCTTCCCCCTCCTCCGCATCCCTCCAACTCATCCTTGACTACCTCCTGTCCCTTAGGACCCAAGGGCTGGCGCTCTCCTCTGTCAGGGTGCACCTGGCGGCCATCTTGGCCTTCCATCCCCCGGTGCAGGGCTACTCGGTGTTTTCACACCACATGATGTCCCAGTTTCTAAAAGGGCTGGATCGAGCCTTCCCTTACGCTAGACCCCCGGTCCCGCTCTGGGACCTGAACCTAGTGCTCTCCCGCCTCACAGGGCCCCCCTTCGAGGCCTTGGCCACGTGTTCTTGGTCCCACTTATCGTGGAAAGTGGCGTTCCTGGTGGTTATCACCTCAGCCCGCCGGGTCTCGGAGATTAGGGCCCTGACCGCCGAGCCCCCGTACACGGTCTTCCATAGGGATAAGTTCCAGCTCCGCCCGCACCCGGCTTTTCTGCCGAAGGTAGTCTCGGCTTTTCACATAGATCAGGACATTTTCCTCCCGGTCCTCTGTCCTAAGCCCCATTCCTCCAGTGAGGAACGGCGCCTGCACATGTTAGATGTGCGTAGAGCGCTGGCCTTTTACCTGGACAGAACCAGGCCATTTAGGAAATCCCCCCAGCTGTTTATTGCATCAGCCGAGCACATGAGGGGGTGACCGGTTTCCACCCAGAGGATTTCCCATTGGATCACCTCGTGCATACGCACGTGTTACGACCTGGCAGGGGTTCCCCCGCCTCCTATAGTAAAGGTTCATTCAACCAGAGCTCAGGCCTCGTCGGCTGCCTATGTGGCTCATGTCCCTATTCAGGACATCTGCAGGGCTGCTACATGGTCCTCTGGCCACACCTTCTCATCGCACTATGCGATCGTCTCCCAAACGCGGGATGATGCCGGGTTTGGTAGGGTGGTACTCCGCCCGGGTAACCCTTAAAACTCCTACCCACCTCCATCAGGTATAGCTTGGAGTCACCTACAGTGGAATACACATGAGCAATCACTCTAAGAAGAAAGGACAGTTACCTGTTCCGTAACTGGCGTTCTTCGAGATGTGTTGCTCAGGTGTATTCCACATCCCGCCCTCCTTCCCCTCTGTCGGAGTTGTCTGGCAAGAAGGAGCTGAGGGTGGGGGGAGCGCGCAGCCCCCTTTATGGCGTGATATACAGCACCACTCCAGGGGTCGCAGCGGGGCTCCCCCACTATGGGTACTGCTAAGGGAAATACTTCCCGCACCGGTGCATGTGGCGAGCACGCACACCTACAGTGGAATACACCTGAGCAACACATCTCGAACAGGTAACTGTCCTTTCCTTCAGCATTTGCTCATATAGCTTGCATTCCATCCATTTGACCACCTTTGTTGCTCACTTCTGGTTCCTTTCCAGTTTCTCTATATCCTGTCTATACAGCAGTGACCAAAACTGGACACCGTACTCCAGCTGAGGCCTGATCAGCGCGAGTAGAGTGGTCCGATCACCTCCCGTGACTTGCATTCTGTGCCTGTTAATGCAACCCAAAATTGCATTTGCTTTTTTTGCAATAGCATCGTATTGTTGACTCATGTTGAGGTTGTGATCCACCTCCACTCCCAGATCCTTCTCAGCAGTGCTGCTGCCAAGCCAGTTTTCCCCCATTCTGTACTTGTGCATTTGATTTTTCTTCCCCAAGTACACCTCTACCCCGATATAATGCTGTCCTCGGGAGCCAAAAAATCTTACCGCATTATAGGTGAAACCGCGTTATATCGAACTTGCTTTGATCCACCGGAGTGCGCAATTCTCCCCCCCACCCCCAGCACTGCTTTACCGCGTTATATCCGAATTCGCATTATATCGGGGTAGAGGTGTATAGTACCTTTCATTTGTCTTTGTTGAATTTCATTTTGTTGACAATTGCCTAGTTCTCCAATTTATCAAGAGCCCTCTGAATTTTAGCTCTGTCCTCCAAAGTGTTTGTAACCCTCCCAGCTTTGTGTCATCTGCAAATTTGATTAGTATGCTCTCTGTTCCTACATCCAGGTCACTAATAAAGATGTTAAATAACACCAGATCCAGAACAGCTCCATGTGGAGCCCCACTTGAGACCTCCCTCCAATCCGACATCATTCCATTAATAGTTACTCTTTGTTTGAAGTTGTTTAACCAATTATGTAGACACTTAATGGTAGTTCCGCCGAGCTCACATATCTCCAGCTTACTTATCAGATGGGGAATAAATGTTTAATAGCAGAGAAAGGTGTAATATGATCCAATAGATAGAAACTGAAGCTAGATAAATTCAGACTGGAAATAAGGTATACATTTTTGACAGTGAGGGTAATTAACTGTTGGAACAACTTACCAGGGGTGGTAGTGGTGGATTCTCCATCACTGACGATTTTTGAATCAAGACTGGGATGTTTTTCTAAAAGCTCTGCTCTAGGGATTATTGTGGAGCAGGTCTTTGGTCTGTGCTATCCAGGTCAGAATAGATGATCACAATGGTCCCTTCTGGCCTTGGCATCTAAGAATGCATGGAAGTCACACAAAGGGTTAACTCAAGGGTTGGCAACCTACGGCACACGAGCTGATTTTTAATGGCACGCTGCTGCCAGCCGAGGTCCCGTCCACTGGCCCCTCTCAGCCTGCTCCCGGCCTGGGTGAAAGAAACCCCAGGCCAGCAGTGGGCTGAGCGGGGCCAGTGGCCGGGACCCCAGGCCGGCAGCGGGCTGAGTGGGGCCAGCGGCCGGGACCCCAGAGTGGCGGCGGGCTGAGCGGCTCAGCCCGCTGCTGGTCTGGGGTCCCGGCTGCCGGCCCCACTCAGCCTGCTACTCTCCGACAGAGAGTTCTTCCAGGAAGGGCAGGCAGCCGCTGGCCAGGGATTCTTCCCCGTGGGGCAGCGGAAAGGCACCTCGGTGATCCTGGATGTGAGTTCCGAAGCCCCTGCCCATGAGGCTCGGGGAGCACTGTGGGAACTGGGCTCTGGGAAGCAACTGCGTTAGGGCTCCCAGATGCTGCATGAGCGGCTTGTGCGACTCTCTCCTGGTCCCTGGACTGGTGCAAGGCGCCACGAGTCGCAACTGGCCCCCCTCTTTACATGGCCCCGCTGCCGCCTCATGCTCCTACTCTCCTCTCCCCTTCTCTGGCACTGCATCAGCCCAGGAGGGGGCCATGCCCCCAGCGCCCCTGAGCCAGCCGGGCAGCGGTGGGGTTGGACGGGTTTTGCAGCCTCTGGAAAGAGCAGATGGAGACAGGGAAGCTCTTGCTGTGTCTGTGCATCTAACACCATGGCACTTCAGCTCGGGCGAGAGTGGCCCCCCGTCGGGGCAGCTTTCAGCCCCCAGGAGAGTTCAGGTTTAAAATGCGCAAACTGCGGAGTGATCTGGGTAGGTCTTGCATCGCAGGGGATCTGCATCTCAAAGGGGAAGGCAGTGGGGAGCGCAGTGGTCCCTAGAAGCAGCCATATGAGCTTTTTGGGCAGCAGGGACCCGGGTCTTAAGGGCCACTTGTGAGAGCTCCAGCCCCTGCTGTGTCAGTTTCATGTCAGGAGTTGCAGCTGAGCTGCTTCTCTGGGCCACTGGCATCACCGAAAGGGAGAAGCTGAAACTCCCCTGGGCACTGTGTCAATAAGAGTATTCGGTGCACAGGTTCGTTTGAAAGAACCTCCTACTGCTCCTTTATTTAATGTGGATAAATGTAAAGTAATGCACATTGGAAAAAATAACCCCAATATGATGGGGGCTAATTTAGCTACAACAGGTCAGGAAAAAGATTTTGGAGTCATCGTGGATAGTTCTCTGAAAATGTCCACGCAGTGTGCAGAGGCGGTCAAAAAAGCAAACAGGATGTTAGGAATCATTAAAAAGGGGATAGAGAATAAGACTGAGAATATATTATTGCCCTTATATAAATCGATGGTATGCCCACATCTTGAATACTGTGTACGGATGTGGTCTCCTCATCTCAAAAAAGATATACTGGCATTAGAAAAGGTTCAGAAAAGGGCAACTAAAATGATTAGGGGTTTAGAACGGGTCCCATATGAGGAGAGATTAAAGAGGCTAGGACTTTTCAGCTTGGAAAAGAGGAGACTAAGGGGGGATATGATAGAGGTCTATAAAATCATGAGTGGTGTGGAGAAAGTGAATAAGGAAAAGTTATTTACTTATTCCCATAATACAAGAACTAGGGGTCACCAAATGAAATTAATAGGCAGCAGGTTTAAAACAAATACAAGGAAGTTCTTCTTCACGCAGCGCACAGTCAACTTGTGGAACTCCTTACCTGAGGAGGTTGTGAAGGCTAGGACTATAACAGTGTTTAAAAGAGAACTGGATAAATTCATGGTGGTTAAGTCCATTAATGGCTATTAGCCAGGATGGGTAAGGAATGGTGTCCCTAGCCTCTGTTTGTCAGAGGATGGAGATGGATGGCAGGAGAGAGATCACTTGATCATTGCCTGTTAGGTTCACTCCCTCCGGGGCACCTGGCATTGGCCACTGTCAGTAGACAGGATACTGGGCTAGATGGACCTTTGGTCTGACCCGGTACGGCCATTCTTATGTTATGTTCTTATGTGGTAGCAGTGTCCCCCTCCCCCTCCCCCCGTTGTTGGTACAGTCGCTGCTTTTCCTCTTAAATGCACATGCTACTGTCTTCTGAACTTGAAAAGTATCTGGGGTGTTGTGTGGATCAATATTGCACGGAGAGATGGGAGCCAGAAAGGGCGAAATCTATATGGACCGTCCATTTAGATCAGCGGTAGGTAACCTATGGCACGCGTGCCAAAGGCAGCATGCGAGCTGATTTTCAGTGGCACACTCACTGCCCAGGTCCTGGCCACCAGTCCGGGGGGCTCTGCATTTTAATTTAATTTTAAATGAAGCTTCTTAAACATTTTAAAAACCTTATTTACTTTACATACAACAATAGTTTAGTTCTATATTATAGACTTAGAGAAAGAGACCTTCTAAAAATGTTAAAATGTATGACTGGCACGTGAAACCTTACATTAGAGTGACTAAATGAAGACTCGGCACCCCACTTCTGAAAGGCTGCCGACCCCTGGGTTCACTGATTAAACAGGTGGCTTCATAGAGCAGAATACAGAGGCCTAGTGAAGTGGGCTCATGCTGAAGAAAAGCAGAGCTTCGAAGAGCTGAGGCATTTTTTTTTTTTAATGCTAGTAACTTATTTCTTGTGTAACCTGTCTGTTCCGATGGCTGCCAATGGAGGTGGAGGAGAGGCTTTTCCTGGTCATATGGCTCATCTGATTGACCAGAGCATGTCCCAACGGCCCGTCTTCAGCCATGTTTGTTTAGGCGGAGTTCCTGGAGTCCCCGGGGACTGGCCAACCATGCTGAACAGGAAGGCACGTGTGTGAAGAGGGGAAAGAGATCAAACAAAGGGAAGGAAAAAATCTCTGCTCTCCCTGTTTGGAATTGCATTGCCTTTGGTAGGTGCTCTGTGCGATGACTCACCGGGGAGTGCTCTGCGGTGCAGCACAGCCAGATGCCTGCAGATTTCTGTTTCTTTACCTCTGCATCACTGAAGCTTCTCACATGAATATAGTGCAGCCTAGAGATGTCTTTTATACCCCCTGGGTGAAGTGTGGCTGTAGGTGGATTGACACATGTAGGTTTGTTTCACTGTGCCCCTCCCTTGAGCTGCCAGGGGAGGTTGGTAGTGAGATAATCTTTCTGATCTGCTCTCTCTAAATTTGCCTGCTGTGTGTGTGCGGTCATCACACTGGGTTATTTAGGAGGGGGTGGGGGTGAAATTTCTCTTTCATATCCATTGTGATGCTCGTTTTCATAGAATCATAGAATATCAGGGTTGGGAGGGACCTCAGGAGGTCATCTAGTCCAACCCCCTGCTCAAAGCAGGAACAATTCCCAACTAAATCATCCCAGCCAGGGCTTTGTCAAGCCGGGCCTTAAAAACCTCCAAGGAAGGAGACTCCACCACCTCCCTAGGTAACGCATTCCAGTGCTTCACCACCCTCCTAGTGAAATAGTGTTTCCTAATATCCAACCTAGACCTCCCCCACTGCAACTTGAGACCATTGCTCCTTGTTCTGTCATCTGCCACCACTGAGAACAGCCGAGCTCCATCCTCTTTGGAACCCCCCCTCAGGTAGTTGAAAGCAGCTATCAAATCCCCCCTCATTCTTCTCTTCTGGAGACTAAACAGTCCCAGTTCCCTCAGCCTCTCCTCATAAGTTATGTGCTCCAGACCCCTAATCATTTTTGTTGCCCTCCGCTGGACTCTTTCTAATTTTTCCACATCCTTCTTGTAGTGTGGGGCCCAAAACTGGACACAGTACTCCAGATGAGGCCTCACCAATGTCGAATAAAGGGGAACGATCACGTTCCTCGATCTGCTGGCAATGCCCCTACTTATACAGCCCAAAATGCCGTTAGCCTTCTTGGCAACAAGAGCACACTGTTGACTCATATCCAGCTTCTCGTCCACTGTGACCCCTAGGTCCTTTTCTGCAGAACTGCTACCTAGCCATTCGGTCCCTAGTCTGTAGCAGTGCATGGGATTCTTCCGTCCTAAGTGCAGGACTCTGCACTTGTCTTTGTTGAACCTCATCGGGTTTTTTTTGGCCCAATCCTCTAATTTGTCTAGGTCCCTCTGTATCCGATCCCTACCCTCTAGTGTATCTACCACTCCTCCCAGTTTAGTGTCATCTGCAAACTTGCTGAGAGTGCAGTCCACACCATCCTCCAGATCATTAATAAAGATATTAAACAAAACTGGCCCTAGGACCGACCCTTGGGGCACTCCGTTTGAAACCGGCTGCCAACTAGACATGGAGCCATTGATCACTACCCGTTGAGCCCGACGATCTAGCCAGCTTTCTATCCACCTTCTAGTCCATTCATCCAGCCCATACTTCTTTAACTTGCCGGCAAGAATACTGTGGGAGACCGTATCAAAAGCTTTGCTAAAGTCAAGGAATAACACATCCACTGCTTTCCCCTCATCCACAGAGCCAGTTATCTCATCATAGAAGGCAATTAGGTTAGTCAGGCACGACTTCCCCTTGGTGAATCCATGCTGATTGTTCCTGATCACTTTCCTCTCCTCTAAGTGTTTCATAATTGATTCCTTGAGGACCTGCTCCATGATTTTTTTTCACTGACTGTCCAGTTTAACACTTGTGGTGCTCAATATAGCTGCAGTTAGGGCAGATGGGATGGCCCACAGGGAATGCTGCTGTCTTCAGGGACAGTCAACAAATTTCCCCTCTTTCCCCATCCAAGCCAGTGGTGCAGAAACCAATGGGCAATACTTGTTATGCATCTGTAATGGGGGTGGGGGAAACATCCTGGGAAGCCCCTGTGTACACCCCTTTGTTCTACTCTTCAGTGCTCTCTGGCTGGATGTGCAGATGGGGTTGATGGACACTGCTCATACAGATAGTTTAGAGATATGTCTCCACACACCAGGTCTCATGTGCTTCATAGTGTGCTGCATTCTATAGCCTCACCCTACCCACTTTATTTTGTTCTTGGTTTCTCCATAGGACCAGCCTATGGATTATCCACCGCAGTGGGTCACAGCAGACAGTTCATTGTAAAGTGATGCCTCTGAATGAGTTTTCTCAGCTGACTCTTCTGTGCATTTTACAGTTTCTATATCTTTCGATGTATACAGATATACATTATCTGTAAAGACACAGTTTAGATACACACACCATCTCTTAAATCATCTCTGGGTACCATGCAGCTAACATGGGGATGGACTTCCCATTCTTAAACCAAGTGCTTAATTTTTGGGAAAGTTTTGATCAGTGTCACAGTAATTCAGGCTAAGCCAATAGCAGGCCCAGCACTTACTTTGTAGGGGAAGTGGTGGTGACTTGTATATTAAGGTTGCCTAACCCTTTAGAAATGTTTCTGACCGGTTTAAGAGCAATAGGACCTCAGTGTTCAGTGAATGAGGCAGAGGTGCTGGGGGAACAATCGTAAACATAATACTGATCAGAAGAGGTTGCTAGGCATTCCCATTCCTGCAGGAAGGTCAGAACTCAAGACTGATCAGGTCTTTCCCTTTTTCCCTTTGTTGTTACAGAGCTTTATAGCATAGCGGGAAACACATTGTATGTACATCACTAAAGACCCAAATTTCCTGAAAGAGCTTGTACTTTCCTTTCCTATACAGAGAAGGAATCTGGAGGTGATCTGGTAGGCAGGGTAGAAGAGAGTTCCTCACTGCAGGGCCTGGATGTTTCCCCAATTCTAGTCGTAGTTAGTGTCATAGCGCACAAGTGAGATGACACCATACTTCCTAAGCTGCATTGAGGCCATCAAGGTTGAGCGAAGCACTGAGATATATGGAGGAATGGGAGAGGTCACTGTGCCAGCCTGTCAGCTGAAATATAATCGGGGTCTTTGGGGAGAATCTGGAAGTGAAGTGAGGAAGTTGTATAGGTCACGTGTCATTTTTGTAAAAAATGTTTTCAGTGTTTTAAGATTTTGTTGTATTCCTCAGGGCATGTGCAGTTAGTGTTTCATTTGGTTACTCTAGGATTAATTAGGAGATTAAATTGGCTATACGGTAAATCGCCCTAATGGGCGTGGCGCAGTCTCCAAGAGAAGATGTGCAGGCACCAACAAGGGAGACTTGCAAAGAAGAGTTTAGATTCCACAGCAGTTCTCAGATGCTTGGCGGAAACTCAGTGGCTTGCACAGTCTTTCCTGGCGGTCAGCAGAATGACATCGGTGGGAGACGATCCTTGGAAGCTCTTTTTCTTTCCCCTTCCCCCTGTAATGGCGCATGGAATGGAGAACTGCTGAACTAACATGCTCCAGGGGGACAGCACAAGAAAGGAAGGGCCTGAACTGTGGTATTCCCTCACGCACAGCAGCAGGGTGGCTGATGAGGCGGCAGTGAAAGCGTTAACTTTGTTGGGGCAGGCTCTGAGCTGGAGGCAGTTCTGTGCCTTATGGAGTGAGCTGGAAATTTGAGGAGTGGAGTTTCTGCCTTGGCACAAACCCAGCTGGCAGAGAAGCTCTGAGCCCAGCCAGGCTGGAGAGAGCTAATAAAGAACACATCCTCTTGGTTACTGTGCCAAGGCCAAGGAAAGTTACAGTGGGTGCAGCAGAGATCCTGGTACTCCAATCAGATAAACAGCAGGCGCTTGCCTGACTCCCTTTGTTCCTGTCTGCTGTTAGCTGTCAGTGCGCTGCTCCCTCTGTCAGGCTGGCTGAATTTGAGACGGTCTCGCTCTGCTTACAAAACAAGCAAAAGTTAATAGTTTTAAATAGTTACCATGGGGATATTTTAAGTGGTGCTTGCATACACTCCCAGACTTGCCATCTGTTGCATGCTTTATACAGTTTGCCTGTAATTCCAGTTGGTGTGCGCTGCACAGCCCTGGTTGGCATTGGTCTGGCCAGCCATTGTGTGTTTAGTTGGGAGGCAAAAGCTTCAAGAGGGAACAGAAAGCCAGGAAACGCTGAACCCCTCCTAGAAAGTTTACAAGGCTCCCTACCCCCTTCACCTTTTGCTGCTGCTATCGTGCAATTTATTTGTTAACTGCTTGGTGGCTTCACACGGACAGAGATGATGATCAGACTCAAATAACTAGAATTTCCTCCCAGAGGCAAAGGTAACAGATACTTTGTGATTTTTCTTTATGTTCCTCTCTAGCGTTGCTCAGTTTCTTTTCCTCCTTTTGAGGTTAGGGTGAGTAGGAGGTGGGGGGCTGGGTGTCTGAGCGGAGACAGATGAACATTTGCTATTTAAATAAGGTCTTGTGCTTTAGTGCTTGGTAGAGAGAGAAGAAAAAATAACTTGTGACTGTAGGGTTTGCAACTGAAAATGAATGTGATTCAGGGCTCAGGAAGCGAGGTAGCTGGCAGCACTCCAGGCCTGGGGAGCCGACTAGAGAAGGATGACAGGGCTGTCATGCCTTTCTGTACTGAGCTGGCTGGTTACTGCTTGGATTTATGGCCCTGAACTCTACAAGGTTAGGACCGCACAGCTAGAACCTGTGTGCCAACAGCAAGAGCAGCAGGAATGTTCTGCTAAGAAGTCTCTCCATTGATCTACAGTGTTTGTAATGTACGTATTCTAAATGCTGCTGACTTTGGGTTTATTGCTGGAAACTAACCAGCCAGACTCTGAAACCATCTGGAGCACGGGATCACGGTACTTAGCACTAATCCCTTCTCTGCTCTGAAATGCCAAGGGAGTGATAGTTTCTCACCCTCAGCTCCCTTTGAGCTGCTCCTTGACGAAAGGGGTTTGGTCGATGCAGAGTTCAGGGTGAAGGAGGTAAGGGGCACAAAGAAAGCAAAAATCCAAAGGTGGAACATCAACATCCATAGAGACCTAGACTCCAGAGGCAGCGAGGGACCAGGGATATGGGATTGTGGTCTAAAAGCCAACTTCAGAAGAACTGTGCGAAGTTCTGAGGTGAGGTGCTCACTTAGTGGCTTGGTGGCCCACTGGATAGGCATGGAGATAAAGACCTGCCGAAGCACACTACAGACTAGAGCCCTTTGATCCTAATGAGCTTGGCCCCTGCTGCAAGGTGAACTCATTTGCTAGGCACGTACCTTGATCCTTATAACTGTGCCCTGGGCTGCTGCTGGTGGCAGTTTGAATGGCTGTGGAGCCCAGGCAAGCTCTCCCTGACAGGCTGCATCAAAGGGGCCCAGTGGAGGAGGGCATGACCGTAGGTCCTCTGTAGAGTAGTGGCCATGTGGCTACTGGGATTCTCCAAGTGGGCGGACTAACAAAAGCCTCATAAAATGAGAGGGAACTTGTCCTGGAGAAAGCAGAGATGCAGGACTGTGGATCCTAATGGCTTAGAATTGGGTGACTCTGGAAATAGGAGCTAACCTGGCCTTAGTACCTGGAGGCTGCAGCCAACTTCAATTTTCCTCATCCATTTAGTTCTGAAATTTCCCCCCACCCAAGGAATTTGGACTTCATTAAGGTGGTTTCTCTCCCTTCATGCCCCAGGGGGATTTTCAAAGTCTCTACGATGTAAAAGTCTGCACACAGCATTAGTTTGAGAACATTTTTTGTGAGCAGGGTGTGTGGGAGAAGGGCTTTATCAATGGGAACCTCCTACCCTTTGGTGAATACAGCCAAGGGTATCTTCCTGTGCCCACAGTGATACTTGCTGGTGGAAACAGTCATCTGTGCTGGGCCTCTCATGCCGCTGGGCCACACTGGCAGGCAGCCTGCTTGCTTGAGACTTCAGCATGTGTCCCTGGTTAAGATCTTAGAGTGTGGTGTTCATGTTGTCAGGCTGGGCACTTGTTAGTGGTGTGTGATGCAGTGACATGTCTGTAAGGCAGTGGTGCTCCAACCTTAGTCACCCTCATCATCCAGATTCCATCAAGGCTGTCATGATGTATAAAGAACCTGTTTAATGATTACATAGTATTAGACAAGAGTAATCACAATAGCTGTATTCCTACGGATCTCTCTGTGGAGGTATAGTCTTCCTTGGCTATGTGAGAGCTCTCTGCTCAACCCCTTTATATCTTGGACTCACTGCAGGAGCTTCAGCCAGGCTGAGAAGCCTTCGGAGCAAACATTTCAAGCATCGAGTTTGTTGTGTGTGCTGTTTTAGCCTGAAGAAGAGCTTGAAAGCTTGTCTCTGTCACCAGAAGAAGTTGGTCCAGTTATCTCCCCCACCTTGTCTTTGTTTTAGCCAGAGCTGACAAAGTGGCTTAAGTATGCTGCCTCCAGACCCTGTCCTTTTTAAGCAGAAGGATTGAGACCTGTAAACAATTCTGCAATTCATAGAATAGAATCATAGAAGATTAGGGTTGGAAGAGACCTCAGGAGGTCATCTAGTCCAACCCCCTGCTCAGAGCAGGACCAGTCCCAACTAAATCATCCCAGCCAGGGCTTTGTCAAGCCAGGCCTTAAAAACCTCTCAGGATGGAGATTCCACCACCTCCCTAGGTAACCCATTCCAGGGCTTCACCACCCTCCTAGTGAAATACTTTTCCTAATATCCAACCTAAACCTCCCCCACTGCAACTTGAGACCATTGCTCCTTGTTCTGTCATCTGCCACCACTGAGAACAGCTGAGTTCCATCCTCTTTGGAACCCCCCTCAGGTAGTTGAAGGCTGCTATCAAATCCCCCCTCATTCTTCTCTTCTGGAGACTAAATAACCCCAGTTCCCTCAGCCTCTCCTCGTAAGTCATGTGCCCCAGCCCCCTAATCATTTTTGTTGCGTGCGTTGTCTCGTTCTGAAGCTTTTTGCCAAGGAGATTGAATAGCTCAGGGTGTTGGAAATGATATGCAGGGTCTTTCGCTTCCAGGTTATCTGTTCCATTCCAGATCCAGACTGAATGTCCTAACGTCATTGCTGTCCAGTAGATTGTTGGTTGATGAGAAGTCAAATAGTGTCCATGGTCCTTCCCAGTGGAGATGAGAGAGACAGTAGCCTGGTGGATAGAGCACTGGACTGGGACTCTGGAGAGCCTGGAATAAAGCCTAGCTCTGCCACTGGCCTGCTGCGTGACAGGCCCAGAGAAGGACTCGCCCCAGGTCTCCTGTCTGTGAAGCCTGGATAATGATACTGACCTCATTCGTAAAGTGCTTTGGGATCTACTCATGAAAAGCGCTTGATAAGAGCGATTGGTGTGTCCATGTTCCAGAAAACCCAACTAGCACAGGCACAAGTGGAGACCTCTTACTGGTCTCGTGGAAAGGCTTCAGATTGAAGAATGAGGGAGCCAAGCTGCGTTCGCTCTCCTCCAGGGGAGCCCTGCGGTCAGAGTGGCGCGCACATGGCTGTGGGGAACTGGCCCTGCTGAGGCCAGTGCTGTGGGTACAGGAGAGAGCCCGGAGGTGTGGTATAAGCACACGTCTGCGAATTTGGAAGGACTGGGTTCTAATCCCAGCTATGACCTTTCTTGGTGACCTGGAGTGAATCACTAAACCCCTCTGGCTCCACTTCCCACTCTGTGGAAATGGAGATGATCCTCACTTGCTCCAAAAGGGTGTTGCGAGGGTTAATGACAAATTATATATAGAAAAACATAAAAAATGTCAGCTAAGCAGCCACAACTTAAACTAGCAGCTTTGTCAGTAACATCCAAGGCATGTGGAACTCGCCCAAACACATGCAAACATTAATTTAAATAAGCAGTTATTCCTACCTTGTACAATTCTAAGCCTTTAAGAAATGGGATGCTCTTCCCCTAGATATTCATAATCCCCATGTAATTGGGTGGAACATTTTGCATATTTGGTGAATCTGAGACACAGTTCAGCACACGCTTTGAATTTCTAGCCACACTTATGCCTTGGATGCTCAGGTCTGGCTTGAACAGGGCCGTGTCAGGCTTGGGCAGAGTTACACACGAGTGGAGAGTAGAAGGCAGTAAGCAGGATGGGGCGTGCAAAGGGACCCTAACGTTTGTATCATTGGCAGCGCTGATGCACAGTTGCCAGTTAGTGAGCTCTACGAGGGGAGTGTGTAGCAAAGCACCTCATGATTTCCAGCAAACAAAAGTATAACCAAATCCAGATTGGATGCTCCTTAGCTCAACCAGAAATTGAGCTTGATGCAGGAATTACTGGGTGAAGTTCTTGGAGTACTTGCTCATGTCCATTCCATGCTAGGTGTGTGCACTCCATGTGCACAGTTGCCAGAGTTTTTTCCCTCAATGGTATCCTTTGGGCCAGCTCAACCCCCTCTGGAGACGTGCGGTTATATGCTGGTATAAGGGCGCCGCTGGCCACACACCCTCTCAGTTCCTTCTTACCGCCCGTGATGGTTGACCCCTCTTACTCTGGCAAGGCTTTCTTCTCAATGGTGTTTGGAGACTCTCTTGTTTCTTAGTTATCATATTTAGTGTAAATAGATAGTATCAGAGGGGTAGCCGTGTTAGTCTGGATCTGTAAAAAGCGACAAAGAGTCCTATGGTACCTTATACACTAACAGTTAGTCTATAAGGTGCCACAGGACACTGTCGCTTTTTGTAAATAGATAGTTCCTGTCATCGAGGGACTCCTTCACCCCAGGGGCCGGGCATGCCCTGATCCCTGGGCTTCAAGTCTTGCACCTCCTGTGGAAAACCTATGCCCGTGAGTGACCCGCACTCCAGCTGCTTGAAGTGCTTGGGGGAGACTCACATGAAGGACAAGTGCCAGATCTGTCAGGACATCAGACCCTGCAGTAAAAAAGACAGAGACATTAGGCAGAAGGCTATCCTCAGACCAACCTAAGAGCTGAGCCGCTCCGATTCGGAACCAAGCACTTTGGCATTGGTGCAAAGCTCTTCCCTGCACCATTCACTGGCTACTAATTCACCACTCTTCCCTTTGGCCTGTCGGCAGCCCCCCAAGTATATGGCAGTAGTAGCAGCCTTCCTCAGATGGTGAGGTGTCCAGGTCTACCAGTAACTTGACGACTGGATGATCAAAGGTCGGTCGCAGGTTCGAGTACAGAACAGCATCAGCATGGTCAGAGCCACCGTCTGAGCGCTGGGTCTGCTGGTAAACTAGCAGATGTCAATTCTTGTCCTGGTTCAGAGAATAGAATTTATTGGGACAGTATTTGACTCAACCCAAGCCAGGGCCTTCCTGCCTGAAGCCCGATTCCAGACCATGTTGAACCTGATATCCAATATCAAGGTCTATCCAATCATGACAGCTCGGATTTGCCTCAGGCTACTGGGGCATATACTTGTACTTACGTGGTCCAGCACTCAAGGCTGCTACTCAAACCCCTCCAGATGTGGCTAGTGCAAGTTTACTCCTTGAGAAGACACCACTTGGACTCAGTGCTCATGGTCCCTCCTCTGGTCCTTGCATCCCTGGACGGGTGGAAAGACCGGAGATTGGTTATGGTGGGGGACCCCTCAGCCGTTGATAGCCTTAGTCTTGGACATGTAAGACCTAGGGTGGGGATCCCACCTCAACAACTTCAGGGCCTCTGGTCCCAAGAAGAACTCTCCCTGCACATAAACGTCAGGGAGCTCAGGGTGGTACGCTTAGCATGCCTAGTGTTCCTCCCCGAGATCTCAGGCAAGGTGGTGCAGGTACTGACAGACAATACTGCGGCCATGTTTTACATCAACAAGCAGGGGGAGGCTCGATCTTTAGCCTTGTGTAAGGTGGCCAGCTGTCTGTGGGACTTCAGTGTGAAGCACTCCATTCATCTTGAGGCGTCAAATCTCCCAGGAGCCTGGACTGTACTGGCGGTTCACCTCAGGAGATCCTTTTCCTCTCGCCATGACTGGTCCTTTTACCCAGAGGTCACAGGTTCATCTTCCAAAGGTGGGGGCTCCCCAGGTGGACCTTTTCGCTACCAGACAGAATAGGAAGTGCCGTCAGTTTTGTTCACTATGCAGGCTCAGCCTGGGCTCCCTCTCCGATGCTGTCCTGCTCCAGTGGACAGATATCCTACTTCACACCTTTGCCCCGATCTCCTTGGTTCACAAGGTCCTCCTAAAAATCAAACGGGACAAGGCAAGAGTTATTCTGATAGCCCCTGCATGGCCACATCAACACTAGTTTAGCATGCTTCTGGATCTGCTGGTAGCAACTCCCCTTTCACTCACATGCCATCCGGACCTAATTTCACCAGACCACGGCAGGTTTCTTCACCCCAACCTCGCCTCCCTGCACCTAACTGCATGGATGCTGCATGGCTGAACCCATGAAGAACAGGCTTGCTCGGAACAGGTCCAGCAGATCTTGCTAGATAGTAGAAAGCCTTCCACCAGGGCTATCTACTCGGATAAGTGGAAGCGCATCTCAATTTGGGCTTCTCAGCGTGCTCTCTCTCCCCATCTCGATCTTTCCTCCAGTCTGTCTTGGACTATTTGCTCCAGTTAAAGCAGCAGGGCCTGGCCCTTGCATTTATCAAGGTGCATTTAGCAGCCATCTCAGCCTTCCACCCACTGGTGAACAGCAGGTCAATGTTCTCTCACAAGATGACAGTGTGGTTTCTCAAGTGCTGGAGAGGCTCTGTCCTCAGGTCTGCAAACTGACCACCCCCGCCCCCATGGGACTTAAACCTGGTTCTTTCAAGACTCACGGGTCCCCCCTTCAAGCCGTTAGCATCGTGCCCCCTGCTACTTCTCTCTACTAACCTTCCGTAACTGTTCTTTGAGATGTGTTGCTCATGTCCATTCCATGTTAGGTGTGTTGCTGGAGAATTTTCCCTCAGTGGTATCTGTCGGGCCGGCTCTAGCACCCTCTGGAGTTGCATGGTTATGCGCCAGTATGAGGAGTGCCACCGGCCTTGCACCCTCTCATTTCCTTCTTGCAAGTAACTCCAACAGAGAGGTAGGAGGGTGGGTCATGGAACGGACATGAGCAATACATCTCAAAGAACAACAGTTATGAAAGGTTAAGTAACTGTGTTTTCTTCTTCGAGTGCTTGCTCATGTCCATGCCATACAGAAGGTCGCCTTCCTGGTGGCGATCACCTCGGCCAGAAGGGTCTTTGAAATCAAGGACCTTATGTCAGAACCACCTTACACTGTGTCCTTTAAGGACAAGGTCCAACTGCTCCTCCATCTGGGCTTCCTATCAAAGGTGGTGTGTCAATTCCATAACAACCAAGCCATTTCTCTACCAGTCTTCTTCCCGAAACCTCATGAGAACTGAAGAATGGTGGCTTCACTCATTGGACTTTAGGCGTGCCCTCACTTTTTTTATTGAGAGGACTAAACCCTTCCTCTAGTCCACGCAACTCTTCGTAGCAATAGTGGAAAGGATGAGAGGGCTTCCTGTGTGAGCCCAGAGGATCTCGTCATCGCCTGTATTCGGGCCTGCTACGAGCAGGCGAATGTCCTGCCTTTTGGCTATCTTAACTACTCACTCCACAAGGCTTCGTCAGCAGCATTTCTCTCACAGGTCCCAGTCCAGGACATCTGCAGAGCTGCAACCTGGTCATTGGTGCATACCTTCACATCCCGCTACGCCATCACCCAATAGCCCCAAGTTGACGCCAGTTTCAGAAGAGTAGTGTTTCAGTCAGCATATCCATGAACTCCGAGCCCCCCTCCGGGGGGACTGCGTGTGATTCACCTTGCGTGGCATGGACATGAGCAAGCACTCGAAGAAGAAAAAACAGTTACTTAAACTTTCGTAATTGTTGTTCTTTGAGATGTGTTGCTCATGTCCGTTCCATGATCCACCCTCCTACATCTCTGTTGGAAATACTGGCAAGAAGGAACTGAGAGGGTGCAGGGCCAGTGGCACTCTTCATATCAGCGCATAACCGTGCGACTTCAGAGGGTGCTAGAGCCGGCCCGACAGATGCCACTGAGGGAAAATTCTCCAGCTGCCTTAAAATCTAGGAATCTGAGGATGCCACTCAACGCCTTGTCTCCTTATTAGACATATACTGAGGGCTAATCCTTCTGCAATTCCCATGCTTGAGCCTTTGCATCCAGCAAATTCCTAACAGGATTTTCTTTGGAAACAATCTGTCTTTAAGTGCATGGTAAACTTGCCCATCTCCATTGAATATCTCTCTAATCTCTCTTCTGGGCTGGATCACTCCCATGCCATACCAGTGGCATGGGACAGGGTCTGCCAGTCATGGGCACTTACAGCAAGAAGGAACCACTAACCATGTTCTCCCTCCAAGAAGAGTAATTTCAAAGCCATTTTAGGTAGAGAGAATGTTAAATAAAGATGGATGAACTGTGTGGACTTCTGGACAGAACTAGTGCCTTACCTGTTTGTTTGATCAGTGGGCATACACCACTGGTCATTATTAGAAAATCAGTTGCCAACGATTATCACATGGTGGCATCAGTATTTCCCTTGCTTAGAACAGGGATTTCTATTATGGTAACTGCTGGTAAATGCTGACTGTTTAATGGCTACTGCTGTGTCTCAAGGGAAGAGAACGACAGACAGGAAACCCTTCATCTCCATACGTATTCTACTCCACTGTACAGCCTGACCCCAAAGATTCTTGTTTTTATTTTATTTAGGCTTGGACAAGGCTGTGGGAAGCTGATAATTGACAAATGCTGTTTTCTGGTGTTGGTTAAAGTGCCAAGGAGACTTATCTTTAATAGAATCTCTCACAAAGTTTAGCTGAATTTAACAGCAAGGTGAAGCTTCAAATATTGCCAGTGCTACACACCAACTGCATATACATCATGGATTCCACAGCTGGGAAAAGATGTTTATTCCTTTAGAAGCTAATGGCTTACGTTTTTTGGCAAGAGTCTTTGCTGCTTCAGCAGGCTGGAAATGCTGCAGCAGATCTATTTTTATGGAATTCATATCTAAATTACTAATTCAATCAGTAATGTAATTCTGGTGTTAATTTGCTACTAAATTTGATTTATTCAGCTTGGGGCCCTAAATTTCCCATTTTCAGTGTGTCATTCTGGCAATATGAGTGCATTGTAGAAATTGTCTAAGGGGAAGCTGGAGGTTTGGACAGTTGGGTAGAGGACGGTATGAGCTTTTAGTACTTGGGAAGGCATAGGGAAGTGGTTATGGCTGTGGGATAAGCACACTTACTGGATGTTCC
This sequence comes from Terrapene triunguis, assembly GCF_002925995.2. NCBI lineage: Eukaryota > Metazoa > Chordata > Testudines > Emydidae > Terrapene > Terrapene triunguis. The sequence continues at coordinate 2,150,653 of NW_020664587.1, read as the reverse complement.
AACTAAAATATTCAGCAGTGCAGTAGTTAATGTTGGCATTTAAACTGTCCCAGTTCAGTTTTTTGAGTTAATGCTCCTTTAAAGGGAGTGGGATAGTTCACGCCTTTCAGAGCTGTTTCAGGCAGACATTGCTGCATCAGTTACTCTGGGGGCACTTTTGGAAGATTTTCTTTTTAACAGTGAGGCTTGAAACATTTTTTTAAAAAAGTGAATTCCGTGGTAAGTTTCACAGCTGCAGAATAGAGGAAGGCCTGGCTTAAAATAAAGATGGCAGCAGGTTCTTGATGTGTGAGATCAGACTCTGGGAATTCCATATTGTCTGAATAGAGGGAAATGGTGAGTTATCTTGTAGGATTCCTTACATGTGAAGAAAACTGAGCATTCTTCCGGGAGCCAATAAGCAAGGGAGGTTCAGCTCATGGAGCTTAAGAACACGTGGAGTGATCTAAATAACGTAGTTAGATAACGAAGTGTCAGTCACTCTGATCATTCGTGAATCGTATAGCTATGTGGATGAGGGCTGTGGTTGCATAATCGGCGCTCACATGCAAGTGGCAGTTGCCTTCCATTCTGACATTTTACAGCATGGCTAAGTCTGGTACCCTGTAAAATACGTAGGGAACTCTTTCCTCTCCTACTACACAGATCTGATGAACTAAGTGTCACTCCAGCATGTGGCGATGTGCCTTAAGGTTCCGGTTGACATAGCGTCAGAAAGCCAGGGAAGAGATCCTCTACCAGGAAAGCTCCTGAGGCCATGGCTATACCAGTCTGTTACAAAAGCGTCTCACCGAAACAGCTATTCCAGTTCCATGGGCCAGTAAATATTCATATTTAACTTGGACATTACTGTATGGGCCCAGAGCAGCCCAAGTCTGTCTGTGGTCTCAGTAAGGCCTGGATTGATCACAGGTTTAACAGAACTGCAGTACTACCACCTGTAGCAGACACCACAGTCATCTGGAAAATAACCAGCCATTTCAAACATTCAGCTTGTATTCCACTTGTGCTATTGTATTTCTTTTCTGTCTGGTCAAGTATTGATTCCATTGCTAATATACTCTTTCAGACATGTAGAAATAAATCTTGATCACCCCACACCCATTTTTTGTATATCTTCCCACTACATAAAGGCCTTATTTTAAAGCTAAATTAGGTTGCTGAGTGATAGTGTACTGACATTTATCATAGAGTCATAGAAGATTAGGGTTGGAAGAGACCTCAGGAGGTCATCTAGTCCAACCCCCTGTTCAAAGCCGGACCAACACCAACTAAATCATCCCAGCCAGAGCTTTGTCAAGCCAGGCTTTAAAAACCTCTAAGGATGGAGATTCCACCACCTCCGTAGGGAACCCATTCCAGTGCTTCACCACCCTCCCAGTGAAATAGTTTTTCCTAATATCCAACCTAGACCTCCCCCACTGCAACTTGAGACCCGCTGAGAACAGCCGAGCTCCAGCCTCTTTGGAACCCTCCTTCAGGTAGTTGAAGGCTGCTATCAAATCCCCCTTCATTCTTCTCTTCTGCAGACTAAACAAGCCCAGTTCCCTCAGCGTCTCCTCGTAAGTCATGTGCCCCAGACCCCTAATCATTTTCGTTGCCCTCCCCAGGACTCTCCAATTTGTCCACATCCCTTCTGTGGTGGGGGGCCCCAAAACTGGACACAACACTCCAGGTGTGGCCTCACCAGTGCCGATAGAGGGGAATAATCACTTCCCTCGATCTGCTGGCAGTGCTCCTACTAATGCAGCCCAATTAGCCGTTAGCCTTCTTGGCAACAAGGACACACTGCTGACTCATATCCATCTTCTCTTCCACTGTAATCCCCAGGTCCTTTTCTGCAGAACTGCCACTTAGCCAGTCAGTCCCCAGCCTGTAGCAGTGCCTGGGATTCTTCTGTCCTAAGTGCAGGACTCTGCACTTGTCCTTGTTGAACCTCATGAGATTTCTTTTGGCCAAATCCTCTAATTTCAGATCATTTACAGAGCCAAGCACATAAAAGCAAGGAAATTAAAAGTGAAGTCGTCCTAAATCTCACATTATCCACCTACTATGCACAGTGGGCCCAGTTCAGGGATGGGTTGTTGTCGTTGTCCCCACTGCTGAGTGAGTACAGCGTGGGTCTAAAACTCTCTGTCAGCAGCGTAGTGTTTCACGCCCACTCGGTGCTGGTGTAAACGATCCCAGCAGGTGCTGGGTAAATGGGGAGACTCCCCATGGCCCAGGCACCAGGTGCAGCAAGTCTCCTTTTCTCATGTAAGCTGCAGGAGAGAGAACGTGAGTCGGTTGCCCAAGAGCCCGGTGATTCATGGCCGAGATGGGAATGGACCCCAGAGCCTTGCCTGCGGCGTCCACTGGACACTGAGCTAACCTCACCTCTGCCAGAGCATCTTGTTTACAGGTGGGGGCTGGAATCCCTTCACCCTGCCAGCTTGAGCTCCCACCAGAGAGACGGTCGTACGGCACCACTGCTGTCCTCTGACAGTTGGTGGAAAATAGCCAGGGCTCTGTGACTGACAGCTGTCTCTCCTGTAGCAGTGACCAATGGGAGCGAGGGGTTGGTTTAGGAGCTGGGGGGGGGACAGGACACTGCTGACTTTTTCACTTAAAACTCTTAGTTCGTATTCATCCCTCCTCCCAAGTAAACCCCTTGCTGTTGTGGCTGGTAGCTGGAGCTCATGGACTCAATGCAGTGCACACAAGCCTCCCACAGACCACTTCTCCTAGGCTCCTCCGCTCCCACATGGCGCCTCACCCCTCCCGGCTCCGCCCGTTGTCTAGGTATTGGCCCCTGGTGCTGTGGTGCCTGAGGACCTTCACAAAGCCACAGCCATCTGGCCTCCATTCCATCACTGAGTCTTGACCCAGGGTGCTCTTCTCTGGTTCGTTTGTTGCTGTTGCCTTTGCACCAGCAAGGTCTGGTGTCTCTCTCCCTGGATGTAAATGGGGGAGCTGCTCATCCCCACTTCTGCCCTTAGCGGTTTCCCTCAGGCTGCGGTGGGAGGAAGGTTTGAGCCCATAGCCTTAAGGAGGCTTTCTTGTGGCTGGGGCACCTGCCTGGAAGCTGAAGTCTCCAGCCTACATCTAGAATAGCCTGTGTGCCTAGGTGAGGCTGGCAACGTCTCTGATCTGGGTGCTGAGGGCTTCAGGCTGGTAAAGCCTGTGAGGCAGCTCTTGGAGGTGCAGGCTAGGCCACCCCACTCCTGTGTCAAACACTTGTAACCCTCTAATGGGCAGAGATAGGATATGGGGTGATCAGCCACTTACTGCTCAGCTGATCCATAACTGCATTTCCCCTTGCTGACTAGCACGTTCATCTGGGTTCTCACAGGGCTCTCCTCAGCAGATGCACAAGGACCAGCCACCTTCCCGCCCACTCCTCTAGAGGTTGAAATCAGTATCAGGCTGTCACTTAAGGGGTGAGAAGTCTGGAGTCTGCCCCTGTGAGACTAAAGAGATGGGACTCGGGAATTCGGGGGGTGTTGTCATTTCAATGCCCGCGCACATAGGGAATCCTCTAGTCTGGGAGATGAACAGTTCACCTCTGGAAGCTGGTGTTTACAACTGTTGAAGTAGACAGACATCACTGCATCAGTTACAGTCAGTTCACATGTTGAAGGTTTTCTCCATGACCATGAGGGTAGACATCTGGATCGATTGCAAAAGCAATTACTAATCTATGTGCCTCCATTTGAAACATCCATTGGTGTCTCAGGTTGGGCTCCCAAAATTAGTGGACATTCCTGAAAATTTAGGCCTTATTTCTTTATTTTTCACACATGTTTAAATTCTAGAGCAAATGTTAATCATCTGAGCTGGGTCATTTCACCTTCTGTCCCTATGAGAATATGAGCAGATGAGTGACTAAGGGGGGATAAGGGGGCTGATGCAGAAAAACAAGGAAACTTGAGAAAATGGCTGAGAGGAAAAAGGGACTGTCCCCTTTAACAGTAGGCAAGTATCCCAAAGGGCTGTGTTTTGATACTGGGGCAGCCTGGAGAGCCCTAAGCACCTAGCAGCCTGGAGAGCCCTAAGAAGGAAGTGCGAATGGATTGCATGTGGGGTGTCACTTCATTTAGGTTGGGCAGTACCTTGAGTGGAGCATGCCATCTTACTTGGTCCAGACAGGAGCTAGCACTTTGGGCTGTGGCTAGCAGCCCCAGTCTGTAGGGATCAAGGGTGGAGGCTGCAGCTGCAGTGCATTGGAAAGTTGTGGGCACTGCAAATTTGACTTTTTGCCTGCAAGTGCTAGAAGAGGCTTTCGAACAGAGCACTGTCTCTGTGACTGGCCCTCCTGTTTGGAATGTTTTCTGTGCATTCTCCATGACAGGCCACTACGTATGGTAAAGAAAGGCGGGACTTGATGACAAGCCAGGTAACTTGTATGAAGAGGAAGGACTAGAGCCTTGCTCCTCAGAGAGTTCAGTGCCAATGAAGTAAATGATTTAAAAATATTATGTGAACCAAACGGTACCATAGAATCGCTATGGGTGGTAATTCCATGCTTGAATATTCAGAATATAGCAGTAGGGATATACTATTGACTACCTGACCAGGATGGTGATAGTGACTGTGAAATTCTCAGGGAGATCAGAGAGGCTATGAAAATAAACAAACTCAATAATAGTTAATTAATAATGGGAGATTTCAACGATTTCCATATTGACTGGGAACGTGTTACCTCAGGACTGGATGCAGAGAGAAAGTTTCTTGATACCTTAAATGACTGCTTCCTGGAGCAGCTAGTCCTGAACCCACCAGAGGAGAGGCAATTCTTGATTTAATCCTAAGTGGAGCATAGAATCTGGTCCAAGAGGTGAACATAGCTGAACTGCTTGGTATTAGTGACCATAACATAATAAAATTTAATATCCCTGGGGTGGGGGCACCAAAGCAGCCACTGCGGTAGCTTTTAATTTCAGATAGGGGGGACTACACACAAATGAGGAAGTTAGTTAAACAGAAATTAAAAGGTACAGTGCCAAAAGTGAAATCCCTGCAAGCTGCATGGAAACTTTTTAAAGACACCATAATAGAGGCTCAGTTTAAATGTAGACCCAAATTAAAAAAACACAAGTAAGAGGACCAAAAAAGTGCAACTATGGCTAAACAACAAAGTAAAAGAAGCAGTGAGAGGCAAAAAGGCATCCTTTAAAAAGTGGAAGTTAAATCCTAGTGAAGAAAATAGAAAGGAGCATAAACTCTGCCAAGTGAAGTGTAAAAATATAATTAGGAAGGCCAAAATAGAATTTGAAGAACAGCTAGCCAAAGACTCAAAAAGTAACAGCAAAAAAATGTTTAAATATATCAGAAGGAGGAAGCCTGCTAAACAACCAGTGGGGCCACTGGATGGTCGAGATACTAAAGGAGCACTCGAAGAAGTTAAGGCTATTGCAGAGAAACTAAATGAATTCTTTGCATCGGTCTTCATGGCTGAGGATGTGAGGGAGATTCCCAAACCTGAGCCATTCTTTTTAGATGACAAATCTGAGGAACTGTCCCAGATTGAGGTGTCATTAGAGGAGGTTTTGGAACAAATTGATAAACTAAACAGTAATAAGTCACCAGCACCAGATGGTATTCACCCAAGAGTTCTGAAGGAACTGAAATGTGATATTGCAGAACTACTAACTGTAGTATGTGAACCTATCATTTAAATCGGTTTCTGTACCAGATGATGGGAGGATAGCTAATGTGATGCCAATTTTTAAAAAAGGCTCCAAAGGCAATCCCAGTAATTACAGGCTGGTAAGCCTAACTTCAGCACTGGGCAGATTGGTTGAAACTGTAGTAAAGAACAAAATTGTCAGACACATAGATGAACACCATTTGTTGGGGAAGAGTCAACATGGTTTTTGTAAAGGGAAATCATGCCTCACCAATCTACTACAATTCTTTGAGGGGGTCAACAAACATGTGGACAAGGGGGATCCAGTGGATATAGCGTACTTGGACTTTCAGAAAGCCATTGACAAGGTCCCTCACCAAAGGCTCTTAAGCAAAGTAAGCTGTCATGGGATAAGAGGGAAGGTCCTCTCCTGGATCAGTAACTGGTTTAAAGATAGGATACAAGGAGTAGGAATAAATGGTCAGTTTTCAGAATGGAGAGAGGTAAATAGCCATATCCTCCAGGGGTCTGTACTGGACCAGTAGTGTTAAACATATTCATAAAAGAACTGGAAAAAGGGGTAAACAGCAAGTTGGCAAAATTTGCAGATGATACAAAACTACTCAAGATAGTTAAGTCCAAAGCTGACTGCGAAGAGGTACAAAGGGATCTCCCAAAACTCGGTGACCGGGCAACAAAATGACAGATGAAATTCGGTGTTGATAAATGCAAAGTAATGCACACTGGAAAACATAATCCCAACTATACATATAAAATGATGAGGTCTACATTAGCTAAATTAAATTAGAGATCTTGGTGTCATTGTGGATAGTTCTCTGAAAACATCCGTTCAATGTGCAGCGGCAGTCAAAAAGGCTAACAGAATGTTAGGAACCATTAGGAGAGGGATAGATAACAAGGCAGAGAATATCATATTGCCTCTATAAATCCATGGTACGCCCACATCTTGAACAGTGCGTGCAGATGTGGTCACCCCATCTCAAAAAAGATACATTGGAATTGGAAAATGTTCAGAAAAAGGCAACAAAAAGGATTAGGGGTATGGAACAGCTTTTGTATGAGGAGAGACTAATAAGACTGGGACTTTCCATCTTGGAAAAGAGATGGGGGGGGATATGGTAGAAGTCTATAAAATCATGACTAGTGTGAAGAAAGTAAATGAAGTGTTATATACTCTTTCTCAGAACACAAGAACTAGGGGTCACCAAATGAAATGAATAGACAGCAGGTTTAAAACAAACAGAAGGAAGTATTTCTTCACACAACACACAGTCAACTTGTGGAACTCTTTGCCAGAGGATGTTGTGAAGGCCAAGACTATAACAGGTTTCAAACAAGAACTAGATAAATTCATGGAGGATAGGTCTATCAATGGCTATTAGCCAGGATGGGCAGGGATGGTGTCCCTAGCCTCTGTTTGCCAGAAGTTCGGAATGGGCAACAGGGGATAGATCACTTGATGATTACCTGTTCTGTTCATTTCCTCTGGGGAACCTGGCATTGGAACCGTTGGAAGACAGGACACTGAGCTAGATGGACCATTGGTTTGACCCAATATGGCCGTTCTTATGCTAATTGAGCAGTCCACCTAACTTAAGCCAGAATGTCTCATATTTTAGGAGAAAGGACTATCTTATGGCTAAAGCACGGGACTGGAAGTCAGGAGATTTCGGTTCTTACATGAGATGCAGAAAAAGAATCTGCACGCTCAGCTCTGAGCTCTCTAGTGTACAGCGAAAGTTGCTGCTACCTGGGGATGGCGGCGTTTACAGATAGAAGACACTCATATTCTGATCCACAGCTGTGTGCACGAATACTTATGCCATCGTAACCTTGTGTAAACGATGATCATCGTCTTTCGTTTGACTGCAGTTGTGATTCCAAAGAGCCCGTTTCCTGTCTCTGAAGGAAGTGCCGAGAAGCCCAGCATGCACAGCAGCATGAAGACTGCTTTGGGGCCCCAACCTGAGCAAAAGCGTCGCAAGTCGGGCAAGAAGCGCGGCCGGACGCCCAAGGCCTTGATCCATCACCCCATCCCTACCCCCTCCAAATCTGTGGAGCCTCTGAAATTCCCCAAAAAGAGGGGACCAAAGCCTGGCAGTAAGGTAGGTGACAGGGTATGTGCCTGTGATCACATGTGAATGGAGCGTGCTGCGTGTGTGCCTCTGGGGTGGAGAGCAGCTGTGTTTTTGTGCAGGGGCGCTGGAACAATTTGTATAGTGAGGGTGCTGAGAGCCATTGAACCAAACTGTAAACCCTGGATATGATGGAAACCACTTTTAAGTGAGGAGTTGCGGCAGCACCCCCAGCACCCTCCGTCCCCTTGTTGCAGCACCTATGCTTTTGTGTGTTTAGGAGACAAAGTCCAGCCCTAGGACTGACGGGTAATGGGAGCACACCCATGGAGTGTGGGGGTTGGGAGCATCTCTAGACTCCAGGTCCTCAACCCAGCAGGGGCTGGCAGCACATGCACTGGGCAGGGGTGTGGAATGGAGGGAGTAACTAGACTCCAGCCTCACACCCCCAGGGATGAGCATATTTAACAGTGTCAGGAAGCGTGGCCAAGCAGGGGGTAGGGTCTGAAGAGGGTGTTGGGTGGAGGCGGGGTCTGATGAGGGCGGTGGGCTGGGGGGTGTGGTCTGATGAGGGCAGTGCAGGGCGGGAGGTGGAGTCTGATGAGCGTGCTGGGTGGGGGATAGAGCAGGGTGGGGGCGGGGTCTGATGTGGGCGGGGGGGTTGAGCAGGATGGGGGCGGGGACAGACGAGGGTGGTGGGTACAGAAGGGCAGGGGGTGGGGTCTGATGTGGGTGGGAGGCTTGAGCAGAGTGGGGTCTGATGTGGACTGGGGTAGAGCAGGGCAGGGGCGTGGTCTGATGAGGGTGGTGGGCGGGGCAGGACGGTGTGGGAGCGGCGGGATGGTGAGCATGTGTAAAAGGAGAACTCTTTCCAATCCCTTTCTGCAGAGGAAACCTCGGACTTTGTTGAATCCAGCCCCCACCTCTCCAACAACTAGCACCCCAGAGCCAGACACCAGCACTGTGCCCCAGGATGCTGCTACTATCCCCAGCTCTGCCATGCAGGCCCCCACAGGTACGCTGGGCTCGCCCCCTCAGGGAAGATGATGAGTTCAGGAATCTGGGGGAACCCAGAAAATATCAAGTGAAGATACCACGATTTCCAAACATGGCAGCAAGTCTGGCTGGTGTGGGAATAAGAGTGGCCTAACGCAGAGAAGAATCAGGCTGGAAAGAGACCCAGAGGCTCCCTGTGCCTTCCCTCATCTCCTCCGCTTCTCAGGAACGTAGCTAGAGCTGGGCGATTGCACTGCATTTTCCTCCCATGAATTATTGCTTAGAGGTACCTAGTGGCGTCCCCTGGGGGTTGAACAGAGGGATGTCTTCATGGACACTCGAGACCTTTCACTCTGGGCTGAGGCTCACCGTGCAGCTAGGGGCAGAGTGCTCTCTTGGAGCCATATGGTTGGACACACACATCCTAGCAACTCAGCTGCTCTAGGAGGGGCATTTCTCCAGGCCCATGCTGCTCTGAGGCAGGAAGGGCTGCAGCACCCTAGTTCTCTCTGAAACTAGAGAGGGGGGCAGGCTCAGCTGTTGAGTCACCCCAGAACCCTGCATTAAAAGTCAGGGTGTCTGCTGCAGAGTCTTGCTGGGTCCATTGAGCTCCTAGTAGGGTGGAGAGGCAGCCAGAGTCGCTTTGGGCACAAAGGAGCCAGGGTCGAGAGCCTAGAAAGACCAAGCTAAGGTTTCTGTGGGGTTCCAGTCTTGAGTCCGAACTAAAGCTGACCCCAGAAGGGGGAGTCTGATGCTAACTCTGCCCAGCACACGGTCTGGCTGGGCCCACTCTCCCTCAGCACAGCTGGACAGATATCCAGGGAAGCCTAAGGGACCTAGGCTGGAAATTCAATGGGAGCTGGGTGCTGAACTCCCCTAGGCTCCTTTTAGAGTCTCAACCGTTATCCGGACGCTCAGCACACCCACAGCTTGGCATACTTGGAGCACTAGGACAGAGGCCGTGGAGGAGATGCTAGCATGGCGGAGGATGAGCCCAAGGGAAGCGAGGAATCAGCATTGTGGGCTTGTACCTCTTCTAAATATGCCTTGTGCTGGTAGGCAGCAGACTAGTGGCTATGCTGGACTGGCTTGTTTCATCCTGTTTGTGAGCATATGACAGCAGGCAGGCTCTGTACTGGCAGGAGGGCAGGGCTGTGGGCGGGCGGCTCTCGCGGTGTAATGGTGAGCCTATGACAGGGCAGGCTCTGTACTGGCAGGAGGGCAGGGCTGTGGGCGGGTGGCTCTTGCGGGGTAATGGTGAGCCTATGACAGGGCAGGCCCCATGCTGGCAGGAGGGCAGGGCTGTGGGCGGTCGGCTCTCGCGGGGTAATGGTGAGCGTATGACAGGGCAGGTTCTGTACTGGCAGGAGGGCAGGGCTGTGGGCGGGCGGCTCTCGCGGGGTAATGGTGAGCGTATGACAGGGCAGGCCCCATGCTGGCAGGAGGGCAGGGCTGTGGCAAAGCAGGGATGGGTGTGCTGGGCAAGCAGCTCTCGCAGGGTAACCTTGAGCCTTCTCTCTCTCTGCAGTCTGCATTTACTTGAACAAGACCAGCAGCACCGGGCCTCACCTGGACAAAAAGAAAGTTCAGCAGCTGCCTGACCATTTTGGACCAGCTCGGGCCTCTGTGGTGCTGCAGCAGGCAGTACAGGCCTGTATTGACTGTGCTTACCATCAGAAAACTGTCTTTTCCTTCCTGAAGCAAGGCCATGGGGGAGAGGTCATTTCAGGTAAGAACCAAGCTTTCTCCCCCCTGCCCTGCTTTCTGAGAGATCTTTGATGGAACCATCTCCCTGGAGCACAGCACCGTCCTGATGTCAGCTGTGGCCATCCCCAGCTGGGGAAGTCTCCATGGGAGTCTGGAAGGCTCTGAGTGCTGTACCGGATTGCTGTATAAAGCCTAAACAAGTGAGGATCGCTTCTCCAGCCATAGGAGGGGTGTATAACATGCTTGTGCATGTAGGAATAAAACTCCCATGTGCCTTCCAGCCAAGAATCACAGTGTCATTCTCAGCCACTAATCAATGCAGTCCCTAGCTCATGGGGTGCTGTGGGAAGTGTCACTTTCTTTCCCCATTTTACAGATGAGAAAACTGAGGCACAGAGAGGTGACATGACTATCCAAGGCCACACAGCTCGTTGGTGGCAGATCTGAGAACAGAATTCAGCCTCCTTGGTTCCCAGTCCTGTGCATTAGCCTCAAGCCCATCCTCCCCTGTTTCATCCCTGTTCTTTGTGCTACATTATGTTTGTTTCTTTTCAGTGATACCAGCTGCTTCCTAAACCCGTAAGAGAAAGGGGAACATTCAGCAGCTTCAAGCTGATCCATGGTGTATCATGTTAGTTGTGCCCTGCCTCATTAACCATCAGTGTAGGGTGCCTGCAAATATACCCATGAGCACCAGGGAATTGTGCTCCGAGTCCTCCTGGAAGTGCCCCAGAGAGAGTCCCACAGGTCTGGTACAAGGGGCTGGGAAGTGTGAACCCTTCTCTCCTGGACTTTGACTCCATCAGGTCTGTCAGAATGCTGCTGCTAGACTCATCTGATTAAGGGCTTGGGTACACAGGGCTTTATTGCAGACTAACTGCTGTTTTTTCTAATTAACCTGGGCTGTGTCCACACAGCACAGTTCTTCCAAATCAACTGTGCGAATTGGATAATCCACTTTGAAGTGGATTAGGTTAATTTCAGAATGAGTTAATGTGGAGAAATGTTCATATGGACACGTCTGTATTTTGGATCAACTTTTCAGTCCTCCCACTGATATCCCACACTGCATCGCTTCACGCCAGGACTGACTTGTCTGTGTGTACGCTGTCTGCTGTGCTGGGCTCATGGCGACTGGATGGCCCCATGTTTAAATGGTGGCACACAGCCAGCAGCACCCCTTTTGTGATTCCTGGAGTGTTACAGCAAACACCTGGAGATGTGCAGCAGCGGGGTTTCCTTGAGGAGCCAGTGCAGTCATGCCTAAACAGCAGCCATCCTGAGGAGAAAATACACATGTACAGCTAAGCAAATGGCCGAGAGGGTCCATCCTGGGACGTGGCTCAGTCCTGCAACACAGGGAAGGAGTGCCGCTGGCAGGATGACCGAGGGGCTGTCCTAAGATGCAGTTCACTCCTACAACACAGGAAAGCAGAGCTGCTGGCAGAATTATAAGAACAGCCAAGGACAGACATGGCCTGACAGTGCTCCAATTACCTGCCCCTACTTTAAGGAGCTGGATTGGATTTTCCCTGGTACATTGAGGACTGTGCCAAGGCACCGAGGAAAACCCCAGTCCCAACCAGGACTTGGAGGAGGAGGAGGTGTCCCCAGCAAGCCAGGATCTCTTCTCCAGGCTAGAGCCTGACCAGATCCCGAGGAACAGATAGCCCCCAGGAGCACACAGCCTGATAGTCCTGGGCAGAGGGCCTCGGCCAGTAAGTATGATGTGCTGTATTACAATTAAACTGTGTTGATGCGGTTAAAACTTTGTTCTGGGAGCCCATTAGATGCCACCATTTTGGGTGGATGTGAACTCTGCTTCTGTCCTCCTCCTCTCGTGCTCAAAATGGTGTCCATGCCTCAGAATTAGAGTTCTGCAGGGTTTACTTCCCTGATACTTTCATTTCCCACAGCTATCTGTCACACCGCCTCCTGCCCCAGCCCCGGTCCTGTCCTCCTTGTGGTCCCTTCTCCCAGTTGTCCACTGTGGACTACCCGCAGCCCTCCTGCCACAGTCAAGCCAATGGTACCGTGGTGGTTGTAATGTAGACATGCTTACTCAAAATCACTTATAGGAAAATAATACAACGTAAAAGACTTTGCTTCACAGTTTGATCAATGGCCTGAGATTCCAGCTCTGTTAGCATTTCATGAGGTATAGTGCCAGAGTTAAATGCAAGAATTAAACTCCCATCGCCTTTCTGAACAAGTCCCTTCTCTGCTCTTGGTGATCTGTAGTAAGGTTACATCCTCCGACGTTAGGCCTGCCTGCAGAGGTGCACATGCAGTTCCTAACCTGGCCTCTGCAACTCCCCAGCCCCAGGCCAGGCAAACCTCCAAATCTTTCCACCTACCCCCACCACCCCACCCATGCAAACCACTGGCCTAAGCCCCACTGCCTACCGCAGCCCCCCACCGCACCAACTGCCTAGGGTTAGAACAGGAGTTGTGCAAAGAGGGAGTAAAGTGAAACTCTTCTGCCACCTCCAAGCTCTCCCCAGGTGGAGACGGGACCATTGCAATGGCATTCCGAAACTGAGGGAAAAGCAACATTTTATCACTGTGATTCTGGTTCCTGTGGCAATTATAATAACTACTTCTGTTTCTTGCTTCCCAGCTTCTGCACCTGACACCGTGAAAAGGACTGTTAGTAACTTCCAAATGCCTGACTAATCTCTGGGCCAGGGAAAAGAAGGCCAAAGACAATGTTTGAGGACCTCAGGACAGCATTGCTGAAGAGGGATAAGAAGCCAGAGGAGTGGAGGAAGTTCTTGCAGAGAGAGGACAGAGAACATGGAGAGAGTGACCGGGAGAGGCAGAGACAGCTCCTGGAGTTCATGCAAGAACAGACTGTCTTGATCGAGAACATGATGGCGCCATATTCTGCCACAGCCCCACCACCTCAATTCCAACCCACTCCAGCCCTGCAATCCATGGAGAGGAATGCGTCCTGGGAGCAGCAGTACCCTTCCCAAAACTCTGGCCACAGGCGTTTCCCACCCCACCCACCAGACTGAAAACAGCTCCTTCACCCCCATAATGGCAAACAATGGTTTCTTCCCTGGTCACTCCACAGGCCAAGGAAAGACATTAGGCAGAAATCCTGCCCGTACATATGCCTGTGACTTGTGCAGCACTAACGTGTGCACTCAGTACTTGTGTCATGTGCTGCACTTCTGCACTGTCATGTTGTGTAAAGCTTGCATTGTTATGCACAGTGTGCACTGTTTTATGTTCTGGCTCATGTTACAATGGATACACAGTTTTGATCAATAAATGTTGTTTGCACTATTTGATGTTCAGTAAGTGATTTTTGACAAAAGTTCAATAAACTTTCATAAAATACCACCTCTCCCATGCACATAATAAAATGCCCTTTCCCAAAACTACAGCACAAAGTATTTAAAAAGCAAAATAAACTTTTTTCACTAGTCCATACAGAGCAATGAAACCCTGCCACAATGCACAATCAAATTACATTGCAACATTTCAGCTCCTAGCCTCAAAGTAGGAGCCCAAGGCATCCCCTGACCTTGTGGCCTTGACAGTTTGCTGCAGTATGCTGTGGCCATTCATAACATTCTGAAAGTCTCTGTACCTCTCTCTCCCAGCCATCAGCAAGGCTCTCTCCCTGCTCTCTCAGATGTGCAAAGCACAGCAAGGCAGCGATCAGGAGGCAGCTACTGCACAGCAGCCTCCCACCTCATCATGAGACGTCGTCGTCTCCCTTTCAGCCTTCCACGTGCATACTCCAGTGTCATTCTGCAGCTACTCGGGTCAGAGCCGAACAGCTCCCTGTTCCTGTCCAAGTCTCCTGTAACAGGCTTCATAAGCTCAGGGTGAGCTGGGTCTCCCACACGGATGGGGAATCGCAGCACCATTAATGTCCATAGCCATCCTGGAAGCACAGTTTCCACTTTTCATTAAATAAAACTGTGCGTTTCAAAAGATCCTGGTAACATGGACTCTCCAGACCAACCCACTTAATATTGGTGAACCTGCCGTGGAGGTCAGCCAGGCCTAGGAGCAGCAGAGAGAAATACTCCTTGCTTTTGGTGAACTCTGAGGCCTGGGGAGAGGGGCAAAGGATAGGCATATGGCAGTGGCCCTGAAAAATTCAAAAACCCCAGCTATGCAAATCCATCAACAACCTCCTGTGTATTGCCAGGCTCTGGGACCCCGGACATCAGCACATACCTCCATGACAGCAGCCCAGACAGCTGATCTACCAACACCAAACTGGTTAGCTACTGATCAGCAGCATTGAGGGTGGTGAGCTTCCTGATAGTGATGGTCATGCCCTTCTCCACACTGAGGGCAGCTCTCATGTTGGTACGATGCCACTGCAGCTCTGGGGTTCCTCACAGATGTCTCGGGAAGGGCCCGTTCTCATCCTGAAGTTCTGCCTCCTCTACCTCAGGCCAGGATCATTGTCCTTCCCCCCCCCAGCCAGAGCTGACGTCCCAAACCCAGAAATAGCATCCTGTAGGGCGAAACTGCTCCAGAAAAACATTCTCCACAGTTAGCTGCTCAGTTTCATCCTTCTCCTCCTGCTCTACCAAAAATAGCTCAGCAGCACGACAGCTGCCCAGATGTGTGATCACAAATACATGTGTGGCAGCCTGGACTGCAGTACACAACTGTGTTCCTTCCGTGCTGGCTGACAGCAGTGTGAGAATGGCACTGACTTGCAAAAGACAGATGACTCCTGGGATGTGATGAGAGGAATCATGGGAATTTGCTGCTCTGACCCCAAGACTCAGAATTCCAGTGCCTTATGGTAGCTAACCCACAATGTACCATGAGAAGAATCCCAGAATGCATAGAGCCCAGCAGCGGGACAGCACCATGAAATACCCACTTAGAACTTTGAAAAGAGTAAATGCCATGTGTACACTCGGATTCAAAGAAAGTAAGTAAAAGCCGGCCATGTGCACACAATTACTTCAGAATAGTTATTCCGCAACTGTTA
The DNA here is from genome assembly GCF_002925995.2 of Terrapene triunguis. Taxonomy (NCBI): domain Eukaryota; kingdom Metazoa; phylum Chordata; order Testudines; family Emydidae; genus Terrapene; species Terrapene triunguis. The sequence goes on along the minus strand of NW_020664587.1, from coordinate 2,135,271 downwards.
GTGCACACAAATCTAATCCACCAAACTCCACCATGCAGACAAGCCCGAAGTCATTTCCTTCTAACATCCTACCACTGGCTCCCCCTGCAACCCCTTACATACAGAAAAGCTTCTTGTAAAAATTCACAAGGCTGCTACATTGCCCTCCTTGAGATCCTTGGACGGGGACCCCGAGCCAGGGGCCAGAGAGTGCACAGAGAGCACCAGTTAGACCTAAGGCCTCTCTTTTCTCTTTCTTGCCCAGTGTTTAGGTGGATAATGTGACACCACCCAATAGGTGTCTTAAAAGAGAACGTTCCCCTTGGCAGCTCTCCCGGCTGCAGCTGAGGGGCCGCAGTATTAGTGAACCAAAGCGCAGGTTTCACCAGCTGTGAGGTTGCACTCCAGACTCTCCAAAGTTTGCCAGAGTCCTCCAGGAGTAGGTGAGGAGGGTGAGGGGTGGAGCTTTTGTTGTTTCTCATGCAAAAAAAACCCCCCAGAGATAGCCCCAAGTCCCTTCTCCGACCCACTATTTTTTTATTTTCTTTTTAAGTACTTTGAGGTCATATTTATCCACCGCTCACGAGCAGGAAGCACAGACCCTGTCCTTGCATGCCCTTCAGTACACCTTTAAAGATAAGCTTTTCAGGCAAAACAGACACACCTGATGCTGGGTGCAGCAGGCTGGTTCTGGCCTGTCCCAGAGAGGAGAGTTCCCCGGCATTAAGCCAGGGGAAAGCAGTGGCTTTTGTTTGCTTTAGTTAGCCAGGTGAGGTGGAGGTACAGGAGCTGGCTGTGCAGCCTGGGAGTTTATGTGTTCGGCTCTGTTTGTTTCTGTCTCCAGCCGTGTTTGATCGGGAACAGCACACTCTGAATCTGCCGGCAGTAAACAGCATCACCTACGTCCTCCGCTTCTTGGAGAAACTCTGCCACAACCTGCGCAGCGACAACCTCTTTGGGAACCAGCCTTTCACTCTGAACCATATGCAACACTCCCACGCGTACAGCCACGACAGGTACCTACCAGGTAGGAGCTGGGGCTGGGGGTGGGCTTTCTGGTGTCCCTCGAAGCACCACGTCCTAACCAGACTTTACCCTTCAGCTAAGAGATGGCAGCGGTACGGACGGCAGAGTCTAGTTTGTGGGTTCACTGCACGACATCTACTGTCACTCACACCCCCAGGATCCCCGATGCTGCACTTTCTGCCTGTGCTACCTGATTTCCATTTGTGCCAACAGATCTCCACTCATCTGTCTCACCCTCTCTGCATCGCTCATTCCCTGCGTGGCTAGTCTGAGAAATGTAACCTGATCTAGGTTACTGATCCATTTAGGAATTAGGGTGAGAGACTTTGTGTAGAGAACAGAAAGGTGATCCCATGCAGTAGGTAAATGGAAAATTTCACTAAGTCGTACCTAAGTCGTGGCTTCAAGTATCAGGGGGTAGCTGTGTTAGTCTGTATCTACAAAAACAACAAGGAGTCTGGTGGCACCTTAAAGACTAACAGATTTATTTGGGCATAAGCTTTCGTGGGTAAAAACCTCACTTCTTCAGATGCAAGAGTCGTGGCTGTGACTCTTGTCCCAACAGAAAGAACACGCTTGCCAGCAGGAAAGCTCAGTTTACACCTCGGGACTGGGAGCCATACTGCTGGCGTATTGTGGTTGGACTGTGGTTCTCTTGGCATGGCTGGTGCTCTCGCTGTCTGAAGCAACACATCCTGGGCATGTTGGCTCATGCCACTGTGCAACAGAGACTAGGTTGCAATTTAGCTCTGCAATTAAAGTGCTACGAGGTAGACTCACAAGAGGACACATAGTGTCCCAGCAAGGACTAAGTGATGACACCCCACAATGCAGGAGGGACAGACTGCCATGCGAGAGCCCATGGCAGGCTGCTGGAATCCTGTAGAGGGGATGGGAGAGGAAATCCCTCCCAAGCTCTTTATCTCAAACTCAATAAAGGTTCCAGGGCTAATGGGTCATCCTGTCCCTTTGCTCCACTGCTCCAAAATGGGTGAGTGACTAGCTTAGCAAAAGTGAAGGCAGCCCAGGGTTCACACTGGAAACCAGCTACTGTTGGCTAGTGGCTGGGAACTAGGAATCTCCAGTGTGCATACATCCTGGGGTGAAATACAACCCAAATCACAAGTGAGTGCAGGCTGGAAACACTTGGGAAGCAGCAGCTTTTCAGGAAACCAAGAGGTCATTGTGGGCAGTAAAGTAGATCTGAGCTTGCCATGTGAAATGTTGCAAAAAATCAGATACAAATCTGGAGGCATCTCATCACAGATCATCCTGTTAGATGGCCCTCTGAGACTGTTCCTGGCAGGCTGCGTACAGTGCATGGACCTTAGTATTCAAAAATTGGAGCCATGTTGGAGGGAAGGGCATTTGGAGAAGCGCAACAGTGCTGGTGAGGGAGCTGGAGGGATGGGTTTGAAGAACTCAGGGTATAACTGGGCCAAATAATGACTAAGGGATAGAGAATTTCCTAATTGTCTAAGGCCTGCATATGTGTAAAGGCTGCGCAGACTGTGGAGGGAAGGAATGGTTTGGGGTGAATTGAGATGTATAACTAGGAGAAACAGAATGAAATTAATTAAAGGAGATAGAATGGCACAGCACCTAATAGTTGTGTGCCATCACCAATAACTCTGATTTTCAAAATGTTGCAAAATGAAAATTAAATTCAAAGCCATCAAGCTCCAGATGGCTCCCAGAGGTTTGCCAGGCTGATGTGAGGTTGTACATGGGTCATAAATGATCCAGGCCGGACTGAATTTCCCAGGAAGTCTCCATTCCTAAGTAGGGCTTGTTCTCTTTTATAGACAGAAGCAGTTCATTAGACGGCACTCTGCAGGGACCAGGCCGAGGTACAAAGCGATACTCCCAAGATTCCCCTCCATACAGCGCTCCTCTCTCCCCCAAGTTACCAAAGAATGACCGTCACCCTTTGGAAGGTGAGCACAGCATCGCTTCCCAAACCTGGCTGTTTATAGTTACTCTTAACCAGTGTAGCATGATTGGATTTACAATGCCAAATCAACCATGGGTCCAGCAAGTCTGGTTTTCAGACTCCAGCAGGGGCCAGTGCCTAAGGCGTCATAGGAAGATGAAGAAAATCCAGTACCCCAAGCCAGTTGCATGGACCAACCCTTTATGACCCCTGCTTTGATCATCTTGTGCCATGAAGCATGAGACTTGACTATCCTTATTTTAGTCTCTATTATTATTATATGTTGTTAACGGTCATAAAATTATCCAGGCATTCTTAATCAGTCCAGCCACCGTATTGTACTCCATGATCACCACCTGTAGTGAGTGCCACAGGTCGACTCTGTGCTAGAGGGAACCTGCTTCCCTTTTCCAGCCATTTTCCCCCCAATATCCCATCGGTCCCTCAGTCAGTGCATGGGAGCTCTACCAGGATTTACCTCAAAGAGCAGCATCCAGGAAACCAGCTAAGTAAACCCACCTGCCCAAACCTCTTGGCTCTCGGAGAGTTTCTTTCGACTTCTAAACTGCCAGTCACATGAATGCTGGGGAGGATGTGCTGGGCCACATGACCAAACGTAGCTGGATGAATGCCCTTTTTGTCATTTGGTCCATCAGCCTGTGTGCACGCGGGAGACATTTCCAGAGGGCCGATGTAGTTGGAAGCTTTCTCTGCCTAAGGATTTGAGCTGAAAGATCCAGGACTGTAGAGCTTCTCTGTCAGTCTTTGTGTAATGGAGTAAATATGTTTTAAGCGTCCTGTAGCCTTTAGACTAACAGATGTGCAGTGCGAATGGCCTTGATGTAAGGCTGCAGACTACATTAGCCAGGAATGAGTGTGAGCATCAGTTGCTCTGTTTAAATCCCTGTGTTCAGTAAACATTAGGAATAAAATCCGTGTCTTGGATCACGGTGAGAATCTGTGCAGGCCATTTTCAGCTTTTCTTGCACAGTTCACTGGTCTGTAACATTCCCTCCGGCCAACAGGTTTCCCAGAGAATAGAAATGAAAGTCACTTTCCTTTCACTCACTTAACCCTAGACCAGCTCAAGGCTATTACTGCATCCAAAGCCTCTGCGCTCAGACTGACGTTCAGTGTGGTGTCCAGAAACGCCCCGGTGACGGGAACGATTAGGATGTAAGGCATCAGGGTGTTCAGTCAGTAGAGTAACAGTCTACAAATAACTAGCAGCTAATCTGCCCTTCCAGCAGTGGGTTCTCCAGCTACAAGAGGGGAAACCCTTGTCTGCGCTGCAAAGAGAATGCTTGCTGGCGAGGGTTTCCAGTGCTGAATGCAGTTTGGCCCTAACCTCAGTGCTTAAGTGGTGCTGAATGCAGCTTGATTTGGGGCTAGGCTTGCAGCTGAACTGCCATTAGCCCTAGCTCGGTTTGTAGTGTCCACAAGGCCTCAGACAAGCCTGCAGTGTCACTGTTTAAATGGCTTCTCTTTGGTCATTGCACAGGAAATTTGTTTTTCCAGCTTTTTTCTTTAAAAAACAGTTCATTTAATTCACCCAGAGAGAAAACAGCCTTCGTAATAGGTTTACAATTAAAAGACATTAGCATTTGTCATGTCTGGTGCAAGATGCAGCACAGTCCAGGTGTTCCACTTTACCTACATGGGGATCACGTTTGTCATGCGTTGGCAGGTTTGAAGGCTGGGAATTGTGACTGAATGCTGTGCTCGCAGTGTCACTTCAGCATCTCCTCCTATCAGGGTGGAGGCTTTGCCATGCTTGGAGAATTTGCCATCCAAATATTTTCTTCTTCTGCTTGAATTCTGTGCTGGGACAAATGCATTTGATTCCCCTATGCCAGCGTTGTTGGTTTTTTTGTTTTTTTTGGGGGGGGGGGGCAGCGAGTGGCAGCTCAAATAACTCAGAACTGTTGTAAGAGTCTCTTTGCTGGCCCTGGGAAAAGTTGCTCTTGTGGCCGGTATGGGAGGGTGTCTTGTGATGGTTGCATAGCATAACCTGTGGTACAAAGGCAATGCACCTTCGTCCATTAACCGCTTTCTTCTCTTGCAGTTAGACTTAGCAGGTCCTTCACAAAGAATTGTCTGGAATGGTCCCTAGGGCTCTGGGCTGGCGGGGCTGACTTTGTCGTGTAGCGGCTGTGCATTCATTAACAGAATCTATCCTGACCGTTCTTGCACAAGACATGCACAGTAACGTGCACAGCAGAGGAGAGTATCCCAGGGCACTAGATGCACTGGCTTAAGCTGTAAATCATCCCTACGAACATCATATAACCGTCCAGAACATACAGCTCCCCTTCTCCCCCCATCTCGTTCCCCAGCCTTCCCCCCTCACCTGGGGAAAAGGGGACCCTAGTAGGTGCCCCGGAGGTCAGTAAATCCTGGTTCAAGTCGAGCTAGAGAGAAAGTGAATTGCAATCCTGTGGGCCTGCACCGAGAGCACCCTGCTGCCCGCGCCCTCCCACTGGCACCAGGGGAGGGGTAGTGTGAGCGCGTCCATTGATCATAGCTGCAAAGGCCTCGCTCGAGCTCAGCAGTCATGTTACTAGCTGCAGTAACGTTCCATCCCTGCTAAGCCCCAGCCGCATGGCAGGGCCTCCCCCACCTCTATTTGCTAGACCCTCTGGGAAGTCTTATTTTAAATGAGGAGAACTACAGCCTGTTGGGCATGTTATGGAGCCCAGTTCTGTGTATGAATAGAGTCCTCCTGGCAGGTTGAAAGAGACAGTGGCTGATGGTTAATGGCACCTCAGTGCTGGAGCCAACCTGACAGCGGCAGTGACAACGGCGTGTGTCGTTATTAGAACTAACCCTGGTGGTTGAGGAAGAGAGCCTGGGGCTGTCTGTGTCTGGGAAAAGCCTGTGCCAGTGTCCAGAAAAGGCCTATGTCAACAGCTGGAAAACCCAAGCAAAGCCAGTTAGCTGGGCCCGTCCCTTGAGGGTTAGTGACCCAGAATGGGCTCAACCCAGTCCTGTGGCTCTGGCTCCCAAGCCAACGCCTCCTTCCACTCAGAGAGCTGTTCTTAGAGCAAGGGCTTGGGGCCAGCAGTAAGGATAAGTAAAGCAGGCAAGGCTTTGGAGCCTTATGTCCCATGTGGGATCTGCAAGCCACTGCCAGTTCTGTCTTCCTCTCAAGCAGTAGAACCAGTGTGAATGTGAAGAACGGCGGGGAGGGGGTGAGTCAATTCACTCCCTGGCCCAATTCCCCCACCCAACAGGGGGCTGAGATGGTGCTCAGTTGGGGAGGGAGGGTTCACATTAGTGGATGATAGCAAGGTGAGGGGGAGAGCAGGAAAGAACAAATGCCTTTAACCCAGATTGTCCCAGAGCTCCTGTTCTCACTGGTGGAATTGTGAGCCAGAGAAGGAATTCCCCTTCTGCGTGGATTTGGGGAACACTTCCAAATCTACTCAGAACAGGCGACTTTCCACCCTTGTCTGCCACTGGCAGACAAAGGAAGGAGCTCGTGGAAGCAGCAGGAGGATGTGAGAGTGCAGGATGGGACTGGTGTTGATGCTACAAAAGGAACAGGTAGTGCACACATCTTGGTATGGACCATAAATGCAGCTAAATGGCGCTCAAGAGCAGCAGGACTGAAACTTGCTAGACAAACACCACGTTGCAGCACTTAGTAAATGACCCCTTTCTGACTGATTTCTCCAGCACGCCGTACAGGGAATGCTGCTGTTGCTCATGCTTGTGTGTGCTGTATAGAATTGTAACTGTGTACTGCATACCCCTTATTGGTTCTGACTGCAGCTTGGTGCCTTACAGGTGAAACCTTTGTTCTGGGAGACGGCCTCCCAGGTCCCCTGGAACCTCGCCTGGACCCAATGGACTCTGCCTTGAACTCTGTCAACTCATCCAGTCCCAGCAGGAACTGCAGAGACTACCGCTTGCAGGGATACAGGCATCTGCACCAGCCCTCTAGCCTCACTCAAGGCAATGCTTCTGCCTTGCGTAGGCTTAGCTCTGGGGGTAAGTCATCCTGCCAAGGCTCTTCGTTTGGCAATATGGAGCTTTGCTAGCTCCTGTTACATCTTTCTAATGCCAGCAAGTACCCGAGACTGGCCTCTACATTGTCAGTTAAACAGGCAGTTTGTTAGACATATGTTCTAGAGATGGATGGTACGTTGGTGGGTGGAGTTGTGGGTGGACAGTCAGTGAACGGCTTGGTGGCTGAATAGGGATGTGGAGGTCAGTGGCTGAATGGGTAGAAATGACGAGCTAGGTGTTGATGAATAGGTTGGGGTGTGTAAGTTGAAGCAGTTCAGATGATGAATCGATTGCTGAATGGATGGGGATTTGAGAGGTGATAGCTGAATGGATTGGAAGCAGCTTGAGTGAGGAGAACTGACTAGCTGAGTTATGAATGAGGACATGCGGGGTGGATATGTGGGCAGATGGGATGAATATCGGCCAGCTGATGAACGGATGAGGTGAACCTAGTTGTGTGGGTGCTTGCCGATCACTAGTGACACATCAGTTATATTGTGATATATATAAAATAACAGATGTGTAGGACAGGTGCAGTGAAGCTGCTAAATGCAGTAAATCCGCACGTGTGCCAAATCCATCTGTTTGTAATGAAATGTGTGATTGTGTGCACGACAGCACCAAGGCTGTGAGGGTTAAAACCAGCAACAATACAGCACACTTAGGAGTTGGGTCCCGTTCTCCATGGCATTGTGCACAACTAACACTGACACTCAAGAGTCGAGATGTTGCGGTCTCTGTGGATGGCAGCTCCTCACAAGACAGGCATGGCAGAGGAAGCACTTGAAGGGAGCAGAGCTCACGGAGGGGCTGCAGCATGTGCAACAGACGCTGTTAATGGCATGTTAAGGTTGCACAATTCAGCGCTCAGGAGACAGGAAATGAGAGCTGGACCTTCAGCCGTCAGTCTGCCTATGTGTATGTTATAACACAGGCTTTACTTATAGGGACACATTTTTTTAATTAGCTGCATATATGCCATTAAGATAAGCAGTGATCATAGTTAACAGCTGCATCGTAATGCATATGCTCAAGAGGACAGAGCTACAGTATTGCGTTTACCGTTTACTTGGCATTTCCTGACCCTTGAGTGCTTACTCTTGGAAGCTTTCGTTGCTTTAACATATTTTTTGTATTTCTTTGAT
>NW_020664587.1:2030122-2102177 GCF_002925995.2 Terrapene triunguis | reverse complement strand
TGCGTCCGCCCTCGCCCCAGCACCACCACGTCTGCCCTTGCCCCCGCGTCCGCCCTCGCCCCAGCACCCCCACGTCCGCCCTCGCCCCAGCACCCCCACCTCACCCCCTGCGTCCCCCCTCGCCCCGGCACTCCCACATCCGCCTTCGCCCCCACGTCCGCCCTTACCTGTAGCCGCTCCCCTCCTGTACTCACCCCCCTCCAGGTAACGGACTCTATGTTCTTTGGGCAGTGAACCATGTCTTTGAAAAATCTCTGGCGTGCAGTGTGTGGCTCTGGCTTCGCTGCACCCCATGGCCTTCGGGAGATGGGAGCCCTGCCCTCGTTCACAGCCACGGGTCTGCAGCACCCCCTGACCGGAAGCGGTTTCTATCCTATCCAGGGTTTATAGTTCGGTTCAATGACTCTCAGCTCCCGCACTGTACAAACTGTTCCAGCGCCTGCTCACAGCTGAGCTCCACTGTCTCTCCACATACAGCACATGGGCTACTGGACCTGCTGCTGTGATGGAGGCTGTTCCTGTCTGCCTGCAGTGTCTTTGACCTTCAGGCAGTCACAGACCTCGCAGACACTGGGGGCCATGATAGCCACACTTCATTCCGGCTTCCTAGGGGAGCAGTTCAATGGCCCTGGTTTAAAAGGCGTTGAACCAATAGAAGCCACAGCACTAGGCCACATGGGAAGGCATGAGCAAGAACTAGTCCAGGTAGAATGAGAGGGCTCCCTGGGACCAACTGCAAATGCAGATATTGGGGCACTGGCTGGTAGGGCTGTGCTATCTGGATGTGAGAAGCAGACAGGACCAGAAAGCAAGGGAAGCAGTAGGAGTGTGGCCCTAGGAGGAAGCCATGAGAGAGAGTTTCTTTTGGGCACAAGACTAGCTGGAAAGCAGGCTTGGATTTCTGAACAGGAAACTGTCTGCTGCTGTTTGTTCCTCCTTTGTTCAGGGAAACCAACCTATGTACGTTCTGACTCCATTATCTATATCTCCTCCAACCCAGGAATGCCCTGAACATTGGCTAACCACTCAGGCCAAGGGGCGGCAACAATTCTTTTGGGCCATTTCTGCCAGGTCCATGAAGCATCAGTCTGCCCCATTCCTGCTGGCATGCAGTTCCTTGCACAATGACATCTCTCCTTATGTCAGGCACCTCACTGATGATGCTCAATGACCTCACAATCCAGACACCTGGTTTAAAGCCATCTCCTTGCTCACAGCAGAAACGGGCAGGGCAAGGAAAGCCCTGGGTTGGCTTGTTCCTGGGTTGAGACACCAGGAGTTTTGGAAGGGTGACCAACGCTGGAGTCTCTCTCCTGACTGATGTGACCACCAGCCCTTTGATGGTAACCCAGCTCCTGTCTTCTTGCTTTTCTGGGATCCCTGGGAACTAGGAAGGGGCAGGAGCTTCCCCCAAGTCCCCAGTCCATGGAGACTACTCTGGGACGAAGATTCAAGCCTCAGGATTGTGCTGTCGTGTGCTCTGCCCGGGCCCCCCGGTATCATTCTGGTTATAACTTGGGAGTACCCCACTGGACTGAGTGCTGGGCTGGTGGGAGTGGGACTCAATCTTCGGGGTGAGCAGAAGCACAGTCTTTGAAAGTGATTCTCTTCCCAAGGGCGGCGGCTGGCCCTGTCTATGCACCAGTTGTGCTTTGCTGGGGCTGTGATTTTTGACCAATCAACCCCCAGTGTGGCCACAGTGAAATCAATATAAATGCACTTCTGCTCTAGCTAGCCCTGTACGGGAAGGGGAGGAAGCTGGATAGGTAGAAGGCACCTCTACAGCAGTATAAGGGGGGGCTGCCCTGCTCACCCCTCTCCCATAGCGCTACCAGCCCCAACCCCTTGAGTAGCGCAGGCCTCACCGTGTTCAGTGGCTTTACCAGTGCAGGATTTGCCACGGGAGGTTATTTCCCAGTGACCAACGTTGCCTTCTGTCTGCTCTCCCAGTAGCTCAAAGTACAACAACATCCACCCGTTAATTTGTGACTGGTTTGTGTCCAACGCATTTTTATCCAGCCTGTGCACCGAGCACAAGCCATGTGACATTTGAGCAGAAGGCCTTAGTTCTTCAAGTGCTTGCTCGTGTCCATTCCATAGTAGGTGTGTGCTCCCCACATGCACCAGCACTGCAAGTTTTTCCCTCTGCAGTATCCATAGGGGACCAGCTCTGGCGCCCTCTGGAGTGGCGCCCGTATGACGCGGTATAAGGGGTGCCAGCTCCCCCCACCCTCAGTTCCTTCTTACCGCCAGTGACGGTGCTGGAACATCATCTTGCTTCGGCAAGCCTCCTCTGTCTCAGTCCGTTGATACGAGCTTTCCCTGTAAATCGTTAGTGTTATTAGTTTCCCTTAGTTAGTTCATTAGTCCTGGACGGGACTTAGCCTAGGGATGGGGCATGCCCCGATCCCCAGGCTTCAAACCCTGCAATCGTGGTAAAACAACGATGCCCATCAGCGATCCTCATAGTAGCTGTCTGAGGTGCCTGGGCGAGATCCAAAGCAGCGACAAATGTCGTATCTGTAAAGGGTTCATACCTCGGACAAAGAAGGAGCGAGACACATCTCCAGGTGCTCCCGATGGAACCAGCACTAGCACCGGAGCCGTCCTGCTCAGACTCTGCTCCCAGTACCGCTGTGTCAGTACGGAGGGCTCTGCCAGTGCCGTCCTCGGACCGACGCCAATCCCCCTCCCTGGTGCCGGCCAGGAGGCAAAGAAAGGCCGGGAGCGGATGATCGCCGACATCCCGTAAAGGGAAGGAGAGGGCCAGAGGGGAGCAAGGACCCAAGGAGGCAGCTCCTCACCTCTGTGTGGTAGTTGAGCCCAGACTCAGGTCGAGTGGGTTAGCCCATCCCGAGGCGTGCCTGCCACCCCGGACAGTGACGCGGCCTCCGGCACCTGGACGTGCCATTGATACCTGAGGCTGTGCAGGACATCTTTGTGTTACCAGTGTTTCCCACACCAGCCCCGTTCTTTGGGCAAACCCACCCTGGGATCTTTCCAGCGGTCCCCATCTGTGCGCAGGGCCGTCCCTACCCATACGCAAACTATGCAGCTGCATAGAGCACCAGGAAATTTGGCAAATTTCCTGGTTCCCTACGCAGCTGCGTGCTGCATCCAGCTCCAGCGGCCAGCCCGATTCCCCGGACGACTGAGCCGGCCCCTCGTGGGCCCCAGGAAAGCTGCCTCCGCCCCTGCCCCACCCCTTCCCCTCAGCCCCCGCCCCGCCTCTTCCCCCCCCTGCTCCCCCGCACCCCCACTCTGGCCCCCCCCCCCCAAACCCCGTCCCCTGAGCTATGCATCCCAGAGAACTGCAGCAGGGGTCAGTGTCGGGTCCGCCCTGCACTCACCGGGCGGCGGGAAGTGGAGCGACGCGACCCGGCCCCAGCCCGCTCCGCTCCGCCGGCTCCCAGCCGTGCTGCTGGTGAGTGTTGGGGGGCGGTTCCCCCCCTTCCCCCAAGCCTGGGAGCTGGGGGAGCAGAGCGGAGCAGGCTGGGGGTGAATGCAGGGGTGGGCCGGACCCCTGCTGCCTTCCTGCACTGGCTGCTCCTGCCTCACAAAGCCCTTGGGCGTAGGCCCCCCCCCCGCCCCACGGAGGCCTGGAACGCACCCCACCCCTGCAGAGGCCGGGGACGCCCCCCCTAAGAGGCCTGGGGCCGGCCCCCCCGCAGGGGGCTGCCTAGGTCACCACAATCTCTAGGGACGGCCCTGTCTGTGTGGCACTGCTCCCCACCTCAGGAAGTGTCCCTCCAGCGCTCACCCACGCTGAGCTGCTAGACCTCGGTCATGGGGAGGCAGGTCTGTCGGAGCCCCCACCAGTCTCTGGATTCGGGGCACCGCTCTTCGGGCTCGAGACGCAGATCGTTGGTGACTTGGTGCAGGCCCATGGAGGTGCGCCCGTCCCTGCAGCCCCGATATCAGGACTGACCTAGCCGCTCCCGTGTGTGTGGCACCGTTCCAGGGACACAAGACAATGGTCCCGGGAGTCTCACTACCGGTACAGGTCGCCATTGGGGCGACGCTCCCCATCTCGCTGGTCGACTCACTCCCGCTCTACGGACCAGCACTGCTTGAGAAGCGTGAGGCGTCGATCACCGGGCCGCCATCACAGATCCACCAAACGCCATCAATCTCCGGGAGCTCAGCACAGGGACTCATCACCCTCAGACAGATCCCCGTCGCAGCACGGGATCAGCACGGTCACGACCGGGACAAGCAGTCAGCACCATCCTGGTTTCCCAGACGCGGTCCCTCTTCTTCAAACTCCGGTACCAAGCAGGAGTCCATACCAGCGGGCCAGGGCCCTGCACCGGGAGTACCTACGCTACCGGCAGCACCACCTGTTCATCGTGGCCCTAGGGCCAGTGGCTGCCCATGGTACCCCTGGAACTCTTGGGGGTTCCCGCAGCCCTCACAAGAGCTCAGGTCGGCCTCAGGGGCCTCGGACAAGCCACCGGCCACTGTCTCCCGCCTGCTCTCTGACGTGGCGGGTTCCGGGAAGAAGACCCCTCAGCTCCACCTGGCTCCCACGGAGGAACCAGCTGAGCAGCCTTTGGAGACAGCAATGCCTCCGGTGCTCGTTTCATCATTCTCCTCCTCGTTCTCCCCCGATGAGGCGATTACGGGGGCCCCTCAGCTCATCCAGTCCCGCAGGGTGGTGCTAAGGCCCATCGGGAGCTGGTAAGAAGGGTCACCTCAAACTTGGGGCTTCATGCTGAGGAGCCGAAGGAACCCTCGGACTCCCTATTCAATGTCCTCAGCTTGGCAGCCCCAGCCCAGGTGGCGTTGCCCTTACACAAGGGGGTGGCAAAGATCACCAAGTCCCTATGGCAGACTCCCTCGTCGCTGTCCCCCATCTCCAAAAGGGTCGAGCAAAAGCACTATGTGTCCGCTAAAGGATATGAATACCTTTATACGCACCCTGCCCCAAGCACCCTGGTGGTCTGAGCCGGTAATGAACGGGAAAGGCAGGGCCAACCAGCAGTGACCCCCAAGAATAAAGACTCGAAGAGACTCTATTTATTTGGAAGGAAAATGTATTCTTCCCGGAGCCTTCAGCTGCGAGTGGCCAATCACTAGGTCCTGCTTGGCCGCTACGATTTCAACGTGTGGCCGTCCATGGCCAAGTTTGAGGATTCGCTGCCTGAGGACCCAAGAAGGAGTTCCACGTGATCCTCAAAGAGGGCAAAGCAGTAGCCAAAGCGGCCCTCCAGGAGGCCTCAGAGGTGGCGGACTCTGCAGCCATCTCAATGACGAGGGCACCCTGGCTACACTCACTGGGTCTGTCGACGGCGGTCCCAGAGTCGATACAGGATCTCCCGTTCGATGGCCAAGCTCTGTTTGCAGAACAAACAGGTCCAAAGCTACGTGCTCTAAAGGCCTCCTGGGTGATGCTGAGGACCTCGGGCCTGGCCAGAAAGCAGTTTAAACCGCAGCAACCCCATAAAAAGGGCAGAGGCTACAGACGCTGGCAAGATCACCAGCCAGCGCCCTCTGCCAAGCCGAGCTCCACCTGACACCAACAGGGTGGGAAGCCCAAGGACGACCTACCAGCCTGTTCCCTGGATCCTGCTTCCCCGCGCTTCTCCAACCGCCTGTCTCCTTTCCTCCCTGCATGGGCCTCTATAACTTGGGATCGTTGGGTCCTCGACACCGTGGTGCAGGGTTATACTCTCCAGTTTATTTCCACCTCCCTTCCCCGTCCCTCTTCAGGGACCCTTCTCACGAGCAGCTGCTCACCCGGGAGGTTCAGAGCCTCTGCAAGTGGGGTCTGTGGAGGAAGTCCCTCAGGAGTACAGGGGCAAGGGATTCTACTCCCAGTACTTTCTGATCCCCAAAGCCAAAGGGGGTCTGAGACCCATTCTGGACCTGTGAGACCTCAACAAGTATCTCAAGAAGCTGAAGTTCCGCATGGTCTCCCTGGCCTCCATCATTCCCACCCTGGATCCGGGAGACTGGTACACCGCCCTCGAGTTGAAAGACGTGTACTTCCCCGTATCAATATTCCCAGGACACAGGCAATTCCTGCGTTTCACGGTGGGTCTCACCCACTACCAGTTCACAGTGCTCCCGTTTGGCCGGGCTACAGCCCCGAGGGTGTTTACCAAATGCATGGCAGTGGTGGCAGCCTACCTCAGGCAGCGAGGCATCCAGGTTTACCCGTACCTCGACGACTGGCTTATCAAGGGCCACTCCAGGTCTCAAGTCCAGCAAGATATCTCAGTGCTGCAGCTCACGTGCCATGCCCTGAGCCTGTTGATAAACGAGGAAAAATCAACGTTAGTCCCAGTACAAAGAATAGAATTCATTGGAGCGGTTCTCGACTCCACCCTTGCCAGAGCATTTCTGCCACAGGACAGGTTCGAGACGATGGCGAGTCTCATTGCCAGCATCTTGGCATATCCCCTAACCATGGCCTGGATCTGCCTCCGGTTGTTGGGCCACATGGCGGCCACCATGTCCACCATGCGAGGCTCAGGCTGCAGCCCCTCCAGCGGTGGCTGTTCACAGTCTACACCCTGTCCAGAGATCATCTGAACAAGGTTGTCATGATTGCACCAAAGGGTGGACCGATCCGAGGATGTTCCTGGAAGGAGTTCTGTTTGAGAGTCCTCGACCCTCAGTATCTCTGATACCGGATGCCTCTGACCTTGGCTGGGGAGCTCATCTCAGCACGTTGCAGACGCAAGGGAGGTGGTCCCCAGAGGAGCTGACATTGCACAGAAATGTCAGGGAGCTCAGGACAGGTGGAGTCTACCTGCAGCACCTTTCCGGCCGAAGTGTGTGGGTACTCACGGACAACACGGCCTCGATGTTTTACCTCAACAGGCGGGGGGGGGGCGGGGGCTCGCTTGTCAGCCCTCTGTCAGGAAGCACTCCAATTGTGGGACTTTTGCACCCAGCACGACATCCACCTGGAGGCGTTGCACCTCCCCGGCATCCAGAATGCGCTGGCGGATTGCCTCAGCAGGTAGGTCCTCCTTCTGTCCCTACGAGTGCCGGTGCTCTTCCGGAGCTGTTTGCCACTAGACAGAACAGGAAGTGCCAGCAATTCTGCTCTCTCCAGGGCCGAGGCAGGGACTCCCTTTCTGGCACCTTCCTTCTGTCATGGGAGGGGGGTCTGATGTACGCGTCCCCGCCGATTCCGCTGGTCAGCAGGGTCCTAGCAAAAGTCAAGAGACAAGGCGAGAGTCATCATGATCAGCCTGGTGTGGCCTTGCCAGCACTGGTTCGGCACGCTCATGGACCTGGCCGTGGCTCCCCCATGGCCACTGCCCAGCCGTCCGGATCTCCTTTCGCAAGACCACAGCTCCTGCACCCAAACCTTCCCTCCCTCCACCTCATGGCTTGGTTGCTGAGTGGCTGAACCTAGAGGAAAGAGCCTGCTCCAGCCAGGTACAGCAGGTCCTCTTGGAAAGCAGAAAGCCCTCCACCAGAGCGACTTACCTGGCAAAGTGGAAGCGGTTTTCCTGCTGGGCAGAGGAGCGTGGTATCTCCTCAACACAGTCGCCTGTGCAGTCCATCCTCGATTACCTGCTCCACCTTAAGCAGCAAGGCCTCGCGCTTTCCTCCATCAAAGTGCACTTAGCAGCCATATCGGCTTTCCACCAGCAGGTCCAGAGCCAATCGGTGTTCTCACACCACATGTCCGTCCGGTTCCTGAAGGACTACAGCAGCTCTTCCCACCGGTCCAGGACCCGATTCCGCAATGGGACCTCAACCTCGTCCTCTTGAGGCTCATGGGGCCTCCCTTTGAGCCCCTGGCCTCGTGCCCCTTGTCACATCTGTAGGAAGGTAGCTTTTCTTGTAGCCATTACCTCGGCGAGGCAAGTCTCCGAGATTAAAGCCCTCGCCTCGGAGCCCCTGTACACTACACGGTTTTCTACAAGCTCCAGCTGCGAGCCCACCTGGCATTCCGGCCTGAGGTGGTGTCTCACTTCCACATTAACCAGGATATCTTTCTCCCGGTTCTGTGTCCAAAACCACCCTCGACTGCGGAGGAGAGGCAGCTGCACACCTTAGATGTCCAGCACGCTCTGGCCTTCCACCTGGAGCTCTCCAAGGCCTTCCGCAAGTCGACCCGACTCTTTATTGCGACCGTGGGCAGGATGAAAGGCCTACCGGTGTCCTCGCAGATCACATCGGGCATCCAGACCTGTTATGAGTTGGCATGGACTGAGTCACCACCTATACTAAAGGCCCACTCGACCAGGGCACAAGCGTCCTCAGGGGCCTTCCTAGCGCATGTCCCCATCCAAGACATCTGCAGGGCTACCATGTGGTCATCAGTACACACGTTCACGATGCATTACGCCATTACCCAGCAGGCCAGAGATGACACTGGGTTTGGCAGAACTGTGGCAATCGACATGTCTATGAACTCCTACCCGCCTCCGGTGGCACTGCTTGGGCATCACCTACAATGGAATGGACATGAGGAAGCACTCAAAGAAAAAAACAGTTTCATAACTTGTGTTCTTCGAGATGTGTTGCTCATGTCCATTCCACAACCCGCCCTCCTTCCCCACTGTCGGAGTTTCTGGCAAGAAGGAACTGCGAGTGGGGGGAGCCAGCGGTGCCCCTTATACCGCGCCATATGGGTGCCACTCCAGAGGGCGCCAGAGCCGGTCCCCTACAGATACCACTGAGGGAAAAACTTCCAGCACTGGTGCATGTGGCGAGCACACACACACCTACAATGGAATGGACATGAGCAAGCACCCGGGCTTCAAACCTTGTGACTGTTGCAAGAAACCTATGCCAGTCAGTGATCCCCAGAGAAGCTGTTTGAAGTGCTTAGGGGAAACCCACGTTAGCCACAAGTGTCACATTTGCAAGAGCTTCTGACTGCAGACCAAAAAGGAGCAGGACATTCATCTCCGAGCGCTCCTTATGGAGTTGGCCCTTACACTGGCCTCAGAGCCCACCAGATCGGACTCTACTCCCAGCACTGCGACCTCGGTGCGGAGTGCACCACCGGCACCGGCCTCAGACCGGCACCGATCACCATCCCTGGTACCAGCTAAAAAGCAGAGAGAGGCTAGGAGGGGACGTTCTCCTACACCCCATAAAGGGGAGGAGAGCAAAGATCCATGAGGGACAGTTCTTCCCCTCCGGATGGAGGTCAGGCTCCGACTCCCGCTGAACGGTTGAGCCCACTCCAAGACCCGCCCACCACCCTGGGGAGCGGCAGAGGCACTCAGCACCTGGTGGTGCTGTCCACACTGGAGGCTTTTCAGGCTGCAAAGGACATTCTGTCTCTTCCGGTGCCACCCATGCTAGCCGTTGAGGTGCCTCGTTCGAGGGGTAAACTTGCCTTGGGACCCTTTCAGCGGTTCCCATCAGTGCAGCACTGCTCCTCGCCGCAGGGGGTGCCCCATCAGTGCTCACCTGAGCAGCGCCACCAGACGCGGGTTGGCTTGCCTGCCAGAGTTCCTGGGGTCTGTCCCTGGACTCCAGGCAGCATTCCTCAGGCTCGAGGCGGTGATAGCCAGTGGGCTAGCACAGACCCGCAGAGGCGCGCCACCAGTCCCCAGAGCCCTGGTGCTGGGAGCTCCCGAGCCCGTCTCCCAGCTCACAGCACCGCTCCGGAGAGTCGAGACGCTGGTCCCCGGAGCCCCATCACCAATTGCCGGTACGGTTCACCGCGGGCACGTCAACTGTCTCCAACACGCCCATTACCAATTTGCAGTGCTCCCTTTTGGCCTAGCAACAGTGCGAAGGGTGTTTACGAAATGCATGTTGGTGGTGACGGCCTACCTCAGGCGTCGGGGTATCCAGATTTACCCATATCTCGATGACTGGCTCATCAAGGGCCGCTCAGGGTCCAGGTCCAGCACAGCGTCGAGATGCTGCAAGCCACGTGTCGAGCCCTGGGCCTGCTGATAAACGAACAAAAATCAATGTTAAACTCCATCCCTTGGACCGGGATTATCGGAGCGATGCTCCACTCGGCCAGAGCCAGAGCAGTCCTGCCAGTGGCCAGGTTCAGGGCAATGTCCGATCCGATTGCTAGCATCACCGCACATCCGCTCACCATGGCCTGGATCTGTCTCAGACTATTGGGTCACATGGCAGCATGCACATATGTTGTCCGCCATGCGAGATTCAGGCTGCGCCCCCTTCAGACGTGGATGGTGTCAGTCTGCTCCCCGGCCAGACATCACCTTGACAAAGTTATCACGATCCCTCCAAGGGTACTTGCCTCTCTGCAGTGGTGGTCCGACCCCAGGTTGGTGTTGGAAGGAGTGTCGTTCGGGAGCCTGCAACCCATGGTCTCCCTGATTTTGAATGCGTCCGACCTCAGTTGGTGAGCACATCTCGTACGCTGCGGACTCAAGGGTTATGGTCTCAAGAGGAGCTCGCATTACATATAAACATAAGGGAGCTCAGGGCCATCCGTCTAGCCTGTGGTGTCTTCCTTCCCCAGCTGTCCGGTCGGGTAGTGCAGGTGTTGACAGACAACATGACCTCCATGTTCTATGTCAACAGATGGGGCGGGGGGGGGGGGGGCGTGTTCATCGGCTCTGTGCCAGGAGGCCCTCTGCCTGTGGGACTTCTGCATTCAGCATGTGATCCACATGGAAGCCTCGCATCTCCCCGGCATCTGGAACACGCTGGCAAATTGCCTCAGCAGGTCCTTCTCTCACCACGAGTGGTCACTCCACTTGGAGATCATCAGGGCGCTCTTCCAGAAGTGGGGGGCTCCTTGAGTGGACCTGTTTGCCACCAGACTGAACAGAAAGTGTCATCAGTTCTGCTCTCTCCAAGGCCTTGGCAGAGGCTCCCTTTACGATGCTTTTCTCCCGTCATATTTGGGAGACCTGATGTATGCCTTCCCGCCAAATCCACTTATCAGCAAAGTCCTCTCAAAAACCAAGAGGGACAAGGCACGAGTCATTATGATCACCTTGGCGTGGCCTTGCCAGCATTGGTTTGGCGTGCTCATGGACCTCGCTGTGGCAGCCCCATGGCTACTGCCCAGCCACCCGGACCTACTCTCGCAGGATCATGGTCAGCTCCTGAACCCAAACCTCACCTCTCTCCACCTCACAGCTTGGATGCTGCGTGGCTGAATCCGGAGGAACAGGCCTGCTCTAGTCAGGTACAGCAGGATCTCTTGGAAAGCAGAAAGCCCTCCACCAGAGCGACTTACCTGGCAAAGTGGAAGCGTTTTTTTCTTGCTGGGTGTCTGAGTGCAACATCTCCCCTACCCAGTCGTCTGTGCAGTCCATCCTGGATTACCTGTTTCACTTAAAGCACCAGGGCCTTGCCTTCTCTTCGATCAAGGTGCACTAGGCAGCCATATTGGCCTTCTATCCTCATGTCCTGGGTAAATTGGTATTGCATGAGATGTCAATCAGGTTCCTGAAGGGCCTTGAACGGCTCATTCTGCTGATCTGGGGACCCGGTTCCCCACTGGGACCTCAACCTTGTCCTCTCCAGGCTCACGGATTCCCTCTTTGAGCCCATGGCTTCTTGTTCCCTTTCCCATCTGTCGTGGAAGGTTGCATTCCTTGTAGCGATTACCTCGGCAAGGCGTGTATCCGAGATCAAAGCCCTCACTTCGGAGCCTCCGTATTCTACAAGGACACGGTCCAGCTGCAGCCCCATCCGGCTTTCCTACCTGAAATGATGTCGCATTTCCATGTCAACCAGGATATCTTCCTCCCGGTGTTCTGTCCGAAGCCTCACTCTACCAATGAGAGGCGGCTGCACGCTCTGGATGTCCGGCGCACCCTGGCGTTGTACCTGGAGCACACCAAGCCCTTCCACAGATCGACCCAGCTCTTTATCACGACAGCTGACAGGATGAAGGGCCTTCCGGTGTCCTCTGAGAGGATTTCGAATTTGATCACCACCTGCATCTGTACTAGTTATGAGCTAGCACAGGCTGTGCCTCCACCGATAGTGACAGCTTAATCGACTAGGGCTCAGGCATCTTCGGCTGCCTTCCTGGCGCATGTCCCTATCCAGGACATCTGCAGGGGCGTGATGTGGTCTTCAGTACACACATTCCCGGCGCATTACGCCATCACCCAGCAAGCCAGAAATGATGCTGGGTTCAGCAGAGCTGTGTTGCAATCAACACGTCCAGGAACTCCTACCCGCCGCCGGTGGTACTGCTTGGGAGTCCCCTAGAATGGAATGGACAAGGATTGCCAACTTTCTACTGAAACAAAACCGAACACCCTTGCCCTGCCCCTGCCCCACCCCTCCTCTGAGGCCCCACCCCTGCCCTGCCCCTTCTCCGAGGTTCCGCCCCTAGCTCACTCCATACGCCCCCTCCCTCTGTCGATTGCTCTCCCCACCCTCACTCACTCGCTCATTTACACTGGGCTAGGGGTGAGGGCTCCGGCTGGGGCCAGGGATGAGGGATTTGGGGTGCAGGAGGGGGCTCCGGGCTGGGGGGGGGTGGAGCTGAGGGTTTGGAGTATGGGAGACGGCTCTGGGTTGACATAGGGGGTTAGGGTGTGGGAGGGGGTACGGGCTGGGGGGGGGTGGAGCTGAGGGGTTTGGAGTATGGGAGACGGCTCCGGGCTGACATAGGGGGTTAGGGTGTGGGAGGGAGTACGGGCTCTGGGCTGGGGGTGCGGGTTCCGGGGTGGGGCCAGAAATCATGAGTTCAGGGTGCGGGAGGGGGCTCCGGGCTGGGGTGCAGGCTCTGGTGTGGGGCCAGGGATGAGAGATTTGGGGAGTAGGAGGGTGCTCCAGGCTGGGATCGAGGGGTTCGGAGGGTGGGAGGGGGATCAGGGCTGTGGCAGGGGGTTGGGGTACAGGAGGGTTTTCTGGGTTCAGAGGGTGGGAGGAGGATCAGGGCTGGGGCAGGGAGATGGGGTGAGGGCTCTGGCTGGGGGTGTGGGCTCAGGGATGGGGTTGGTGATGAGGGATTTGGAATGTGGGAGGGTGCTTCATGCTGGGATCGAGGAGTTCAGAGGGTGGGAGGGGGATCTGGGCTGGGTCAGGGAGTAGGGGTGCGGGAGGGGGTGTGGAATGTCCCCCCTCCAGCTCCTATGCAGAGGCATAGCTAGGTGGTTCTGCATGCTGCCCTGTCCGCTGGCGCGCCCCGGCCGTTCCCATTGGCCACAGTTCCCGGCCAATGAGATCTGCAGAGCTGGTGCTTGGGGCAGGGGCAGCGCACGGAGCCCCCTGGCTGCCCCTACGCCTAGGAGCCGGAGGGGGGACATGCCGGCTACTTCCTCGAGCCACACGGAGCCACATAGGGAGCCTGCCTTAGTCCCGCTGCGCCACCAACTGGACTTTTAATGGCCTAGTCAGCGGTGCTGATCGGAGCCGCCAGGGTCCCTTTTCGACCGGGCGTTCCAGTCGAAAACCGGACACCTGGCAACCCTAGAATGGACATGAGCAAGCACTCAAAGAAGAAAAGACGGTTACCTTTCGTAACTGTTGTTCTTTGAGATGTGTTGCTCATATCCATTCCATGACCTGCCCTCCTGCCGCTCTATCGGAGTTCCGGCAAGAAGGAACTGAGGGAGGGGAGAGCTGGCTGAAACCGTTTATACCAGTGCTTACGCGCACCACTCCAGAGGGCGTCAGACCCGGTCCCCTATGGATACCAGTGAGGGAGAAACTTCCAGCACCAGTGCATGTGGCAAGCACACACACCTACAATGGATTGGACATGAGCAACACATCTCAAAGAACAACTGTTACGAAAGGTAACAGTCTTTTGTGACTGGTCGGATAAGTCACATGCTGACCTTCCATTGTGGGGCACTTTCCAGGCTTATACCCGACCCCGGTGAAACGGGCTAGCGAAAGGATCTGAGTCCTCGCTCCCACTTCCTTTACCCAGAGGCCTGCCTGAACTCAAGGGCTCCCCTTCCACTCTCCTGTGTGGCAGAGTCCTCGGAACCCCAACAAGGCTGGGCCCAGGATTCCTGGGGGGCTCAACCCCCAACCTTGTCGTGGTCACTCAGGGCAAGGGCTAGGGTGTCCCCACTCTGGGGTGCTCTCTCCACTCCGCACACTTCCCTGATCCACTGATCATTACATACAGTTCAAAGCAAATACACTTTATTAAACAGCAATCACTTAAAAAAATATGGAAAAAATGGGAAAGGTGAAAGGAAATCCCGTCACCCCGCTCTGTGGCCCGGGGACATCACAACCAGCGTCTCTGGAACGTCCGGGCAGTTCAGTCTGTTCCTCACACGGCCCAGGCCCTGCCCAGGCCCTGGCTGTGCTGCAGGGATGCTGCGGGTCAGACACTTTCTCTGGCAGTGGTCACACGACCTCAGGCTCTAGGTGGCAGGACCCTTCTTCCCAGCGTCGCCCCCGCCCCGTCGGGGTTACGATCCCCCCCAAGTCTGGCCTGCAGGGCCTCTTGGCTGAGACGTTTCCCTGTGCTGGGCCCACCGCCCAGGGTCCCCCCGTCACTCTCCCAGCTGCTCACTGCACACGGCTCTGGATGGCTCCGGCTCCAGCCCCCCCCTGCCTCAGCACCCAGGGCTGGCTCCAGCCTTTTTGCCGCCCCAAGCAACGGGGGGAAAAGAAAAAGAAAAAAAGATAAAGTGGTGATCGGCGGCACTTCGGCGGTAGCTCTACCGTGCCGCTGCATTCTTCGGCGGCAATTCGGTGGCTGGTCCTTCCCTCTGAGAGGGACCGAGGGACTCGCCGCCAAAGACCCGGACGTGCCGCCCCTTCCCCTTGGCCGCCCCAAGCACCTGCTTCCTGCGCTGGTGCCTGGAACCGGCCCTGTCAGCGCCGCTGCTGCTGCTCTGCCTCCAGCCCCCTGGGCTGCTTCTCTGGCCCCTCTGGCTCTGGTGGCTGCAGCTCTGCTCCCAGCACAGGTCTGCTCCCTGGGCTGCTTCTCTGGCCGGCCCGGCCCTGCTCCCCAGCTCAGCTCGGGCCCCTGCTCTCCCCTTAGCTCAGCCCCACTCTGTTCCAGGCCATTCCTGCTCACAGGAGGACGGGACCCCCCTGGCCTCCTGACACCCTCCCTGACCTGGAGCATTGGCCTCTCCCCATTGTTCCTGGGACTGTCAGTCTCAGGGTCCTGATTTCCCACCAACCCTCCCCCTTCCTTTTGGTACTGGGAGCTAGCAACCAACCCCCCCGACACACACTGAGTTTCAGTGAGGGGCCGACAGTCCTCTTACAGTAGTGATTTAACTATTGTTAATTCGCGTTTTGAGAGTGCCAGGCATTGTGTGGCCCGGAAGAGCTCACCGCCTATGACGACAAGCCTGAGCCGAAGAGAGAAACGGAGCTAATGTACCTTTCAAACTAGGTCTCCAGAATCCCCGCCCACCAGCCGCGCCGTCAGGGCCCGGCTGAGTCCTTGTAGGTGCTGCAGCATGGCTGGCGCTGACGGGGAAGGTCAGTGGCCTCAAAGCAGTGGTTCCCAAACTGGGGGTCACGACCCCAAGCAGAGTTGCTCCATCAGCAGGTGGGGGCGTGGCAATCCTGAGTGTGGGGAGGTCGCCATTTCACACAATGAAGCTATTTTGCTCTACAAAATGGTGCCTGCCATGCAGCGTGAGCTCGTGCACACTGTGTGCCTGGGGCCATGGGAAGCAACGCATCTGAAAATGGGGTGGTTGCAGGGAAAATGTTTGGGAGCCCTGTGCTAGGGGCTAGTGGTTCGGGTAAGTAGCCTGTGATCAGAGTATGAGCCTGGCACTGGGTAGGCCTGGATTCAAGTGTCTGCTCTGCCACTGATTCCCTGTGTGGCCTTGGGCAAGTCACTTGGACCCAGATCTAAAGGTATTTAGATTTCTAGCTCCCACGGACATCGACAGAGGTTGGGAGCCTAAATACCTTTTGTGGATCTGGCCCCTAGTCTCCCTTGGCCACAGTTGTCCACCTGTACAATGGGAATAATGACCCTGCCCTGCCCCAGGGCCACGTGAGGTAAATCCATTATAGACTGCGTGGTGCACAGTGCTGGAATCTATTGTGATAGGTGACGTGACATTGGCCGAGCCCAGTGTGCTTCCAAGAATCAGCCAATGGGTGGCCATGGCTGGCAGCGCTGTTGGAATGGGGATGAGGCCAACCCAGTGAGCCAGGAGGGGTTGGAGCTGGGAAGGCTTAGAAAGTGAGGCCAAGAGGAGGAGCTGGAAAGCAGGGACCTGGCAAAGGGATTAAGAGGGAGGCCTGGTCCTTGCAGCTCTCAGCTGCACCTGATGGGCTGGAGGGATACGCTGGCAGTGGGTGCACACGAGCTCCTGGCTCCAGCATTCATGTGCAGAAGTTTTAACAGTCAGTTCCCATGGAAACTCCTGTGTGTGACTTGAATATTTGCGTCCCACGAGCGTTGGTGCTGATCAAACCCCCTCAATGCAAGGGAAGCGCGGCTGGAGCCAGTTCAGCCAATATCCCCAGCAAGCCTTTCGCAGCATTTTCATCGTCCTGGCTGTTCTCTGTCAAAGTGCACTGGAAAGTGGGGAGATGCCTCCTGGTCTGTTCCGAGTCAGCACAAACATCGCTGGCCGTGGGCATCGCGCTAAGCAGCGCAGGCGTCGCCCAGCACACCCAGCTGGTGGCTCCAGCATGTTGCAAACACACATTAGGATGCTGGTCTTGCAGTCAGGGATCCTGGTGCCCTTCCAGCTCCACCATTCATTCCTTGGTGCCCTTGGTCAAGTCACTTCCCCCATAACGGGGCTACCGCTGCCCTCCTTTGCCAAGTGCGCTGTCCGAGCTGGCTGGTTACTGGCGTCAGGGTGACAGACCGGATGCCAAGACCAGAGGCTGCAATGGGCTGGCAGAGTCAATCTCACCACAGTCAGTGTGCGCACCTGGCAGTGATCATGAGGCAGGAGCCTTTCTCCTGAGGCTGTCCTCTGCTTCAGTGGGGCCCAGCCCAGGGCACAAGGGAGGGTTGTCCCTACACACACTGGCAGCAGCTCCTCTGGGGAGCCCATCAGCCGGTGCTGTGGCGCCATGGTCCTGGAGCAGCTGCTCTCCCCAACCCAGGGACGTCGCACACTGGGGACAGGGAAAAGGGCTGCTGGGATCCGTAAGGACCCCCAGGTTGTGTCATCCTCAGAGAGGGGAGCCAGGCAAACTGCTCCTCCCCTGCCTCAGCTGGGCCCTCCAGCTCCACAACCCCGCAGCTTCCCCTAGGCCCTGGCACTGCCCTGCGCCAGCCCAACAGCCTCACTCTGCCACCCCCTGCAAGCCTCACACCTGTGCCCTCCCATCAGGAATCAGGCTGGCCCTGAGCCCAGCCTGCCCGGTCTGTTCAGCTGTGGGGTCTTCGCCACGTGGGAGTCAGGGCTCACACTCCTGAGGGCACTGCTGAGGGGTTTTGGCCTGTGGCCCATGAAAGTGTCAGGGCTAGCAGGGCATGGGGTCACGCTCCCTGAGGTACCTAGTATCACAGAGCCCCTCCCCCAGTGGGATTCCTGCCCCAGGGTGAGGGGGCGGTGAGGGCAGCAGCAGGGCTGGGCTGGCCCAGGAGAACAGGGTAGGGACTGGAGTGTTGAGTGGAGCGGGGACCCAGCGCAAGGGCATGAGAAGGAGTGTGGGCAGCATGATGGGGGAGAGAGCAGTTGGGAAGGAGGAGATGGAAGGCCCAAACCTGGGGGGCAGAGGGGAGCGGGTGGGGGGAGGCAGAGGGGATACACTAAGCTGCGTTTGGTCTCCATCCCAAGCACTATCTGCTCGACACAGGCCAGGGCATGTGGGGCCCAGGGCAGCGGCTGCGCCCATCACTGCTGTGCTCCTGCCAGACCAGGCTCGGGGAACCAGCCCCTGTGCACGCTCAGGTTGGCGCATGGCAGGATCTTGTGATGAGGCGTTTGGGCAGCCTCCTGGCAGGAGCAGGGAGCAGCTCTGGGCTCTGTGCCACGCTGCCTCCGCCCCTGCCCGTGGCACTCCCGGGGTGGGGAAGAGAGTGCTATGCTGCCAGGGAGCCCAGCCTGCCATCCTCAGCCTCCCCCTAGCAGCCCTCGACTCCTCCACATCACCTCAGTGCACTGACTAGTTAGGAGTGAAACACCTGGGGACTGCATGTTCTCCTGGGCACTGTTGCGTGACAGAGGCCTGGGCATTGGGCTTTCTCCCTTCGATGAGACCGAAGGCGCAACGCTGCTGTCGCTGCACAGACCAGTGCCGGCCCGTTTGTCAGCAGCTCTGTACTGACTTGCTCCTATTTTGCAGGTTTGCAGGCAGCGCCCCCAGCGATTGTCCGGACCCTGCTGCTAAAGCTGTGTGTGACGCCCCCCCACCCCGCACTGGCTCAACTCCTGGGCCTGCAACAAGGAATCTCTGGGCCTAGCTATGCAGTCGAGGGCTGAATCGAAGGATCTGCTCTCTCCCTGGCTTGTTCCTTGCAGAATATAACATTGTGCAGGGGCTGCAGCCACAACAGGTTCCTCTGGAAAAGCTCCCGCAGGCGGAAAGGTGCCTTTGGGTTTACCATGGCGCTCCACCGACCAGCAGCCCTGCCTGCAGCAGAGCACAGAGGCAGCACGATGGAAAAGAGCCACTGCTAGTCTTGCTGCCTGAAGCATTGGAACTGGAGCACCCTTACTCCTGGAGACGGGACACTGGGAGCTGGATGGGGTTCTGAGCAATGGACAACTCACCAGAGTCATCAGCAGAGGAGCCTATGGAAGAGACAGCAGGGGAGCCATTGGCAGAGCCCGTGGAGGAGGCGCTCCCTTGCCTGACTCACGTCTACACACTCTATATTGGGAACCTGAACCCCAAGTACTCGCGGGAGGTTCTCTGCAGCATGCTGAAGGACATTCTGGGCACCGCCAGCCTCCCCCTGCAGCGGCATGACATAGAAGTGGTGAAGAAACCGAGACGGGCCTATGCCTTGGTGCAGGTGGCCACCGAGCTGAGCCTGGAGAACGTCCTGAAGCAGCTCCAGGTTGCCTCGGACATGGAGCAACATCTCCTCAGAGAGCTAGTGATGAAGGGGAAAACCCTGGTGGTGGGGGAAGGCAGGCGAGCCTCGCCCAGTGCTAAGGAGTGCCAAGAGGTAGGCCCAGGCATTGAGCTGTGACAGGCACAATGCACTACACTAGCGGAGTGTCAGTGAAGGCCCAGTGGGGAGGGCTGGACATGCTGCCTTTTGGTACTGAGATCACCAGGGCAGCAGGGCAAGGGGAGAGCTAAGCCCCAGCAACCCTTCCATCTGAAGGCTGGGCGCTTTGTTATTCCCTCCTTCCAAGAGATGAGCCACCTCATCCCATGGGCCGCAGCAGTCGTGTGAGCTGCTAAGAAGCGGAATGTCTCAGCAATCGGCGCTGCCTGCACGATTCCTGGCCCCCACGGTTTGCACTGCAGCAATGCCGCCTTCCTGGCTTGGCCCTGGAATGGGGCAGAGCTTCCCTGTCAACGCCAGCGCTGGGTTCCCGGTCTGGCCAGCTCGAGAGGTCATCCACCCTGGGATGGCTTCTCTCCTAACCATCGTGTCCAGGAGATGCTCTGAGAGAGGACACGCTGAGATACAGTGCAATCAAAACAAAGAGTCCTTGTGGCACCTTAGAGACTAACAAATTTATTTGGGCATAAGCTTTTGTGGGCTAAATGAGGCCAATGTAATCAAAGTGGCCCATTTCAAAGAGTTAACAAGAAGGTGTGAGTATCAACAGGGGGAAATTGTCCAGGGACATTGAAGTGTTCTCCTACTGGTTTTTGAATGTTACAATTCTTGATGTCTGATTTGTGTCCATTTATTCTTTTGCGCAGCGACTGTCCGGTTTGGCCAATGTACATGGCAGAGGGGCATTGCTGGCACATGATGGCATATATAATATTAGTAGATGTGCAGGTGACTGAGCCCCTGATGGTGTGACTGATGTGATTAAGTCCTATGATGGTGTCCCCTGAATAGATATGCGGACAGAGTTGGCACCAGGGTTTGTTGTAGGTTTGGTTCCTGGGTTAGTGTTTTTGTTGTGTGGTGTGTAGTTGCTGGTGAGTATTTGCTTCAGGTTGGGGGCCAGTAGGAGAACACTTCAATCTCCCTGGACACTCAATAACAGACTTAAAAGTGGCAATTCTTCAACAAAAAAACTTCAAAAACAGACTCCAATGAGAAACTGCAGAACTGGAATTAATTTGCAAACTGGACACCATCAAATTAGGCCTGAATAAAGACTGGGAGTGGATGGGTCATTACAAAAATTAATTCCCCCCTGCTGATACTCACACCTTCTTGTTAACTCTTTGAAATGGACCTCTTTGATTACATTGGCCTCATTAGCACTACAAAAGTGATGTCAACTGTTGAGAATTGCCTGCTTCCACCTTAATTGAATTGGCTCGTTAGCACTGACCTCCCACTTGGTAAGGCAACTCCCATCTCTTCATATGCTGTGTATTTATACTTCCCTACTGTATGTTCTACTGCATGCATCCGATGAAGTGGGTTCTAGCCCACGAAAGCTTATGTCCAAATAAATTTGTTAGTCTCTAAGGTGCCACAAGGACTCCTTGTTGTTTTTGCTGATACAGACTAACACGGCTGCCACTCTGAAAGCAGTGCAGTCAAAGGGGACATCCACGCCTCTGCTCGAGGTTCTTGTGCCACAGAATCCCTCTTAACCCATTTGAGGGCTTCAAAGGGACTGTGCTGGCCAGGCCTTGTGCTGCCCCCTGCCTGAGGGAGGGGGGTTCACCCCCTGTGCATAGACAGAGCCAGAGCTGCTGACCTTTTTTTAATCACTAAGTTGTTACTACGTTAGCCTCGAGGAGCCAGCACAGCTGAGAGAGCAGCTGGAGTCCGTTCCTTCTTGTGCACCGTCAACAGAACTGTTTGCCATGTTCCAGTCCGTTCGACCTGGGCAAGTCCAGCCAAGGCCTGGGCCTGTGTCTTTTGGGGCAGGATTAGGAGACAATGAGGGTTGCCCCTGTGCTACCAAGGGTATAATTTGGCCCTGTGGAAACTTTATACAGATGATAATGTGGGGGAAGGAAAGAGTCCAGCTTGACTCTCAGATCCCAGGGGAATTGGCAAGAGCAGTTAAGTAACCAATGCATTAGAAAATGTGCTACAGGGAAGGACCCGGAAGTGTCCAGGGAGATAGGACTGTGTGATGTGGACTGACTTACACAATGGGCATCCCCCTTGATTTCAGGGCAGAATTTCATTGATTTTAAGGCGAGCGGGTACTAGTATGCTCATCCAGCCTGACTCCCTGCAGAACACAGGCCAGAGAATTTCACCCAGAGATTCCTTTATCCAGGACAGTAATTTGTAGTTCTGCTCTGAGAATGGCATCATGGGCTCCATATTTGTTTGTTCTCCGTGACTCCAGCTCAGGCATGCTCAATCTACTGCTAAAAAGACGAGCTGTGTAACTGCCAGCGCTGCCAGGTCCCCCAGGACCTGAGAGTCAGGCTGGGCTCTTTTCCTTCTCACACATCAGCACCAGTTACAAAGACGCTGTATGGAACCCCCAGGCCTTCAATGGGTTTGCCCAGGGACAAGGGGGAGAATGAAGTCAATCGTTCTGTGGATGCTGCACAAGAAGGCATAGGCTACACGCCCTCGTCTGTCACTGGGCTGCTCTGACAGGAGTAAAAGGCGCAGTAAGACGTCGGCAGCTCTGCTGATGATTCTCACGGGGGGCAGATCTGAGCGTAGTCACTTGTTGCGGCAGGATTGCAATTAAATAAAAGGGCCCATGTGCTTTAAAGCCTGAATTTTATTATGACTAGGGCCCTTGTGCTGTTGTTATAAGGCTGGCTGCAGTCGTCCGTGTCACCCCCACTCTGCGCTGTCTGTCCCTGCATGCACGTGATGTTTAATCTTTCTGGCTCTGCACAGAGTGACACACAGATGAATGGTGCCAGCGCCCCAGAGTCTCCCGTGCTGGGGTGTTTGCAGTCTGGCAAGAGCAGGCTGTGGGGGGCCGAGGAAGCCCAGCCCAGCCCTTGTTGGAAGGGCCCCCCTCAAGCCCGGAAGCTGGTGGAGCGGCCGGCAGCGTTTCTTAGCGGCACCAGGTCAGACAGCGCCATCGTTCGGAGGGAGATCGTGGGCCAGGAGCGCTTGTTCTATGGAGCCTTCATGGGGAGCGAGACCAGGAACGTGGAGTTCAAGCGGGGTGGGGGGGAATACCTGAGTGTGACCCTCAAACACCACGTCCGGAAGTATGTATGCGCCTTCCTCAACAGCGAAGGGGGCAGCCTCTTTGTGGGGGTAGAGGACAGCGGCTTCGTGCATGGGGTCATGTGTGGGCACAAAGAGGAGGACCGCATCCGCCTGCTCATTGACTCCATTCTGAAAGGGTTCAAGCCGCAGGTGTTCCCCGATGCCTACACCCTGACCTTCATCCCTGTGGTCAAAGCAGAAGACACCGGCATCTTCCTGAAAGTGATCCGGCTAAGCGTTCATCTGCCCAGGCAGCAGGGGGAGCTGCTGCTTTATGAAACGGACCAGGGGGAAGTTTACCTGCGCCGGGACGGCAGCATCCAGGGACCACTCTCTGGGAGCGCCATCCAGGAGTGGTGCAGGCAGGTAACTGGCATGCAAGGGCCGCTAATGCAGCAAGGCAGCAAACTGCTGCTAAATACAGGGTGAGCCTGAGCTGCAACCAGTGATGCTAGTGCAGCCTGCCCTGCAGGGGGAACTGCAGCCCCCCTGCAGAAGGGATCCGAGGTGGAATTCACTCCTGAGCAGAGTCAGTGCAAGGCTGAATTTCACCCATCTATGGCTCTGCTCTCACCAACGGGCCCTAGGCAAAGCCATGGGGAGATGGTTTGATCCCCAGACCCTGTCTTTCTGTCTACATACACGCCTTCCCTCACTCGCTCTCTCTGACAGTAGACTAGGTCACGTGGCTGGAAACATTTAATCACAGTGCTTTCCGATACCCACTTTGTCCATTCCTTGTATTTGTCCATGTTTGTTGTGTCTTTGGCCCTTACAGCACATATGTCATGTAAAGGACCCGCATGGGCACAGCGGGGTCCAAACAACAGTGGTTATTAACTAGCCCCAGCTAGGGTGAGCAGATAGCAAATATGAAAAATCGGGACAGAGTGTGGGGGGTAATAGGCACTTATATAAGAAAAATCCCCAAATATTGGGACTGTCCTCATAAAATTGGGACATCTGGTTACCCTAGCCCCAGCCAGCTAGCCCAGCTACATACACACATTGCTGATCTTCAAAGTCCTGGTGGTTTCTGAGACTGGAGACAGTGAGCACCGCTAGAGGGCTCACAAACTATTTAAAGGGATGTCACCCAATTCCTAAACATCACAATTTCACAGAAGGGTTAGGAGCAAAAATAAACACAGTGGAAAGTAATGCTGAGAATCCAAGAAATCACTGTTTAATGTAGTCATCTACCGAAGTGCCTAACACATTTTGCTTAGAAGTAATAATAAAATGATCACTCTTCATTTGGCAAAGTTGTACAATGATAATGATCTTGAATTATTATAGTGTTATTAATTTAACCTGTAAAATATAACTATATATTCCAGTCTTTACTTACCTATAGTACAGTTGCTTCCCTCACCGCTGAAATCCAGCCACCTCTGAGGTGAAATATGGCAGATTCGCTAAGGCCTAGGGTTGGATTATGGTTAGGGATCAGGTTGGCGTTAGGTTGACTGTAACTTTATGGTTAAGGCTCAGACTAGGTTTAGGTTTTGGCCTAAATTGCAGTTAGGGTTGGGAATATTTTACATTAGGTGAAGTTACTGCTCTGCCTAGGCCTAGGGTTAGTTAGGCCCAAATTAGGGTTACTTCTCAGGTTAGGGTTAGCGCGTTACTGCTCAGTGTATGCAGTGTTGTGGTAAACTTTTAGGTTAGGGTTAGTTCTCAGTCTAGATTTAGGATTAGGAGTATCTCTAGGGTTACTGCTTGGCCTACACCTAAACCTGGTTTAAGAGTAGGCACAGATTAAGGTTAGGGTTTGGGTTATTGCTTGGCCTATGGCTATGCCTATAGCTAGGTTTGGGATTAGGGTTTCTTTCCAGCCTATGTCTAGTTTTAGGGTTAGGTTAGGGTGACTGCTCAGGGTAGAGGGAGCGGTACTGCTTGGCCTAGGTCTTGTGTTAGAGTTAGGTGTTGGTTTAGGGTTAAAGTTAGGACTAGATTATGTTTAGAGTTAGGAATAGTGGTCACCCTACACCCAGCATTAGCATTAGGGTTAAATGTAAACCTAAATTAAAGTTATTGTTAGAGAGTATTCAGCCTAGGCACTGGGTTAGGGTTGGTGTTAGGGTTACCTCTCAGCCTAGGTTTAGGGTTAGCATTAGGCCTAGTGCTAGGTTTAGGGTTACTGCTTGGTCTACCCCTAGGATGAGAGCAGGGGTTGGGGGTAGGCCTGGGTTAGGGCTACTGCTGGCCCATATGCAGGATGAGGGTTATTGCTGTAGCATGCAGAAAGAATGGCTCGCCCAGGCCATATCACCCCCAATCCCTGCTCCAGCCATCTGCAAATTCAGTTCAGATGTGCCTGCCTGGGCTGGTTCTGGAACCCACCCATCTCCCCATCTTCACTCTCCCCCCAGACCTCTTCCCTTATCGCTCCAGTGTTCAGACATCCTGTGTGCTGACCATTGTCTGGATCTCTTTAGGCATTTCCCCTCCCTGCATGCCACTGCTCTTTTAATCTCACATCAAAGGCACTGCTCTGCCCGATCTCTCTAGCCTGCCTCTGACAGGCCGACGCGCCAGTGTGGGGGAGGGGTGCTCTATAATGTAGATTCCCCCCACCCCTCCAGAAATTCACACTCATCATTAGCAAGAGGGTCACCTTCATATTCTTTTAAGGTTTTTGTACCACCAGCTTTCTTCACTGTTCCCCCTGACTCAAGGCTCCAGCACAGAGCTTTTCACACACAACAGGCAGGGCTACTGGTGTGGCCATCGCAAACACTGGCATTTTTACAAGTGTTTTTACCAGGTGTCCTGGCTGATTTCTAAGCTGGGGGATTGCACTGTACCTCCCCAACAGGCTTCTCTGATTACAGGGAGGCACTAGCCCCATTTTAAATGGGTAGTCTGATATTTTGCTTTGGGTCCATGCCCTCCCTTTGCCTTTCTTTTTGTGCTGTCATGTTTAGTTGAAAGCTATTATTTTTATCACATAGGGACTAATAAAACCAGTCACAGATGCACTGTTTGCACCATACAGAAGGGAAGGACGCCATCTCTGCAAAAAGCAGTCCCTATCCCAGGCAGAAGTGGCTGGGTTTTTTCTTTTCTTTTCTTCTTTCCTCAAAAGCTCTTGTAGCCTTGCTCCCTGCTTTTGTAAGCGCTGGTGCAGAGGTTGGTTAACACTACACCCAAAACCGGCAAGTCACCTGCTAGAACCTCAGCTGTAATGAGCCTCCAGCGTAGCAGCTTCGCTGGCAGGTGTTCACCATGCAGTGTATGAGGCAAGGGAGTTAGGGCTCGATTCATTGCAATACTGTGTGTGACAAGATTAACTTCTGGGTGCCCTGCCAGCCAGTGGCATTCACAGCCCCCACACTCCCCCATGCAGTGCACAGGAAGTGTAGGGCCTAAGAGAGTGATTCACAAAAGCCAGCACATGATCTGCCTAAGCTAGCCAGGAACGAAATGCTGAGGAAAGGGGCAAGGCTTAGGGCTCAGCTCCACAAATGTACTTAGGTGCCTAACTCCCTTGATCTGGGTCTTAGGCACCTGACGGGGGGGGAGGGGGCGCCTGTCTCTGCAGAGGGGTCTCAGCCATAAACCCTCTCCTGGAGGTAGGTGCCTGAGCCAGGTCAGCCCTTTCTTGGGAAAAACAAGTGACTCCCTCACAGCCACTGGCCCCATGGGTTGGGCACTGAGGTGGGAGAGTCAGGTTCATGTCCTCGCTCCAATGACCATTTAGTAGTTATACACAATGGAACAGCCTCAGTAGGGGAGAGAGACCCACCCCCCAATAGCCTAGTAGTGAGGACTCTCACCTGGGTCCAAGTCCCTGCTCCAAAGAGAGGCAGCACAGGGATTCAAAGGTGACTCTCCCACAGCCCAGGTAGCCTGGGGGACAGACAGAGACACACACCTGCTTTCCCCTGGATGCCTTTTGTGCAGGCTAGCCATGCTCACAGCACAACTCCCACAGCAGGCCCTGCATGCAAGCTCGTGTGAGACGCGCACTGGGGATTAGCCGTAACCTGGGTCTCAGACCAGCTCATTAGCTAGCTACCAGGAGAAACTTAAGGGTTAGATGGCAACTGAATGGTAATTTTGTGAATGGCAGAGGTACCTAACTGTTGGACTTCAGCGCCTAAAGAAGCAGTTAGGTACTTAAGTCCTTTTCTGAATCTAGCCTGTAAGTGCTATGCCAGTGGCTCTCAGACAAATAGTGACTGTGCTGTTGTACATCCTCAGAAATGGACCGGAGAAGTGAGGAAGCTGGAAGAGCGGATAGAGAGTTTGATGAAGGAGAAGGAGAGCCTGCAGCAACAAATCAACCAGCAGCGGAGCCCGAATCCCAAATCTAGATTCTGCACCATCCTGTGAGTCACAACAGAGCAGGAGCAGCACTACCGGAGCCAGGGGAAAAAGTAGTAAGGAAAAGAAATCAGTTCATGTATATTTGTATAGATTTGGAAAGTAAATTCATTCCAATACAGAGCACTGGACTCAAGGGTAAGGCCTGCCTTGTTCATCTCTCGGCAGCATGCCGCCCTGCAGCTCGTGGCTGTAACACAGCGTATTTGTTGCGAGTTTGACTCCAACTCTGACTAGCTGGATTTCATGCCATTTGGGAACCTGCGCATCACTGATCACTCTGACCATGAAGTTACAAAACCCCAGAGACTATGAACAGTATTTCCCTTGTGAATTCAGGTGGAAACTGAGACAGTCTAAGTCCAGGGGAGAAATGTTTTCAAACCTGGCTACTTAATTCAGCCAACTAAGGAAGTCCTGAGCACCCAGAGATAGTGAGTTGGCACGTGGTGAGTTCCTCATCCAAACTGGCAACTGCGTGCAGATGTGGTCGCCCCATCTAAAAAAAGATGCATTGGAATTGGAAAAGGTTCAGAAAAGGGCAACAAAAATTATTAGGGGTATGGAACCGCTTTCGTATGAGGAGCGATTAATAAGACTGGGACTTTTCAGCTTGGAAAAGAGATGAATGAGGGGGATGTGAGATAGGTCTATAAAATCATGACTGGTGTGGAGAAAGTAAATAACGAAGTGTTATTTAGTCCTTCTCATAACGCATGAACTAGGGGTCACCAAATGAAATTAATAGGCAGCAGGTTTAAAACAAACAGAAGGAAGTATTTCTTCACACAACGCAGTCAACCTGTGGAACTCCTTGCCAGAAGATGTTCTGAAGGCCAAGACTAGGGTTCAAACAAGAACTAGATAAATTCATCAATGGCTATTAGCAAGGATGGGCAGGGATGGTGACCCTAGCCTCTGTTTGCCAGAAGCTGGGAATGGGCAACGGGATAGATCACTTGATGATTCCTTGTTCTGTTCATTCCCTCTGGGGCTCCTGGCACTGGCCACTGTCGAAAGACAGAATACTGGGCTAGATGGACCTTTGGTCTGATCCAGCATGGCTGTACTTACTGTGCAGCCACTCCAGCTTGAGTAATGATTTTGTGTAGGAAGCAAGGCCAGGCCTGTTTTGAGTCGTGGGGGCTAGGTTGAGCTTTTCCTTCTATTTGTAATTTAAATAAGAAAGGTAGTGCTTTTCTTGCAGCACCCTCTACTCCCTTCCTAAGCATCTTGTGAAGGGCAGCATCAATTATCCATGCCCTGACGGGCAAATCTCATTGCCTACCAGGTGGCTTTACATTGGAAGAAGGCGGGACATATTATGGGGGGCACGCGGTAGTGGGTATTATTATAAAGCAGGTCTATGATTAGTATTTAGAAGTACCACTGCTTTCTGAATATCTATTCTACCGCCTTGGGAGCTCGGCGATGCTCAGTGGCTTACCCACACCTTCTCACTGCCACTGTAGCCTTGGACATATTTAGGTTTGGGAACTGAGCCTTCTGGAATGCTCCATAAGCAGGGGGCCTTGGCCCAAAAATCAGTCAGAGCAACTATCATAGTTTCCTGCCCATCTGAAGGGAATTAGAGACATGCCATATTGAAGGGCATGTCAACCTACAAACTTTTGCCCATGCAAGTTATGTTGGCATAAAGTCACCATAGGTGTATACTTGGTGCCTTGCATGGGTGCTGTGCATACTCACCAGGAGCACTTGTGTCAAAGCACAGTGCAATGCACCATGGGTAGGTATGCCAGTTTGCAACTTGCTCGTGTCCAACGCACTGTCTTTTGGGAAGTTTTGGCCACATATGGTGGGACAGAAACAAATCACACAGGGGTGACTGGGCACAAGGGGTCAAGTTTCAGTTTTGCAACTTTCTCCACAAAACAAGCCCAGCTCTAGCCCATCTATTTTGAAAATCCCACAAACCCACATGGGACTTGTTACTGCCTGCGATCTCTGACAGCAGCACAGAGCCAGCACAGCTCTGCACTACTGTCATGAGCACTGCAAGCACAGGATGCATGATGATCCTCTGGTATTTGCAGCGCTGCAAGAGCTATGGGGAACGTGAAGATTTTCTGGAGTCAGATTGCCATGGGACATGGCAAGAACCACTTAGATTGTTGGTGGTGTTCATGGAACAGCTAAAAGGCGGGTGGGATGCTGCTTCTGGGCCTGAGAAATAAGCACAG
Source organism: Terrapene triunguis (assembly GCF_002925995.2). NCBI lineage: Eukaryota > Metazoa > Chordata > Testudines > Emydidae > Terrapene > Terrapene triunguis. The sequence continues at coordinate 2,073,560 of NW_020664587.1, read as the reverse complement.
ACTGGTGGGATCACATCATAATGCAGGTTTGGGATGAGGAGCAGCAGATGCAGAGCTTTCAGATGCAAAAGGCCACATGCCTGGATCTGTGTGCTAAGCTCACCCCAACGTTCCCGAGCAGGGACTCCAGAATAAGAGCTGCACTGAGAGTGGAGAAGCGAGTGGCAATTGCACTGTGGAAACTTGCAATGCTGGATTGTTACCAATCAGTGGGAAATTATTTTGGAGTAGGAAAATCTACTGTGGGGCTGCTGTCATGCAAGGTCATTAATCGTCTCCTGCTGCACAGGACTGTGATTCTGAGCAATGTAGAAGACATAATGGACAGATTTGCAGCTATGGGGTTCCTGAACAGCAGCAGAGCGATAGATGGCACATCTATCCCTATTTTGGCACCAGAGCACCTCGCCATGGAGTAGATTAACAGAAAGGGCTACTTCTCTATGGTTGCATAAGCGCTGGCGGATCACCAGGGACGCTTCACTGACATCAACATTGGTGGCTCAGAGGATGCATGATGCTTGAATCTTTAAGGACGCAGGACTGGTTCAGAAAGCTACAAACAGGGACTTTCTTTTCTGACCTCAGATTACCATTGGTTATGTTGAAATGCCAATAGTGAGCCTAGGGGACCTAGCCAACCCCTTACTCCCCTGGCTCACAAAACCTGCCATCTTGACAGTACTAAGAAAAGATTCAACTACCAGGTGAAGACTGAGAGCTGAATGTGCTTTTGGTAGATTGAAGGGACGATGACATTGTTTACTCCATGAGAATGGATCTCAGTGAGAAAAATACCTCACTGTTACAGCTTCCTGCTGGGTCCTGCAGAATGTGAGAGGCAAAGGCAGAAACGTTGCTGCTGGGGTGGAGGTGGAGCTAAGTTTGAACAGCCAAATAGAAGGGCTATTAGAAAAGCTCAACGGCTCAAGGCGGCTTTGAAACAGCACTTTGACAGTAAGGCACAGTAATGTGTTGTGGCTAACTGTGCTCCACCTGCCTGGCAGTTTGGGGGCCCATTAGGAATTGTGCAGTGCTTGGTGCCCATCTATCAGTACAATACAGACAATGCACCTATTACGTTTGTGGTGCTTGCTATACATTTATGATTACCCTATTTGTCACTGATCCTGTGAGCTGTGTCAAAGCATATAGTCATCAGTAAGTGGATGCTTCAGTACCCCGCTACCCATTCTGCAGCATATGTTGGGAACTAATAAAGATGAAACAGAGCTTTATGAGTAACAAACACTTAAAAAAATTCTGTGCAACTTAAGAGCAAATACTTTAAAACCTTAATTAATGTATGGAACAGACCTTAGAGGGGAAGGAACATTCGTGTCCATTTTAGCACATGCACATGCGTGTATGTGAAGTTGTGGTTGTCCTTGATGTCCTCTGCGGTGGAGTGGTTGTGGTAGAGATGTAGTTCCCTGGTGCCATGTGGGATAGTAGGGGGAAGGGTGTAGGGAAGTGTTATACTGGAGTTCTCCATGGATTGCAAAGGGAGGTCCACAAGAGTCTGCAGCATCTGCCTTTGCTGCTGGAAAAGCCTCATTAGGTCCCGGTGCATCTCTCTCTCCTTTTCCTGCTGGGACTCCTGGGTCTCTCCCCTTTCTACTCTTTCCTTCTCCACACAATCTGCACTATCCACCCTCTGTGCATAGTCTGATGCCGCACTGGCTTGCAGGATCTCACTGAACAGGTCATCCCTTGTACCCTTTCTTCTCTTTATTTAGCTCAGATGGTCAGTCGGCGGGGAGGGGGAACCTCTCAAGGCTGCAATGGCAGCAGCTGCAGCTAAAACCCAGAGGTACCGTTGTCGGTGTAGTCACAACCGAAAGTGAAAATTAAGGTTCAGAACTCTCTTCCCTGGCCCCCTAAAGGTTTCAGCAAGACATGCCGATTGACACTTCTGCTCAGAGCGCTTGTGCGTGGCGTCACTCCCAGCTCCAGCCATGGCAAGCATGGCCTGCAGGAAACGATGGAACTATGAGGACAGGGCAGTGGCACTGAATCCTGGCACCTTTTCCACAGGTGGTGGTTCTAGCTGATCTCTCGCTCCTCTGGGGACCACAAGCAGACAGCACAGCTGCTTCTGGTGTCCTGACTGTTTACTGCAATGGTGCCTGCTGACATTATCTCTGAGTGGCGTGGGAAAACCTCCTACTGAGGAGGAAGCAAGAAGGCTGCCATCCCTAGAAACATTCGGGAGAGGATTGCTAAGTACTTCCATAAATGTTTTATTGAACTCTCTCAGAAGGATTCAAGGGACAGCTCGATGTACCTAAAGAATCTGATCTGCATGGCTTCCCCTGCCTAACTGTACAGGGGAATGAAAAGCAGATAATGCTACTTCTCTGTGTACTGCTACACTTTCTGGTACAAGTAAATTAGTGAAAAGGCAATAGCTGTGTCCTGCTAAGTTGGAGGCACAGTCACTATAATGGAAAATAAATTTACATATTTATCAGAGGAACGAAGCTTGCCCATGCCAGGACTGCAGTGGAGTCTCATACAAGCCATGACTCATGGCATAACTAGATCCCCTGCTTTCATGTCCTCCATCCTCCTCCTTTTCTCTCCTTGCTGTTCACACAAGGGGCATGCGACACGGCTCCTCGTAGGTATCCACAGTGGTGTGCAGGGTGACAGTGAGGTCTCCGGCACGCAGCTCTTTGTAAAAGCAGCAGGTCTGCCTCTTGGCACTGGATTGACTGTTGGCCTCCTGATATGCCTGTTGTATTTCCTTTGTTTTCATATGACACTGCTGGTAATCATGTCACACCCCTTCTCCTGCATCACCCATGCAACCTGCTCATCGATGTCCACACGTCTATTGCTGTGCCTGCAGAGCCTCTTCTCCCCACAGGCCCAGGAGATCCAATATCTCCTGCCTACTCCAAGCTGGAGTGCATGTGGAGTGTGTAGTTGGCAGTTGGCTGAGAGCCAACACCAGAGAGCTGCTAAGTGTGCTCACCAAGCTAGATAATCAGGAAAAAGCATTTCAAAAATTTGTGGGACTTTAAAGGATTGGAGGAGTTTTCTGGTTTCCCTGACCCCTGCGCAGTGGAGTGCACAATTGTGACCAGAAAGGTCAGCATAAGGCAGTGTAGGACAGTTGCTGGAGGACTGTTAGGGTTGACATTGTTAATGCAGTGTTTACTTTGATGCTGCATCAACCTCAGTACAGCAACCATGGTTCAACACTGCTCTGGTAAGTAGTATCATTATGTCTGCATAAAGGGGAGCTTACATCAGTGGAAGACAAATTTAAGCATATGGACATGCAAGGCAGTTTATGTCAATCTAACTTTGTAGGCCTAAGAGAAGGGAAAGTACAAATAGGTTGAAGCTCATGCTGACAAGGAAAATAACAGCTGTTAGCTACATGGAGAACAGCAGTTTCACACTAACATCAGTCAAGTATTGAAGCTTTGCATATTAGTATGTGAAAGGAGAAAAGATTGAGATCACATGATCAATGCTGTCCCCAAAGGGTTAAGGCACCCATGAGTGTCCCCTGTCCCCCCACCCTCTCAAATCAGGTGCTGAGTAGTTGCCTGCAGCTGTGATCTCATGCAGTCAGCATGAAGCCCAGGCCATAGAGAAGCAGGGTGGATGGTTCAGGGCAGTACTCTTCCCTCTGACACATAACTCGTGTGGGGCTAGGAAGTACACTGTCCAATGTTCATGAGACAAAACAAAACTGGTCCACTTCTCATTAAAAAGCCCAGAACTCTGTTGTGCAGGAGAATGGGTATTAGGAACAGAGCGCTGGACCATTTCTTCTAATTGTGCCTGGCTGACGAGTTCTGAGAGGAGAGCTCTGCAGGGCACTGCTGAAAAGTTGCCATGTTTTGTGGTAGGATTGGTCATTCTTCACAACTGGATGATCAGAGGTGCCCTTTGTAACTGGTTAAGTTAAACAACATGGGGTTTTGCTGCTCTACAAAAGCTGAATGACATAGTTAGCACTAGCTACTTTCAGCCCAGCTGCAGCTGTGGAGAAAGCAAGAGTGCTCCAGTATTGGAGCATCTTATGCATGGAGTCTACTAAAAAGGGAAACTGACCAGAAAAGTCCAATCTTCATCAGGAAAAACTCACTGCCCTGAGAACCAGGCCCTAGTCCCTGATTCCAGTGACAACTCCTGTTGATTTGAACTGGGACCAGAGTTAGGTTCTCAGCACTCAAGGGCTGCAGCAGGAAGATAAGCCAGGCTGAGGTAGATGAGACTGGCCATGCAATGGGAAGAATAATAAAGGCAAAGATAGGGAAAATCCAAAACAAAAAGAATCACAGAGGGCAGAGAAGTGTTGATTCCAGTATTTGGGACATACTGATAATGATGATGCACTTGAACTGAAGTTCTGTTCTGTGGTATCAGTAGGGCTGCACTAGGTGTATTTTAGTACCAAATACATCCAGCATAAAAAGGTGCTTACCCTTGCTAACTAATCCAATATATTTGAGGCTATGTGGGTGGAGAAAGTTACACTTAAATATTACACCCCACACTGCTTTGGTCCTTTTTCCTGAAATCAGGAAAAAAACATGGTAGGCTCTGAGGTATCTATTAGACATTTTATGACCAAATTTTCAATTTTTCAACCAATATAATATTATTAGAAAGGAAAATAATGACACTGATAAAGTGAGATCACAATACTAAAGAATTAGTCACTTTATAGCAAGTGTCTATTTCAATATATAGATACCAGATTTTGTGTGTACACACACACACACACACACACACACACACACACACCAACTGTCCTCTAATAGTAATGGCACATACAAACCACTCCAGGAATTCTTACCAAAATTCCCCTCAATAAGATGCAACCTTACAATGGAGATTTCTTAAAATGTTTATTTAGGAACAAAGCCTGGAGGGCTGCAAGTGTCATGAGGACACACTATTAAGAAGAGTTTTCACACTGTTAGAATAGAGTTTTGAATGAGTTTGAGAGTCAGACAATGTAAGGGTTAATACTCAATCAGGCGAGACACAGGCACAGCTTTGCCCAAACTTTAATGAACTGAAGAGGGTTTAGGACATATGACACAATACAATAAAGAAACTAGCTTCCTTTCTTCTAACTTGCTGAAGACCAAACTTTGTTTCTCACAGTGTGGCAAAAAGGCAGAACAAAAGGAATCACCCCATTTCACCCACCCCCTCCTCATCTCTGGCAATTTTGAGAATATCGTTAGTGGGCAGTGCACATTTAAGGACTAAGCCAAATAATACTGTAGGCAAGTTGCTAAGCCCAACTTTTAGGACAATGGCACTTTTTATTGCATTCCGGAAGATGGACATGACAAAGAGGCAAGGGAAAGTTTCCCTTTAATTTGAAGTGTTAATAAAATATAGCACCTTGAACTTTTCAATCCAAGGTGAATAGCAATGAGAGCTTTTAAAGGCAGCATCTGAAAACAGTTCATCGCATTCTTTTCTATACCATCCCCTTGATGCAAGGAGTTAAGATTTCCCAGCCCAAGAAGCAGCACCAGAAAATGCTGGCATTAAAGGGCTAAAAGTTATGCCTCATTCAGACAAAGATGGGGCTTCCTGACATTGTGGCATTTTTACATGATCTCAAGTTAATTACATCCCTGCAGAGTGACATGTCACAGTTAGGATCAGAGTTGATCATGTTCATGAACAGACTAACTCTTCTGTTCCAGGAATCAGATTTTCCTGGTCATAAGTTCATTGCTAGCACTGAAAGCACAAAAACCACCAGTGCCAAAGAGTTTTAAATAGTAGTTTTAAAAAGATAGGCTGCATAAAGCACAATAAACTGACATCCCACCTTTCCTAGCTCAGCTCAAGAGCTGAATGAAGAAAGCCCCAAAATTTGACCTCCTGCAAGAAGTTCAACTGTATGACTACATGTGGTGCTTGGAGAAAGCAGCCCAAATACCAAGTGTCTGAGACACAAACTCATGCTAGTATTACCATGCATTAAGAAGCATGTGTGACTGGATTCTCCAGTGAAACTAGAGCCTGTTCCAGCATCTAGCCTTCCTGCTTTGATTCTCAGAGATAGTCATAGCTGCAGAAAAGGCCCAGAGCTGCATGCGCCATGGCAAATGCTCCTCGGGGAGTTATAAGGATCGACAGAGCGGAACATTCAACAAAAGACAGCGAAAATTCAGAAAATAAAAAGGGACAAGATTTTGTCATAAAATTATAAAAACATAACTTAAGAAAGCCCATAGCTGACAGCGTTCAGGCTATTGCTGTAAGAAGTTTAGGAAGTCTAACAAAGACTCTGCTCCTCTTCTAGTGAAGATCCACCTGGACAAATAGAGAAAGGGCAAGAGTAGGAATTATTGAAGAACAAGAGCACCAGATTTGAAGTGCACAGTGGATTCCACTCCGCCTGCAGTGGTGTGATGGTCAGTGTACTTGCACCTCCCACCCCCATAGGAGTACGACATGTAGTACCTACCTCACTAGGCTCCTCTTCCCCAGAATAATTATGCCTGCTAGCTTATAGGGGGCATTATGACAATTTAAAAAAAGAAATGCATCATCTACCCCTTTGAAAGCAAGCTTGTTATACAAGACAGCACTAAAGTAAACTAGAAAACAAACACTGCAGAGCTGAAGAATAAAATCAGGATATTTGCTCCCTTTGGCTAAGCAGTATCACATCTTATCCCAAGAAGCAAAATCCTGATTCCTTGGGCCAGTTATTAAAACAAAAAATGACAACTGAGTTAAACCCAGATTTATGTGCTAATGTCCCCACTAACCAGGCTGTGAGGGACATCAGCACAGAAATAAGTACAACGGCCTCTGGGAAGTCTTTGTATTTCCATTGATGATCTCCTAGAATGTGGCATCACAAGCACCAGAAGTCTCAATGCGATCCACAGTATCTGTAATATCACAGGCTTTCTGAGATACTTTCAGTGACTCAAGGCACCAAGAAAACTTTATGGAGGGAAAAGTGTTTTAAAGAGTATTTCTGTTCCAAGTGCCACATCAATAACCTTTTTAGGGAAACCTACGCACATTAGTCCGGTAATTTTCTGACACTCTTCACTTTTACATTGCAGTTCCTTTGAAATGATAGCTACTACGAGGAAAATAACTATTCTGATCCTATGGCTTTAAACAATAAAAATCCTCCCTCATTCTTGCAAATACTACATGTACGTGCACAAATTCTGCTTAATTTATTAGAAAAATACCAAGTACGCCTACAGGATAGGTAGAAAGTCATAGCTGGGAGCAATGGAGAAACTAACTACACCATGTTCAGACACCAACTCCAGGAAGAAAAAGTGACTTCACAAAACCAGTTACAACAATTTTGTTTTCCTGCAGAAGCTTGAATTTTAGGACTTTAATGAGAAAAAAACTGAGGTTTTAGTAATGACAATCAACCTGATTTTCACAGCTGCCTAGCATCTGCAGCTCCTATCTGAGTTGTGAGAGCTCAGCACCTCTGAAATTCTGGTTCATTGTTTTGACATGGGAACCTGTAGTCAGAACAGCAGCTGAAAGAGTGATAAAGACACCTTATCTGCCTTTAAATAAGAGGCAAACAGGCAGATGAGCCTATAGATAAATACATGTGATCACAGCCTAAGCAGGCTAATTACAGGACTTTTTTTCCTTCCTTTTGAAATGTTTCTATACCACATGTTTCTCAGGTAAAGGTTTCCTCATCAAAACAACAGCTTTTTAAATCCTCAGCTTCTCTTTCTACTTGGTGTAATGTCTTAGATAACGGTTCTATAGAATTAAATCTAGTAATTGATTCTGAGAGTCTCTTATTTCAAGCGTGCATAGTACATTTATTATTTAAAGAAAAAAAAAACTCCTACACACCTTTTTGTACTTTGCTGTGTGCCCATTTTGCTAAGAAAGGGGATCAGAACCAGCGACAGCGTTTCCAGACACAAAAATACCATGCATCACTCAGAATGCAGCTGGCATATATGCATGAGCAGTGCAAGCTGACTCACGTCGTGCCAGTATTTTCCAGACTGATTTGAAGAATTCAGATGTCAGGAGGGAAGGAATGAACAGATAAAGGAGGAAAGAGACTGACGTCATGTTTTAACATTACCAGGAATTAGTCATGATTTACTGATGGGAACTTCAGTTCTGTGATCTCTGAGTCAGGCGAGCTGCTGCCACTTCTATCGCTGTAGGTGTCCCTGTAGAAGTCAGATAGCTTTAGGAAAGGGAAGATCTAGCAGAGATTACACCACAGGACTAGCCAGGCAGCCTAGTTCAACGGCATTTGTTGTTTTATAGTGAGCACAGACCCTTTAGAGATCAGTCTGCACATCATGAGTTAGTGGGAGCTGGCTGTAAGCGTAGCAGATTGCGGGTTCTAGATGACACTCCGCTGCTCTTGTCTTTAAAGGCAGGGATCATTCCATTCAATGGTTTTTACTTGCTTAATTTTGTGGAACAGCCATCAGTGGCCTGGCTGGCCTCCAGGAGCCACCACAGCCTGTTCCCAGGCACTACACAACCACAACACCAGGGAGCTTGGCCTTTATTTACTTCTGAACAGAGTTTTTTGAAACCTGAAACCCTGCATGAAAGGTTAAGAATTTCTCCCAAGAGAGAAGTGCAAAACCCAGTAGGACACGTGTCAAACAAAGCATGTTAAGACTAAAGTCTGCAGTCTCTATGGGAATGAGGCTAAATCACAATGCCATGGTTTCAATGTAGGGGTCTATGCATTTCAAAAGCTATTTAACCCTCTTCATAAAGGCAAGCACTGCCCCAGTGACATGTCAGATAAGCTAGCCAGAACCTTCAGTATAACCCATTCTACTGCAACCCTTCCAGGGCAGAGGTCCTGCTGCCTTTAATCTGGAGACAGAGCTATTTCATAGGAGCTTTGAAAACTCAGGAATGAGAAGAGCTGTAAGACAGGCACAGGCACCCTATGCGCACTGTCAGCTCCCCTAGAGCACATGCTAAGCATGGAAGCACATTGTACGTTGGTGCAATGAAATACAGACTCAGCACCAAGAGGTGAAGTGTTTAATCAGCAGTAGATTATAATGACCCAAGATGTTTCAAGTTATTTTTTCCCTCCCCACAGCAAACCGACTGACATCGCCTGTTCTCAGTGCAGCCATTCCCAACAGCAGGCTTTGAGAAGGGAAATCTAAGGCCTTGCCTACAGTGCGGGGGGAGATTGATCTAAGTTACGCAACTTCAGCTACGTGAATAATGTAGCTGGAGTCAATGTACTTAGATCTACTTACCGCAGGGTCCACACTACACCATGTCGACTGGAGACGCTCTCCCGTCGACTCCACTTGCGCTTCTCATTCAGGTGGAATTCAGGAGTCAATGGGAGAGCGATCTGTGGTCGATTTAGCGGGTCTTCTGATGCTGTAGACAAGCCCTAAGACACGTCATCTCAATATTCTAAAGGTCTAGATACTTCGCCTTTACATTCTCTTTGTATTTTGGTTACGTGCCCGCATAGTTCAGAGATTCAAATGAGCAGGGTTGGAGTACGACTGCCAGCCATTTCCAGGTACTATTATAGAATCATAGAATGTCAGGGTTGGAAGGGACCTCAGGAGGTCATCTAGTCCAATCCCCTGTTCAAAGCAGGACCAATCCCCAGACAGATTTTTGCCCCAGATCCCTAAATGGCCCCCTCAAGGATTGAACTTACAACCCTGTGTTTAGCAGGCCAATGCTCAAACCACTGAGCTATCCCTCCTCTCCTCTCCTCCCCTCCAACTGCTGTATGCAGGATCCTTGCAACTCCACCCAAGAGCTTCAACGCTTTTCTCATTGTAGTACACTATTGGGTCCACTTGTAAAGGACACAGCTTTTCCTGACACACAGTCACTTGTTCCATGTGCTTTCTACTGTGCTTTGCTCAGTTATCAAGCGGTCTCTGCTGCCTGCTGTGCCCTGCAAGCATCATTTCCCTGTGTGTCTGAAGGACACGACTGCTTCATCTTTTAAACCAACAATGTCTGTTGATAAAGGGAGGTGTCACCAACCAAAGGGTGGACTTTTTTGTATACTGGCCACATATCTGCTGTCTGTACTTAGAGTGCAGTACACGGGAATAAATGGGAGTAGGTATGTCATTAGAAACTTATTCCAGCATATCAATCCCTCTGCAAACTGGGTCAACAACAAGCCAGAAAGGAATCTACTCTTACTCTGGACCCAGCAAGAGGACAATACAGAGAACAGTGTGGAGATTATCTAGGCATCTGCCTAGGCCAACAGTGGTCATGTTATGCCTGGTAATTGTTTGAGTGTGGGGAGGATGCCAGCAGCTGTCCTTACCTTACGCAAGGGCCAGGCCTAACCGCAATGCCTGAGCACCCCGGCATACCCGTTCCCCAAGGAATGGTACAACATGCATACCCCTTGTTCTCTGCAAGCGTCTGATCCCCCTTAAAGGTAAAACCTTCCAAGGTTCTGTGTTGGGCAGAAGGACTCCACAGCCCCCCATGTAGGCCAGAATCTTCAAGGCACAGTCTAGCCCAAGATGAAGGAGATGAAAGAAGGAATGTTGAAAGTACGCACTTGATGCCTTTGTGCTAGACATGCTGGGATCCCCATTCCTGTCAGGTCATGGAGTCCCCAGCCCTAGCGTTAAAGAGTCAGCCATGGCTCAGTAGAGAGATCTGTACTATGGAAAGTCGGGCACTGAACTAGGATATTAATTCAAACCTACCTGGGTGAGAGCCTGCAGCCCTTCTGTAGATAATGTGTGAGCCTCCCTGCAGAAGCCAGCAGGAGGCCAAAGTACGGGGGAGACGGCTTTATGGGTCTGGATAGGAACTCTGGGTGATACTGAACACCAACAAAAAATGGATGCTCTAAGAGAAAAGCAGGGAGTGTGTTAGGTTAATTCTGAATAATGAGTCTCTGAGAAGATCATTGAGCTGCCACATCTCATGTTGGAAGGCCTTTCTGGATAACCTCCTCACATCTCACAGCTGGCATCTGCTGCTGACAGTCTAGAGCAGGTGTTCTCAACCTTTTTCCTTCTGAAGCTCCCCCAACATGCTATAAAAATTTCACAGCCCACTCGTGCCACAACAGTTTTTCAGTAGATTAAAATCCGGGACCAGCATTAGGGAGTAGCAAGCAGAATAATTGCCCAGGGTCTCACGCCACAGGGGGTCCCATGAAGCTAAATTGCTCAGGCTTCAGCTTCAGCCCAGGGTGGAAGGGCTTGGACTTCATCTTCAGTCCTAGGCAGCAGGGCTTGGGATTCGGCTTTCTGCCCTGGGCCTCAGTGACTCTATCGCTGGCCCTGCTCTCTGGTTTATTTGGGCGGACCCCCTGAAATCTGTTTGCAGCCCCCAGGTCCATGGTTGAGAACTGCTGGTCTAGAGAACATCATTAGGATCTGAGTTGCACGGCCAAGCTGACAAACTCAGGACCTCTGAGTTCCAACCCCAGCTTTGGTTCCTTCTGTCCTCTGGGAGGTCACCTCCTTGCTCTGTCCTTGGTATTCCTCTGTCCTCTAACTCCTAACGGTCATTATTATTTTGCACTTCAATAGCTCTGTTTGGGGAACAGACTTGAGATATTGAGATCTTGCCCTGAGCCCATAGAGAAGCTGCCATGTCAGACAAAAAACTCTCCCCCTGACACACACACCAACTCCCAACACAGCTGCTCAAGTGCTCACCTTCCAACTCAACCACTTCCATTCGCTCTCCCTCCACATCCTGGCCTACGAATTTCAGACCCTGCTCTTCAAAGAAGCATTTCAGTTCTGGATTCACCTGAGGAAAAGCAGCAAAGTACACATGATCTCTCATGCTCATGCTCTTCAGTGAGAAAGCTTACAAACCCCAGAACACACCAACTGATACCTCAAATCTGTGTCTGTGTCTCTCTTCCAAGAAGTCATGATCTCCATACAGTTTTCCTGCCCAGAAAGAGAGGACCTTTTACATTCTCCTTAATTACATCCAAAATCATGGTAAACTCCACTTGATGATGTTTCTACTCCTCTTTAACCAATTAATGTATAACCCCAGCCCCACCATCTTCCCCCTGTGTTATCCACAAATCATGCAATCTGCACTGCAGCATTGCAACTGAACATTAGCCAGCATTAACTCCTAGGCATCCTGCCACCCAGTGGAATTTACAGACCTGAATTAGGTACCTAACTCTGGGGAGCCTAGGCACCTATGAAAGGGATTCACAGAGAGCTGAACTGAGAGCTGCCTAAATCAGCCAACAGAAAACACTGAGGAGGAGCAGGGTCTAAGCCCCACCCTCAGAGGTAGTCAGTCACCTGTCTTCACTCAGTACTCACAGCTGTGAACACTCTCCTGGAGTCAGGCACTTGGCCAGGTCAGACCCCCTCCCCATTACTGCCAATAGCTGAGGGATTAGCACACTCACCTGTGATCTGGGAGACCTGTTTTCAAATCCCCACTCTGCCGGTTTTGGAGCAAGGACTTGAACCCAGGTCTCACATTCCAGGTGAGTGTCCGAGCCACCAGGCTATTCGGTGAGAGTCTCTCTCAATCTCCCCTGCTGAAGTTGTTCCATTTTGTATAAATAATTAAATATGCATCGGGCCTGAGAGAGAGAAGGTGAGAAACTGACTCTATAGTCTGGTGGTTAGAGCACTCCCCGGGGATGTGGGAGAGTCAGGTTCCAGTCCCCGCTCCAAATCAGGCAAAGTGGGAATTCAACCCTGGGGCTTCCACATCCTAGGCAAGCCACCGGGCTATTTGGGTATCATGGGACAGAGACATGTGTCCCCCCCACGTGTGTTCTGAGCATGCCTACTGGATCAGGTCCCACAGGCGAAATAGGCAAGGAGTGCCTTGCCTGAGAATGGTAGTAGGGCTCAGGTATGAGCTAAGGCCCCAACAAGCAGAAACTTAGGCATCTATGGAATTCAGGCATCTACAGCATAAGGCAGCAGCTGAGTATCTCAATGACACCTGAAGTGACAGTTATGGCTTAAGGACCTTTGTGGATCTAGCCCAGAGTGACTGGTTTCCACCAGAACCTACTTCTTCTGCAGCACAAGGGGGCTGATGTTTCACTTCCACCACAGAAAGTCTAAGGAATGCCTAGCAGACAGTCTTAGCCATTTTTTTTTTTAAAGCATTAAACAATCTGGCTAATTTTCTATATCTCACTTCTGTCCCACTCGACACACTGTATTCTCATGAATCATTTCAGACACTAGAAGGACCGAGAAGATATAGCAGTAAAAAAAATCCCATACTCATGATCGAGTTCTTGGTTTGGAAGAGGGTTCTCCTTTTGCCAAGCCTCATGGTCCCACCCATTTGCCCAGGATTATGTTCTGGCATGTCTATGACCTAGGGGAGATTATTAAAACAGTGAACTGACTGAAACAGGAAGAAAAAACCTGAAACAGGATTCAAATGCAAACATCCATAGGACAACGTAAGAAAGACAAACAGTGAAATCTGTCTTAAGCAGTCACTCCAGAGGCCCAGCACAATCAGACATTTAATTGAGGTGTTCTTTTAATGAAGACACAGAATTGTATTTGGTAGGTTTGGCGATATTTTGGGGCAGTCTCAGTATAGGAGATAACAAGGAGTCTGGTGGTACCTTAAAGACTAACAGATTTATTTGGGCATAAGCTTTCATGGGTAAAAAACCTCACTTCTTCGGGAGATAGTCTCATAATGGTGGTATCTGTACAGATCCCAATGTAATCAGGGTAATAGGATTCTAACTGCAAAACGGAGTCACCATCAGCATGTGGTGGCTCGACTTATAAACTTGATATTTTAAACATACTCCTTTCCAGAGTCGGAGAGAAAGGAGCACTGGAAATTATTGTAGCCGAGGTCACAAACAATTCCAATACTTTGGGTTGTTGACTGGCTTACCTAGCTGAGATTTTTATGGACTTGCAGCCCTAGTTCTGGGTGGACAGAGATTCAGTTGGCTCAAGAAGAAAATGTATGAAGTTAATGTTTAGGTAGGTTAATATTTGGCACTGTCACCATTAACTTTTTCTCTGTTTGGTCATATCCACCATTCCACTATAAATTTTGTTGATTGCTCTGTAAAAAAGTCATCCATGCTGAAAACTGCCCTTTAAACTCTCAGGAGTAAGTTCTTTGTTTTATAAAAATGCATAGATGGAAAAAACCCTCAGTGTCTGTACATTCTACAGTGTGTGAACCCGCTGCCAAAAAGATGACAAATTGACTTAAGGTAAACCAAACTAGGACATTTACTTCCAAAATAAAAGTGCCCATACACAGACTTGCACCAAGATATCAAGAGATGTAAATTCCAATTTCAGATATTTCAGTACAAGTTTGATTGGCTTTATCTACGCACAGAGAACACTTCTAGCTTTGAAGAGGGGGTCAGAACAAGCCACATTTGAATCACACCATACTCACCACTGGATGAGTAGTTTTGGGGTCAAATTCTGTAGAATTGGCATCTGTAAAATGACATTCTTAAATTAGAAGCAAGAAGTCACACACTGAACATGAGTAAGATAGAAATGAATCCCACTCCCACACTCATGTGAGCAGTACCAACTTATGAAGGGACCACTTGTGAGAGCAGAATCTGTCCCAGACACCAAACAAGCCCAGATGTATTTATTAGACTTCTGAGATAAATATTTCTGAGTCTAGGTAGAAGCTGCCATCTTCCCGAGGACAGCAAAATCATTTGTGACATAAGCAGTATGGGAGACCATTATGAAATACCGTAAATCAGTTTCCAATTTGCCTTAAGCATCAGGAAAAAAATGCTTATTTTCTGGAAATTGAACCTTTTGTTTCACATTTTAATTCTAACTAGCAAGCAGACTTGAAACTGGATTACAGTATTTTATAGTATATTTTATCTACGGTGACAAGTATCTCCTATCTGGCTAGCTTTCAGCTTGATGGACTGAGCAAAGTGGGTACAGTTTTCCTTTAAGACTGGTTCTTGGAGACAGATTTTTCCCCAAAAGCCATCTCCTACCCACCAAGAATGGGGAGTAGTTACAGCCATCATCCCAATTAATCCATTAATAACCTGAACTCAGAAAGTTAGTTATCACTGCAAGTACCTTGCCAGCCGAGAACACTGCGCGCAAACTCCACAACTGCAAGCTGCATCCCCAAGCAAACTCCTGTAGAAAGAGCAGAGAGTATGAAAGTGACACCGGGTAGTGAACTGTAAGGGTCTCCCAGATCATGCAGTAATGCAAAGCTCTGCACTTTGGCACCTGCATAGAAGTCTACAACACACAGAAACATACTGATTTATAGAGGAAGCATGTCTTGTGGCTACAGAACTGACTGGGACTCAGACCTGGGATCCATTCCCTGCTCTGTCTCAGACTAAGTGAGACTTTGGACAATTCAACTGATCTCTCTGGGCCTCAGCTGCCCATCTGTAAAATGGGGATAATATTTCCTCTCTCACACTACTTGTCCATATGGTCTAATTCAATTGTAAGTAAGAATCTCTGCCCAGAACAGCAAAGTTTAAAGCCCAGCACAATGGGGTCCCCATCTCATTTTGGGCCCTATGTGCTATCTTAATACAGATCTTAACAACTTCTTGATCGACACTGGCAGCAGTCATTGATATGCCAGGGCTGCACTGGAGAGTAAGGTATCTTCCTTTAGTATGTGGAGTCAGAACACAGTGGTTTAAAAATATTTATATATATTCACACACAGTGTCACACAATTGTGAATCAAGAACAACGTTGAGTGCCGTACTAGTCTCTCTGTTAGTTTCTCTTATCTTTTCTCATTACATGCATGCATTCCGAGAATTAAATCATGGGGGAAATTATTACAATCAACCACATCCAGAAGAAATTCAAGTTTCCTTGGGAATATTAAAAAACATTTTAAATGCTGCCTCGGTGCTCTGTTAATTTTAAGTGTTAGTCATTAGCTATAGTATAATATACAGAACATCTGCCTCAAGAGAACACTATGGGGTTAAGAAAGCATTAACACAACAGTTAATCAATCAATCAAGAGCTTGATTGATCCACAATAGAGATGTCTCTGATCAGAGGGCTAGGGTGGGATTCAGATTTTGGATGTACACCTGTTGGCTCCTTGCTTCCCTCCTCCCCCCATAATTACTTCATACTGTCAAATACGTTCTATTTCTCACCTAACAAGGGCTTTTTCTGTTTTCTTGCCCAGGAAATAGCTTGAATTTTCCCTTCTGTTCCTCGAACGCCAAACCCACCTGGAACCAGGACTCCACTGTACAAGGGAAGGGGAGAAAAAAAAAAAATCCAGCTACATGAGACTTGCAGTTTTCGATACCCTCCAAACAAGTATTGCAGCTCTTCTGCTTTAAGACCTTGGAGTTACAAGACCTGACCAATTCATTTTACTACCAAGATCTCTTTGAATATAACTGCGTGCACAGTAGTGAAAAGCCTTAAGGTGCTTATAAATGACAAAGAATATCTGTACTAAAATAATCTGATGAATGGGATTAAATGACAAGATTGCCTATGACAACAGGGGACTGGACTTGTTGACCCAAGAGGTCCCTTCCAGTCCTGTCTCCCAATTTTAAGATGTCTCTGTGAGAGCTGCAGGATTTTGTAGGCAAACACTTGTCGGAGCAACATTTATAAAAAAAGTCTAGTTTCTATGTAATAAATCTTTTTGGACAGACAAATATAATATGGGCTGTAATACAAGAGGCAGTGTGGCCTAGCAGACTGAGCACTGGACTGGGACTTAGAAAATCTAGGTTCTATTTCCAGCTCTGCTACTGGCCTAGTAGGTGCTGTTGGGAAAGTCACGTCCCTGCTCAGTGCCTCAGTTTCCCCATCTGTAAAATGGGGACAGTGACCTCATTTAAGAGCTACAGATGAAGTGTGCAGTGTAAGTGGTAGGTGTTGTTATTACTGCTGCTCTTCACATGATCCGAAAGAGCAGGACGATGTACGTAGAATAGCATACGTGCTTCACAACAAATATCTGTTAATCAGTCTATTGCTTAGAGACAAGTCAACTAAATTGTAGCACAACATGTCCCAACTGCAATCGCAAAAAACACAAGGATTCTGCAGGTGATTCTTTGTATTATTGACCAATGGCAGAAAGTGGATAACTGCTTCCCAAATAACTGATCACTAGTCATGACCCACCACTGCTCGCTTGGCTCAACCACCCCTTCCCTGCAATCTAGTCTCTCCCTTCCTCCTCCAACATCCCTCTTTCCTACAAAAAAAAGATCTCATCCCACATTTGTACCCTCCTCTTTCTCCCAGCTTTGGCCCTCCCCTCAATCCTCCCCCTTCCTCATCCCACTTTTCCCCCAGTGGCCCTTCCCATGCCTCATGCTGCCCCCACCCTTTCTCCTTCTCCTCCTCAAAACCAGCCAGTTGTACACATAGCTAGTCTGTGTAATCACATTGCTATTGCTGTCCCTCCCTCCCCGATCTGTTTGTTACAATTACACAAAATTATATTGTAAACTCTGCAGGACAGGGGCTCTCAGTGCACAGCACAATGGGGGGAGGGTCCCTGAGTACAACTGTGTACGATCACTTAGAAAATGACAGCAATACCAAGGGAAGTCAGATCCTCTTTGAGGAAAGGCTTATGGTTATGAACTGCTTACTCAGCACTACAGAGTTTCTGCCAGGCCTCGTGGTATCGGACTGGTTCTTCTTGTAGAGTAGCTGGTTCCAAGTCTGCAGAATCGATATACTAGGAAGAAATCCAGGAATAATCACAGTGAGAGAGACTGGCACAAGACCCCCCGATACCAAATCCTGCTGTTTAGTTTTCATTGAATCTAGATGTATGAGACTCCCTCCCTGCCAACACAGGCTTGTTTCTTATTGTACATTTACTAGTGGTTTGCTTGGTCTGATTTTCCACCTGCTAGGCAATATAGCTTCTTGTTCATAATCACTACAGTCTTTAATTACATGTACAGACACCATGCTTTCAGGAGGTCCTCTACCTCACTGAGCAGTTTGGATGGTGACTGATAAGGCCTGAGTGGTAAGTAGGGCTGAGGTCCATAGGTTTTAGATTGCATGCAGCATATGAGCCACATTTACAATAATGAGGATAAAAAATTCAAACAAACAGTCTCCTTAACTGCATGTTCAATTTACACACTGAATGTGGCAGGCATCCAGGAGAACAATTAGACTGCATTATGATGGCACATATGAAAAAGTGTTACAGTTCTGCAGGCACTCTTATCCTTAGCATCTCCTGACTTTGGGCAGTTTCACTTTTCTCTTCTCTCTCTTAGATAGCTCTTTAAGCCCCTGTGTACCACCTACATGCATGGGTCCCCTGCAGCACTTAGAAT
This sequence comes from Terrapene triunguis, assembly GCF_002925995.2. Lineage (NCBI taxonomy): Eukaryota > Metazoa > Chordata > Testudines > Emydidae > Terrapene > Terrapene triunguis. Next base: position 2,055,235 of record NW_020664587.1, on the reverse strand, counting down.
CCTGTGCCCATAAACCGGAGAGTCCCCAATGACAGACTACTGTTACAAGCAAATCCTATCAATAATCCGAGAAGGGAAATGATGGAAGGCAGCCCAGCCTTTGTACAATGCTGCAATAAATTAAGTGACAGTGCACAAGACATACTTCACTAGTCCTATTACAAACAGTGGTGCTACACACGTCTTGGGTAATACTTCATATTTAGAGGTAACATGGTTTAAAGAAATTTTTCTTTAAAGTTTCAGATGAAAGATGGCAGACATTTCAGTACTCCAAGAATGTTCATGAAGTTCAAATATGTTCCAAGAGGCTTACAGAGACAATCAGTTTCCAGCTGGTGTCAAGATCACAGTGGAATACTAGGGCAGAGTACCATGAAGCTTGACAGTGCCACCAAGTGAAGTCAGACTACCCTACAAAGAATTGGTTATAGTAATGGCTAGAGGAAATTCAAAATGAACACTGGCCTTCCCAACACCACCACTCAGGTTCAACACTGAACACCTGAAAAAACCAGACAGTGCACATGTATTATGGAGATCCTCTGTTCTGAAAGCAGGAGGTTGGTTTGCTATTAAGTTGTATGCATGTAACAGATGTTTGGACGCTGTAATCCAAGGAGAATGAATGAGTTGTTATATTCCTGGCTGCTGAATCATTCTGAAAACTGTGAGGTGTTTCCTAGATGTGTGCAAAACTGTAAGCAAGAACAATCTGGTTAAGACACAAATACTACTCCAGCTAGGAAGGGGGGAAAAAAGCATACCTTTATCTCAAGTTTGTGGTTGATGGCCAGTGCAGAGTGTTCCAAAGCTTTAATGACAGAAGCATAGGAATCTGAGAACTTGGTGTATTTGCCAACAAGTGCAATGGAGCAGGTCTCTAGCAAACGGTCATATCTAGAAACACAAAACCAAAATATAGGGCTTGTTCATTGTTAATGGGAATTGATGGGCACTTTTAAAACTCTGGCCTAATGGGAGCTGGCAGCTTGAGAGCCTGGCCTCTGACTCCTTTTAAAAGTCTGGCCTTTAAACAGTTGTTATTCTGAATGAATGACAGTAATCTGGGGACTTCCATTATTTGATAAAGGAAAGAAAAATTCTGCTAAGTAGCCACAGAGAAGAATAATGGTATGGGAGAACAAATAATTTCTTACCTTTATTTCCAATTATTTTTGGTAGGTTTTAGGTTTGTTTTTGATGAGCTTAGTTGTACTAGGTCCAAAATAGGTATCAAATTTATTAAATAAAAGTCAGAGGAAAGCATAGTCAATTTTGTTTATCTTGCACAGTACTGTCCTCTGTGCATTCTAACTCAGTCCATTCCAATGGCTGAGGGAAAAGAAAGACTTCTAAATCCCATAGAAGTGCAGATTTCAACAGCCTGGCAGTGCAAGATGTTACATTCTTGTTTGCAGGATCTGGAAAGCCACAGGACTCTCTGGGCCTGATCCTGATCATTCACACTCACAGTGAAGTCAATGAAAGACGCAGGTACTCATCACTTCTGAAATTGGGCCACTTACTGAGGTTCCAAAATATGCCTATAAGTGCCTAACTTCAGGTACCCTGCTTTGAAAATACTGACCCAAGTTATTGTAAATGTGGAGAGCACAACTCTTGTCAATCTGAATCCCTCCAATCCTTCCATTCTGGTCACTCAGACACCTTTTTGTTTCGCCTTTAAAAGCAGCACCCATAAATAGTAAAGGGAACATTGAAAGGCAGCCCAACTTTGGTACAATGCTGCAATTAACTGTCAGTGCACTAAACATACATCACTAGTCATATTAGTACCCAATACACCACTATGTATACTTTGCCTTTGTAAGCATATTTATATTGTACAGTCATATTTAATTTAGTTTTCACCATCCAGGTGATTAGAACATACACCTCTACCTCAATACAACGCTGTCCTCAGGAGCCAAAAAATCTTACCGCGGTATAGGTAACTGCGTTATATCGAACTTGCTTTGATCCACCGGAGTGCGCAGCCCCGCCCCCCGGAGCACTGCTTTACCGTGTTATATCCGAATTCGTGTTATATCGGGGTAGAGGTGTATTAGAATTCTAGAGCACTAGAATACTAAAGGAACTGAAGAGATCTCTGAGCCATTAACAATTATCTTTGAGAACCCAAGGAAGACAGGAAAGATCCCAGAGGACTGGAAAAGGGCAAATATAGTACCTATCTATGAAAATGGGAACACGGACAACCCAAGGAATTATAGACGGTCAGCTTAAATTCAGTACCCAGAAAGATAACGGAGCAAATAATCAAACTATCAATTTGAAACCACCTAGAAGACAATAAGGTGATGAATAACTGTCAACGTGGATTTGTCAAGAATAAAACATTTGGTTGATTTGACATGCAATTCTCTGACAGGGTAGCAAGCCATTTGGACAGGAAGAAGCAGTAGATGTGATATACCTTGACTTTAAGGCTTTTGATATTCTTTCACATGGCTTTTTCGTAAGCAAACTAGGGAAATATAGCCTAGATGAACCTACTATAAGGTGGGTGCACCACTGTTGGAAAACCATATTGAGAGAGTAGTTATTAGTGGTTCACAGTCAAACTGGAAGGGCACATGGAGTGGGGTCCTGCAGGGATCTGTCCTGGGTCCAGTTTTATTCAATATCTTCATCAGTGATTTAGATAATGGCCTAGAGAGTGTACTTATAAAGTCTGCAGATGATACCAAGCTGGGAGGGGACTGCAAGCGCTTTGGAAGATAGGATTAGAATTCAATAAGATATTGACAAACTGGAGAAATGGTCTGAAATAAATCGGATGAAATTCAATGTGGACAAATGTAAAGTATTCCACTTAGGAAGGAATAATCAATTGCACAACTACAAAATGGGAAATGACTGCCTAGGAAGGAGTAATGCAGAAAAGGATCTGGGGGTTACAGTGGATCCCAAACTAAATATGAGTCAAAAATGTAATACTGTTACAAAAAAAGAAAACACCATTCTGGGATGTATTAGCAGTAGTGTTGTAAGCAACACATAAGAAGTAATTTTTCCACTCTACTCAGCATTGATATGGTCTCAAGTGGAGCACTGTGTCCAGTTCTGGGCACCGCACTTTGGGAATGATATGGACAAATTGGAAAGAGTTCAGAGGAGAGCAACAAAAGTGACTAAAGGTCTAGAAAACATGACCTACGAAGAAATATTGAAAAAAAATGGGTTTGTTTAGTCTAGAGAAGAGAAGACTGAGGGAGGACATGCTAACAGTCTTCAAGTACTTCAAAGGTTACTATAAAGAGGGTGAAAAATTGTTCTCCTTATCCAGTGAGGACAGGACAACAACAAGTAACAAGCTTAAATTGCAGCAAGAGAGATTTAAGTTAGGAAAAAACTTCCTAACTGTCAGGGTAGTTAAGCACTAGAATAGATTACCTAGGGAGGTTGTGGAGTCTCTGTCACTGGAGGTTTTAAAGAACAAGTTAGAGAAACACCTGTCAGGTTGGTTTAGATAATACTTAGCCCTCCCTCAGTGCTGGGGACTGGACTAGATGACCTCTCGAGGTTCCTTCCAGTCCTACATTTTTATGACTACCCTCAACCACCGTACTAGAAGCTGCTGAATCTTAAATACATCAGTGAAAATTTGAGTAAGTTTAGCTGTTTTCTCCACTAGCTTTACAAAGTAGTTCTGCAAGGTCACTCATTTCTCACCCAGACACATGCAAAATGGATTGTATCAGTGGCCTCTATTAGCTGCACTGGAGCAGGGATGAGTCTGTATGGTAAAGGTAAATCAAGGTTTGTTCATTTAGAAGTTTCTGAAACTTACCATTTTCTTATACCTAGGGCCCTACCAAATTCATGGCCATGAAAAACGCGTCACGGACCGTAAAATCTGGTCTCCCCCTGTGAAGTCTGGTCTTTTATGTGCTTTTACCCTATACTATATAGATTTCACAGGGGAGACCAACATTTCTCAAATTGTGGGTCCTGACCTAAAAGGGAGTTGCAGGGGGTCACAGTTACTTTGGGGGGTGGGGGGGGGTTTCGCAGTATTGCCACCCATACCTGGGTGTCTGGAGAGTGGCGGCTGTTGGCCGGGCACCCAGCTCTGAAGGCAGCGCCCCACCAGCAGCAGCGCAGAAGTAAGGGTGGCAATACCATACCATAACATCTTTACTTCTGCGCTGCTGCTGGCAGCAGCTCTGCCTTCAGAGCTGGGCTCCCGGCCAGCAGCCGCTGCTCTCCAGCTATGAAGGCAGTGCCGCCACCAGCAGCAGCGCAGAAGTAAGGGTAGAAGTACCCCAACCTCCCCTACAATGACCTTGTGACCACCCCCCATAACTCCTTTATGGGTCAAGAGCCCTAAAATTACAACACTGTGAAATTTCAAATTTAAATAGTTGAAATCATGAAATTTTCAATTTTTAAAATCCTATGACCATGAAATTGACCAAAATGGACCGTGAATTTGGTAGGGCCCTACTTATACCCCATGGAACATACAATGTTGAAAGCTTCAGTACATGCCTGGATGTTGACTAAACCCTGACTTCATCATTTCCCTAATGGCGGGATGTGTGTGACCCTGCTCTCCACAGGGGTACTAATATGTGCCAGGGAGTCCAAGACAGAAGACACATCAAGAGACAGCTGCTTTGCTGGGTCGGAAGTGAAAAAAAGAAATGATATTGTTGTTGAAAAGCCTCCTAAACATGCATCAGTAATTTCTAGCAAGGCTGGCCTGTTCAGAATAAAAAGGAAAAATCCTAAAGCACACATTCCCCTTTACATTATTTTAGACAGGTTTTGAGTAGTACCAGATTACAGGCAAAGGATACAGTTCTAAGGAACTCAGTAAATAAACTGCCCAACAGTATCTTAGTTCTCTGTGTTGTTGTTGTTTTTAATAGTTAACGATCTAAAAATAAAATGTATTGTTGTGAAAACAGACATGGAGTTTTGGGGGAATTTGAAACACAGGCCTTCTGGGGAACCATTCCCCAGCTGACCACTGAAAGCCAGGGCACAATCCAATTCCAAACTATTCCCGATTGTGACGCCCACCTGTCAGCCATCTCCTTCCACTTCATGAGCATCCTCCTGGGCTGCTTCTCGATGGGAAGGTCAAGCCTGCGGCGGAAGTAATCAACAACTCCCTGCTCCTCTAGTAATAGAGGAACCCGGTAGATGGAAGAGACATCATGAACACAAATGACCTGTTCATAAAAAGTGAGGGTCATTAAAATATATCCATATGTATCTACAAATGATCCTAGCAGAACATCAGACAACTGGACACTACTACTTCTTTCTGCCTCCAGAAGACAACTGCGTGATCATTTAACACACATTTACTCAAAATGAACAAAAACTGATTTTTAATTCAAACAGTTTATAAGAACATTCTTCCTAAATGAATGATCTAGCAACAGCAGCTAGTACTTGCTGATGGCACCTCATAAAAAGTGCAACTAAGTAGGAAGTAGGAATGAGCAAATCCAGTTCCCACCTGAAGGCACAAGGAAGCAGAAATCTCAAGACAGTCATAAGGTAAGATCTACTATTTAAAATAATAAATGACATTGTAAGCCAGTTCCCAGTGACTAAGTGTGCACTTTACAGAACACCCAACACAACTTGGCTGTCCTCATCCTTGGCTGTTTCAATAGAGAAACCACTGACTGAATGGGCCATAGAGGTTGAACTCCCTCCCATGCTCCGTTTGTTTTGCCCAATTGCATCTGGTCTTGAACGGATATCACAAGCTCTTTGGGGTAGGGACTATCTTATTTTAGGATTGTGCAGTGCCCAGTACAATAGAGCCATTTCCTGACTGGTGCCTCTAGGTACTACTGTAATATAAACCAGTAATAATTGATCTCTCCAGACCAAGACTGAGGCATGTACGCAGGGCACAGAGAAGCTTGTACTGTTGTCAAGAAAGAATTTGACAACTTTCACCACCACTAAATTTACAAAAAATGTTTTAAAAAATAGTTAATTTAAGACTAGCCAAACCATTCTGTAGGGCTGAGAAGGGGGGTTATTTCAATATCTCTAGTCCATTCAACTCTTCGTGTTTCCGATGAAGGGATTTGACTTGTGACACTTGTCCACTGGGAATAAGACTGCACTTAATCTCACAAAACATTCCATTCCAACTTTGAAAGTCCTGCTTCCTCCTGGATTCAAATGGAAGCTGAATTCAGTTCTCCACAGAAAGAATTAAGCAGCAATTATTTCTCCTTATATAGTAAATAGCATTTAGCATTAAAGTGTGATTATGGTTCAAAAGGACAATATGTAAAAAAAATGGCACCTACTTAGTCACTTTACTGAAAATTCAATACATTTTACTTCTATCTGCCCTGCAGCTAGATTTTATTCTAGTTTACACAGCAACAGAATTTTTAGCCAAGATCCAAATGCAGAACTGGGGACAATGCATGAACCAGTAAGACTCAGCTTGACTTTGCAGTGCTAGAATTTAGAAAATTATTTTTAAAACGAACAAACTTAATCTGGAATAAATGAGACACAAATATGGTTCCCCATGAGGATTTCATAGAAGTGATACTTTAAGGTGCTATCCCCTTTAGTCTACAAAACACTTATTGGTCTAGCTTCATCTTTTGTTCATACTCAATGATTTATCTACTGACAAATAAATGATTGCCTATCATTTAACAAGTATCAGGGGGTAGCCGTGTTAGTCTGTATCCACAAAAACAACAAGGAGTCCAGTGGCACCTTAAAGACTAACAGATTTATTTGCATCTGAAGAAGTGATGTTTTTTACACCCATGAAAGCTTATGCCCAAATAAATCTGTTAGTCTTTAAGGTGCCACTGGACTCCTTGTTGTTTTTATCATTTAACAAGGAGTTTCTTGTACATGAAAGACATCACACTCTGGAGTGAAAAATAAATGTGTTGCAGATAGCATTAAAATTTCCCTGGATATCTCTTCTTGTGCAATCTGTCACTAATGTGAACAGGCAGATATGAGCAATGCCCAAGTATGACCATTAGACAGCATATTTGTACAAGGAGCAGTGTGCAAAACACACTCACAAATCCCATTACTTAAGATGGTGCAAATATTTGAGCTCTAAACGCTGGTTTTAGAAGCCAGAGTCTTTCCTAAATGCAGAAGGAATTTGGAAGGTTAACAGGTCTCAAGAATAGCCATTGGGAAATAATCTGATTTAACAATTGTAAGAGGTTTATTGTACCTAGTGTACTTCTGCCTATTCAGCCAGGTATCAGGCTTACACAGAGAGGAATTGACAAATATGTGAGACACATGTATTTAAGAATTGGAGAGAAGACAAACATGTAGATGTATTTTTAGTCTATAAAAAATGTATAGCTAACACAGAGGAACTCTAGGCACCAAATAAAATGTTGCCCTCAGCATCTGACAGATGGCAGAAATACTGGTTACAGGGAAAGGGAGAAAGTACAGCATTTTTTACCTGTTCTGGTTCTACATGACAGAACATAGAGATCTTCTCCTTTACGGAGGTGTCCAGCGGAGTGGAGCATCTGCACACAATCTAGCAGAGAAAGCAGCGATATCAAGGTTGTGAAGCAGAACAGCAGCACTCAGGCATTAATCTGACCGGTCACTAAAAACAGTTTCTATGCCAAGTTCCTATCATGGATTATTTGTTAATATAGTTTATTACTTCTATACCACCATTGGTATGCAGCAGCATCCTATCATCCCAAGTCCAATTTAGATCAGGAAAGGTTGCTGAAGGATGCCAGCCCCACACTTTCCAAATGAATGTAATACAGCAAAACTTACCAAGTCTGGTGAGAGACCAAGTCCTCTGAGTTCACGAACACTATTCTGGGTAGGTTTAGTTTTCTGCTCTCCTGTAGAACTTGGCTAGTAGTCAAAGAAGACCAAAATATATTATTGAACTAATGTCTAGATGTACATATGAGGAGTTCAATAGTCATTCAAGCCTTCAGTTCCTATGCATCATATTAAGTTTTAATTATGGGTCAGGAACCCTGAATTTATGATAGTCTTTCCCTCATTTCACTGCCAATTTAATCACACACAGACCCAGAGGGACTGCACGGTATTGGGGAAGGGAGAGGGAAAATATGAAGACTTTAGCTGGATAGAAGCTCAAGGTACCTGTCTAGTGTGTGCTCCCTGTAAGTAAATAACATTTTACTCTTTGAGTCCATGGAGTGGGGAAAGTGAGAGAAGGGGGCCTGAGTTAGTTGTTCCCCACCCCCAGGAACTTTTAGCAAATTAGTTGGCCTGCTGTACTCATCTACATCCAATAGTGCTGGATAAATCACATCAGGTAGATGTTTCTGCTAAAATGATCACCAGTGAAATATACAGTGGTATTGTAGCAGTGTTGGTCCCAGGATATGAGAGACACAAGGTGGGTGAGGTAATCTCTTTTGCTGGACCAAGTTCTGTTGGTGAGAGAGACAAGCTTTTGAGGTTACACAGAGCTTCTTCATGACCTGAAAAAGAGCTCTGTGTAAACTTGAAAGCTTGTCTCTCTCACCAACAGAAGTTGGTCCAGTAAAAGATCTCACCCACCGTGTCTCACCAGTGAAATAGTTAGCGTCAACATTAACTGTCACTATGCAGAGTTAAGAGGATTGTACAGCAACTTCAAAACAGGAGAATTTGTGCAGCTATTTGCACCACCAAATTGTTATGTACTGGCTTTGGGATTATGCTGTGGAGATTATAAAACAATTACTAGTGACTATGACTAGGTTTTAATTTAGCTTTTAATCTTCATTTGTAGGACTCACAATTTATTTCCTTATCCATTTGGCATACATTGATTTAGCTTTTCTTTTGTATGGAGTCTATCAACAACATTTTGCCTTGTTTATTTGATTCTCATCTGCATCAATGATTTCAGTTTCTGCACAGTCTCAGAATAGCTTTTCTTAGCTAACTTTAGATTCCTTTTTAAAGCTGCTATGGTCCTCAGGAAACTTCTCTGTCAGATCATCATGAATTAAAGGACACTCAAATCTGAGAGTCTATGCAAGGTTATAGTGTCAATTAAACCCTTTTACTGAGGGAGACAGTTTAATCAAATTTAAAATGTACATTACGTCAGAACTATTCAACTTTGTAACTAAAACCACTCAAAAAAACCTTTAGGGACTGCCTGAGAGAATATCCTGGAAATTACTGTTTTAAAGTTTGAGAAGTTATCTGATTTATTTTGTAAGTCTGAGATAACACAGACTCTAAGAAGACACATGTAAAGAGAGGCTGTTAAAAGGGTACTAATCAACATAGAACCCAATTCTCTGTTCTGTTGCACCTTGTGTAGTCTACACCAGCACAAATTGGGTGAAAATGGTATCTACTCTGATTGATAGCATTTTACAATCACTTTACAGAAGTGTAAATGACTGCTCAACATGCAGGGAAATGGGACACTAGGCTCCCAGAGTGCACTCAGTTATGAAAGACAACAGAAATAAATATTCCAAAATTGTGCAACAAAAATATAAAAGAAATACATAACTTTACATTTGCTGAAATTCCTAACTATTTGCTAGGCACACAACAGTATCCTTTGGGAGGATATAGCTATTGTAGGATAGTTGTGAAGAGCTATGTCTCTGCATGTTCTGAATTCTTTCCTTATGTACACACTTATGTTCTGCATTACAAACCCACACTACGCAGATATCTTTCAGTATATGTGTATCTATACTACATCTCTAAACACATTTATAAAATAAACCCTAATTATAAAAGAAATCCCTGGCCAACACAGCTTTCCATGGACTTACCTGGGGAACTAGACTGACATGAATATTACAGAAGTTCTCTCTTTTGGCTTTGAACTGGAACTGGCGGAAAGCCTCGATGAAGGGCATACTTTCTATATCTCCCACTGTTCCACCAAGCTAAACGAAAGAAGACCATTTAGAATAGCACCAAACTTCTCATAACTGATACTACCCAGTATCTTTCTGGTCTCTTCACTTGATTTAAGAAAAAAAGGAAAACAGCCTACTGCACAGCCAATATCATTGTATGGACTCTCTGAAGAAACAGCAGCAGGATTTTTGCTGGGCATATGGTTTCCTTTAATGAGATGCTGGGTATTGGATGATGTGTTCCATGGCATTTTTCTGTTCTTCTCAGACAACCGTACATGGACAGATGCAGGGTAAGCAAAGCTGGCCAAGAGAGGGTCCTTGGGACTCCACTCTTCCTTCTATCCAACCATTATTTTAACCCCTTAACGCCCTCTTCTTATGACAGTTTGGATTGCAGAAGAAAAGCAGCTTCCCACAAGGCCAACGTTGCTCTAGGGACTGATATGCAAGGACATTTGGTTCACATGCCTTATTACCCTGGAGTCCAGGCATATTAACTCTGTGATGAAATTGAGCTCCAATGCCCTAGGCAACAAGAAACCCAAAGTACCACCACTTCACCCTGCTAGAACACCACGCTGACACGCACACAAAATGGGGTTTGTTCTTTTGGAACTGTCCCAATCAATAGGATGAAAAATTGTTTAGCAAAATAAACAAAAAAAACCAAAAACACATTCTCTACAAGGTTTAACTGCCAGTGCACAGTTCAATTTACTCTGCATGAGAATCAAGACTAAGGAGGGAAATGCTACAAACCTCAATCACACACACTTGGGGTTCAATGCCATCTTCATCCACAGGAATTCGTGCCTGCCTCATTACCCACTCCTGGATAGCATCTGTGATGTGGGGAACAACTAGAAGAGAAATAGGGACAAAGGTTAAAACCACAGTCTACATAAATTGCGGTCTAAAACTCATTGTGTAGCAAATTGAGATTAACTGGCCATTGCTTCTCATTCACATCTAATGTTGTTGATATGTCTTTTTAATCAAAGCATTCCTTTTAATAAGTGGTAATTCCTAGCCATGACCTTTCAGATGAGGAGATGTAGTCCCACTCCACATCTCAGACAACTGTAAGTGATGTTTTTCAGTTGAAAGCCTCCAATACAAACTGTATTATATGCAGAGCCTGGAGAGTTTTGTTATTTTAGAACTGTCTATGAAAGGAGTTTTATGCAAGCAGACAAAGATGACATGAAAAAAAAAAAAAAAAAAATACTAATATAAAAATAAAAAAAAAAAGAATTATAAAAAAAAAAAAAAAAAAAAAAAAAAAAAAAAAAAGGCAAAAAGACTAACTCAGTCCACAGAGAATGCAGCTTCCATACTGAAATCACAAGAGCAGGAAGGCAGTTTTAAATGTTACTAGACTGTGTCCTACAGTATTATTTAATGAGTTATAAAAAAGCAGTGGCCCACCTTAAATCAGCCACAAAATGTACATAATCCACAAGATACTGGTCTGAAAATGAGATTATTTGTATGCAGTGTAGTTGTAGTCATGATGGTCCCAGGATATCAGATTGACACTTTGGGTTTGTTTACACTAGAAAGTTGTCCCGCTTTAACTACAGTGATACAGTTAAAGCAACACCACTAATATGGGCAGTTATATGAGTATAAAGGTATAAACCTCTATACAAGTGTAACTGCACCCACACTAGGACTTGTACCAGTATAACTATATTGGTTAAAATGTCATACCACTGACTGATATAGGTATTGCAGTACAACTTTCAAGTGTAGACCAGTCCAAAGAATTATTCAATGTCCTCTTTGTAACTCAAATGAGACGAGAGAGACGTAGAAATACTCAAGATAGGGGCAGATTTAGGTTTATATCTACAGAAGGTAAAGCGAAGCATTGCATTACCTTGGACAGTTTTGCCCAGGTAATCTCCCTTCCTCTCCTTGTTGATGACATACTGATAGATTTTCCCAGTGGTCAGATTATTGTCCTTGGTGAGACGGATATCGAGGAAGCGTTCATAATTGCCCAAATCCAGGTCTACTTCCCCTCCATCATCCAGCACAAACACCTCTCCTGCAGAAAATGGTAAGATGCAAAAACATCTGAGTCAGCGAGACAAAGTACATGCAAGCAAGTTGTTTTTCTGAGACAACTGAAAGAGTTCAGTGTACCAAGACAGCTTCTTGATAAAATAGTTTATTTTATACAATTAAATATTTTAAAAAGAATAGCTAATAAAAATAAAAACCTCATAGATTAGAAAGTGGAATAGGATTAACATGTTAAAGAATAAATCACTGCACAGCCTGTGTATAACAGACAAGATTCTAAGCTTATTTATGATGACATAAAACTGAAATAAAGCCCTTGAGATCAGACTTTCACTGAAATGTATTCTAACCTTTAACATCAATTCAATAAATCTGTAAGGAAATATTTACAAGTCCAGCATAGTCATTTTTTAATGGAAATTACTAGTATCAATATTTGTTCTACATACTCTCAAGGTGAATCTACACATTACAAAGGCTTTAAAGAAAATATAGAATTGGATTCCCTTTAGAGCAGTGGTTCCCAAACTGGGGTTCGTGAACCCCTGGGGGTTCACAAAATGTTACAGGGGGTTCTTGGGAAAAAATTCCCTAATGGCGGACAGAGCTGTCCCTAGGGACCCTGGACAGCACGGGGCCAGCAGCCTGGAGCCCCTGGACTTCCAAGAGCTAAGCAGATCAAAGCAAGGATGTCTATCACACTGAGGAGATTTAAACTTCAAGACTCCTTATAAGAAATGGAAAGGGAGGTGGATATTTTTTGCTGTTTTTAAAATGAAATAGGCAGCTAGTATTGTTTTTAAAATTATTATGAAGAACAAGTTTAAGCTTTGTTGTAATGTGCGTTGTTTGCCTGGACTGCTCGAGACCTGAATGCTTGTGTAGGAGGAACTCTTTGAGTTGGCTTCTTAAATACCTTCCTGCTGTTTCACATCTGATACTCCTTGGTGAAACATAGGAGCCTTGTCTTATAACAGGCTTATTCAAAGTGATACAAGCTACGAAAGTGAGATCTTGGAAGAGTGTTGCTGTTTTCATAATGTAATAATACTGTAATGATAAATATTAATAATAAATAATGTGTAATAAGCATGTCATAAAAACAAAGTGTATTTCCAAGATCACTGCTTTTATAATTTATACTCAGGTAAAGGAGAAAATCCCTGGAAATATTCATTTCTAGGAGGGGGTTCGCGAGACTTGACATTTTCGTGAAAGGGGTTCACAGGTTGTTAAAGTTTGGGAACAACTGCTTTAGAGGCAAACAGTCCTCAGTACACCTTTCTAAGAGATGTTTGTTTAAAGATCACAAAATCCTCACCAACATTGTCTTATCCACTTTCTCCAGCTATTCATCTCTCTCTTTTCCCTCTCACTCCAAAACAGTTTTTTATTTCCTTCTTATGCAGATAAAAAGGTTTGGGCCCCCACTAGGCAAGTAGCCAGGTCCTACAACTGCAACAAAAAGGAGCTGACAATACACAACTTTCACCTGAAATCACTGATGGGCTTGTCACTGATGCATGGGAATTAGCCTTTGCTAATTTCAAACCTTCATCCTGGAGAAGGTGTAAGAGTGTACAGAATAAGTTGTTTATATCAAAATATTTCCCTACTCCCCACAAAAGCCTTAGGACCATAAAAAATTTAAATTAGAGGAATTTTATGAATGCAGAGTTCAGCTTACCATGCTCATACGGAGAGAAGGTCCCTGCATCAATGTTAATATATGGGTCAATTTTAATGGAAGTGACATGTAACCCACATGATTTCAGGATTGTCCCAATGCTGCTTGCAATGATCCCTTTCCCAATCCCTGAGATGACACCACCTGTGACTAGAATGTACTTCATTTGTCTAAGGATCTAGAAAAGAAAATATTCTTTGTTAGACACCAAGATCTCTGTCAATTTAAGTGGACAAAAACATATGGCCAAACCGAAATAAGAATGTTCTCTGAAAATATTTGTGGAACAATAAGAAAAGTATAGGAAGATTAAAATCTCTGCTCTGTGAATATGTTCAAAGCAAGTATTCACAAACAGAAGAGGTGCACTAGTGTCTACTGGACTATCAATAAACTAGGTCTAGTCCTTTTCGAACGGTATGCTTCACTACCAGATGCTGTGTGTCATGGAAGTCTTGCTGCTGCAGTTAAGTGAAGTACCCCCCATACTACAGGAGCTGAGTAAAAGAGCAAGAGTCCATATTTAAATGGCTGGGGAAATTAGGCAGAGCCCAATATCTACACTACATCTGGGAACGGCCAGCCGGAGGTTGCAGGGCTCAGGCTAGCGCACCTGATCTCGCTGTGTAGACACTGCAGCTGGGGCTGGAACAGAGGCTCTTACGCCTGGGAGGAGCAAGGGGGCGAGGGGACTGCAGATCCTGGCGCACTGCAATGTCAAAGCACCATCCCCGCAGCTATGTCTATTACCACGGGCAGAACCCATTGTGCTAGGCGCTGTACAGTGACTCCCTGCCCCGGGGGGGGGGGCTGGCAATCCAGAGACCCAGGCACTCTGCTGAGGTGGCCCGGGCTAGTACCCAGCGGGCGGGGGGAGGGGGGGCACGGCCACGAGGCATTGGGGCAACGAGACACCCCGCCCCTCCCCCCAGCGACCCCAGCCCGCGCCACGCCGCCAACCCACCTTTGGGCGGGCCCTGTCTTAGCCCCGCCCCCAGCTGGGCCGCAGCCCGCCCTTTCCCGGCCCGGAGCTGTCAGTGCCTGAGGGGTCCCTCTGCCGCGCGCGGGCCCTGCAAGCGACACCCCATCGCCTGGGGCCGCACCCCGCCGGGCCCGAACCCCCCATCCGCCCCCCGGCTGCCCGGTCCCGTCCGCACCCCCCCGCCTAGCCGCTTGGTCCCGTCCACCCTCGCCCGCCCGCTTGTTTTCCCACCCAGCTGCCGCCATGGTCCCGTCCTGCCCTCGCTCTCACCGTGCCCGCTGGGCCCGGTGGTGGCGGCGGCGCGAGGCAGGTGTGCGCGCGGGCTCGAGCCGGCTTGGAAGTGAAGTGAGCGCATGAGGCCGGCGTGCTGGGAGCGCACGCGCGTCGCTGAGAAGACGCGCCTGCGCAGTGAACTCCGCGGATTCAGAATCAGCCGCGCTCATCACTGTTGGGAGCGCTCGGCGAGGGGGCGGGGCCTGGTCGGGGCGGGGCCACTGTCGGTGGGGCGGGGCTGGGCCCTGCAGTGGCAGTGAGAGCTGGTCTGGCTGCCCTGCTGCAGAGCCTCTGCCTGCCCTCTGCCCCTTGCCTGCACCCAGCCTGCGCCCTGCTCTGGCTGTGGTGCCCCATCACAGCCACCAGGCCGGGAAAGTGGCACCGCTTGGCACGGTCTTCAGTTACACGGTCACTCTAGCGTTGTCCCAAGAGCCCAGCACCCCTGTGCTCAGGGCAAGGCTGTAAGATGTGCAGTGACCGAGCGACACTTTTCTCCAGTGATCCTGCAGGCAGGATTGCCTCCTCCTGGGTCCTGTGCCTCTAGCGGCAACCATCATGCAGGATTCTCCTCTAGCTCAGCGGTTCTCTTCTCAAACTGTGGGTCGGGACCCCAAAGTGGGTCACGACCTCATTTTAATGAGGTTGCCAGGGCCAGCATTAGACTTGCTGGAACCCGGGGCAGAAGCTGAAGCCCAAGCTTCACCCCCACCCGGGGCGGCAGGGCTGGCCTTACCATGAGGCGAACTGAGGTGGCAGCCTCAGGTGCCAGACTGTGTGGGTGGGGGGTGGGGGGCGCCAGGGGTTGCCACTAGGACCCAGAGTGTAGAAAATTGTGTCTGCTGCTGGTGCATACGTATTCTCTCTGCTCTAGATGCACAGAGATGGTGGAGTGCTGTGCTGGAGGAAGGAGGGCACAAGAGACATAACAGGCAGGCAGGAGAAGAGGTGAGAGGGAATAACAGAAAGCAGCAGGAGCTGCAGGGAGAGAGAGGAGGAGGAGCCTCCTATGTACCTCTCCAGCACCCCCAGGAGCCTGGACTGATTAACACCAGGTTCTCAGGGAGCTTCCTGTTTCCTGCTGCTTCCCTGAACCCACTTGAGAAGAACAGGCAGTCAACTGAAGTAGTAAGAGCTAGTTAGGCCCTTAAGACACTGATATCTTCCCTCACTCAGGCCCGGCTACCAGCCTGCTTATTTGTCCCCTTCAATTGAGTGTTGAGAGCCACTATCGCTGGAACAGAAGAGCAGTCATGAGTGAAAGAAGAAGCGCCTCTGTGGGGCAGCATTCAGAAAAAGAAAGCAAGCAAAGGAAGCTTTTCTATCTAAGCAGGAAGGAGCTCTCCTGAGATACATAGACACAAATGTTCACGGTGAGCAGTGAGGATGTGAGTGGTGAGGAGATGCCTGATCTTCCAGTTAGTCAGAGTGCAGGTGACCTGGCAGCTACTGCAGCATCCATATCTCCATCTCAAATGGATGTAACCATGCACATTCCTGAAGAAAAGTGTAGATCAGAGAAGAGTGTGGTGGAGGCGCAAGAAACAGCTGTTGCTGAGTTTAGTTCCTTAAGTCTAGATGATCCAGGACTGTGGACCCACTTGAGCAGTAGCCTGAAGGACTTCCTTGTACTGCAAGGGCCACAGCAAGTGAAAAACTTCATGTTCCCCAAAGACAATGAAAATAGAAGTTTCCATCCAACACATTACTGGCGTGAAATCCCCAATGGTGACAAAGTGGAGAGGCCATGGCTTATGTACTCAAAAACCCAGAATGCTGCATACTGTTTTTGTTGCAAACTCTTCCAGTCTAATGTTCCAGCCACATCGGGTTCTACAGGAACAAAGGGCTGGAAAAATCTGGCTAGAAATCTGGCATGCCATGAGAAGGCAGCAAATCACTAGAGAGCATTCCATAGGTGGAAAGAGCTTGAGATGAGACTAAGGTTAAAGGCCACCATAGATGATCAGCATCAAGAAAAGATTGCATCAGAGTCTCTTTACTGGCAAAATGTTCTGAAAAGGCTCATTGCCATTGTGAGAATGCTTGCTACCCAAAACCTAGCACTGCGTGGCACTTCAGATCAGCTGTATGTGCCAAACAATGGAAACTTCCTTAAAATTGTGGAGCTGATGGCTGAGTGTGATGCTGTACTCCAGGAGCATCTAAGAAGAGTCACCACCCAAGAAATGTACACACACCACTATCTTGGAAAAACAATTCAAAATGAGATCAGACAGTTACTGGCAACAAAAGTCAAACAGAAGATTGTGGCAGATCTGAAGTCAGTAAGGGGCGAGGGATAGCTCAGTGGTTTGAGCATTGGCCTGCTAAACCCAGGGTTGTAAATTCAATCCTTGAGGGGGCTATATAGGGATCTGGGGCAAAAATCTGTCTGGGGATTGGTCCTGCTTTGAGCAGGGGATTGGACTAGATGACCTCCTGAGATCCCTTCCAACTATGATATTACTCTGTTATTCTGGACTGCACACCTGACATCAGCCATACAGAACAAATGACTTTAATGGTGTATTTTGTAACAACAACAGAACCTAGTGAAAATGTCCCTGCAATGGTGACTGTGAGAGAGTATTTTCTAGAATTTATTGACATTGATGATACTACAGGAGCTGGTATGACAAATGTGCTTCTTAAAAAGCTGAAAGATACGGGAATTGCAATAGCTGACATGAGAGGTCAGGGCTACGATAATGGTGCCAACACGAGAGGAAAGAACAGAGGAGTGCAGACACGGATCCGAGAGTTAAACCCTCGAGTTTTTTTTGTCCCATGCAGTTCTCATTCATTGAACTTGGTGGTCAGTGATGCAGCATCAGCTTCTAGTGAGGCTGCTGAATTTTTTAATGTAATTCAAAGCATCTATGTATTTTTCTCTGCATCAACTCATTGATGGCAAATTTTGAAGCAACATCTGGGAACATCCTCTCTGACACTGAAACCACTGAGTGCCACATGATGGGAAAGTCGAGTGGAGATGATAAAGCCTATCAAACACCAAATTGGGAAGATAGATGATGCCATAGTTGCCATTATGGAGGATAATGCTATGGTAGGAACTGTTCGTGGGAGAACAGTGGCAGAGGGAAATGAAATCACCAGAAACATACATAACTTCAAATTTCTGTGTGGCTTAGTATTGTGGCATGACATACTGTTTGAAATAAATGTTGTAAGCAAGAGACTCCAAGGTGTTGACCTTGATATATCTGGAGCAATGGAACCACTGGACAAAGCAAAGTCATACCTACAGTCTTACCGGTCAGGTGAGGGATTTCAAAACATTCTGAAGAGTGCACAGAAGTTGGCAGAGGAACTTCACACTGAAGCTATTTTCCCACCCATTCAAGAATACAAGAGTCACTGAAGAAGACATTTTGATTACGAGGCACGGGATAATCCCATAAGAGACCCCAAACAACAATTCAAAGTTGAATTCTTTAACCAGGTGCTAGATTATGCAATGCAGTCAGCTGAAGAACGTTTCATGCAGCTCAAGGAACACAGCAGTATATTTGGGATGTTGTATGATATTCCAAAACTCTTCACTATACCTGAAGAAGACCTACACCAGCAATGCAGGGCACTAGAGACAGTGTTGACACATGATGACATGCACGATATTGATGCGAGTGATTTAGGTGATGAACTGAAAGCCCTTTCAAGATACATTTCAGCAGGGTCAACTCCAAAGGCTTTCTGGAATATATGTGCACAAATAAGATGACCACCTTCTTTCCAAATGCTTTTGTTGCTCTGCGCATATTTCCAACACTTCCTGTAAAAGTTGCCAGTGAAGAACGCAGCTTCTCCAAGCTGAAGTTAATAAAAACACATCTACGCTCCACAATGACACAAGAGAGGCTGGTCGGCCTTGCAACCATCTCAATAGAGCATGAGCTGGCCCAGACTGTGGACCTTTAGGAAGCAGTTCAAATCTTTGCAACCAAGAAGGCACAGAAAGCACCGCTTTGATTATTCAAACAGATAAAAATGCCAGTGTTTACTATGCAGACAAAAAAAGTTACATTTGCTGTTCAGGCGTTTGAAAGTTAAGTGTTACTTAAAATTTTTGAACAAGGCATTTTAAGTTGTTAGTTCTCCTTTATTGGGGTAGGTAGCAGAGGAGTACCATCAGAGGAGTAGAAAAGGAAGAAGGCAGAATTGAGACCTTTCAAAGTTTTGGCCCAAGCGAGGGGGTATGGGGGCGTCATTTGAGCTCCCCCCCTCAGGTGCCAAAATGTTGTGTGCTGGCCCTGGGGGCTCGGGCTGTGGCCCTCTCTCCCCCAACCCAGGGCAGTGGGGCTTGGGTTCTGCCTCCCTTCCCCTGCCCTGGGGTCATGTAGTAACTTTGTTGTCTGTAGGGGGTCGTGGTGCAATAAAGTTTGAGAACCCCTGCTCTAGCTCTCTGGATATTTGGCTCTGTGAAGCACAGATTAGTCTGGTTCAAGGTCTTTGACCTGATTATGAAATAAACGCAGAACCTCAGATGCTCCAACCCATTCCATCCAGCTCCTTTGAAGAGTGGGAAATTCCTCTAAACTCCAGTTACGTACAATCCAATGTTTAGAAAGTGCCTAGCATGCTAGGGTGTTACCAGAAAAATATTATTAATAATAACAAAAGGAGAGTCATTTGCAGTATTGTTGTAGCCATGTCAGTCCCAGGATATCAGAGAAACAAGATGGGTGAGGTAATATATATTTTATTGGACCAACTTCTGTTGGTGAGAGAGACAAGTTTTTGAGCTGCACAGAGCTCTTCAGGTCAGGGAAAGGTACTCAGAGTGTCACAGCTAAATACAAGATTGAATAGATAGTTTAACATAGTGGCCTGTTAACACCCCTGTAGTCACAGGAGAAAAAGGGGGGTTACTGGGTTACAGATTGTTGTAGTAAGGCATAAATCCAGTGTCTTTATTATGACCGTGATTTTTAGTGTCTAGCAAAGTTATGAATTTAAGCTCCCAGGCTCATCTTTTGAAAGTGTTGTGCAGGTTTCCTTTGAGGATGAGGACTGATAGGTCCTCTAGGTAGGTGAAACCAGACAATCACTATGCTCTTGAATGAACTCACACAGGAAAATGATATAAGACAAGATCACCACATTGCCTCTGGGTGAGCACCTTTCACAAAGCAATCACTATGTCTGACCTATCAGTCCTCATCCTCAAAGGAACCTGCACAACACTTTCAAAAGACTTATAGTGTAAGTAATGTTTCCCTTCTCAAAAGATATCAGCAGGGCAGGGATATATTTCATTTTCAACAGATGCAACCTTCACTACTACTAAAATGTCAGATGCCTATAGGAAATGGGTGAAAAGCAGCTCGAGCTGAATCCAGGCAGGTCCAAAATAATGCTGGCTGGAAAGGGGAAACACTTTGTGAGCAGGCCAAAATGTTGTCTCCATCTTCCACTGAAGCCGCACAGCCCCATTCACCAAAGTTATGTGAAGCCTTGGGGTCCTGTCTGAGTCCTCACTAAACTGGGATGATGACCATAGAATCATAGAATATCAGGGTTGGAAGGGACCTCAGGAGGTCATCTAGTCCAACCCCCTGCTCAAAGCAGGACCAACACCAACTAAATCATCCCAGCCAGGGCTTTGTCAAGCCTGACCTTAAAAACCTCTAAGGAAGAAGATTCCACCACCTCCCTAGGGAACCCATTCCAGTGCTTCACCACCCTCCTAGTGAAAAAGTTTTTCCTAATATCCAACCTAAACCTCCCCCACTGCAACTTGAGACCATTACTCCTTGTTCTGTCATCTGGTACTACTGAGAACAGTCTAGATCCATCCTCTTTGGAACCCCCTTTCAGGTAGTTGAAAGCAGCTATCAAATCCCCCCTCATTCTTCTCTTCTGCAGACTAAACAATCCCAGTCCCTCAACCTCTCCTCATAAGTCATGTGCTCCAGCCCCCTAATCATTTTTGTTGCCCTCCGCTGGATTCTTTCCAATTTTTCCACATCCTTCTTGTAGTTTGGGGCCCAAAACTGGACACAGTACTCCAGATTAGGGGAATGATCACGTCTCCCTCAATCTGCTGGCAATGCCCCTACTTATACAGCCCAAAATGCCGTTCGCCTTCTTGGCAACAAGGGCACACTGTCGACTCATATCCAGCTTCTCGTCCACTGTAACCCCTACCTAGGTCCTTTTCTGCAGAACTGCTGCCTAGCCATTCGGTCCCTAGTCTGTAGCAGTCCATGGGATTCTTCCATCCTAAGTGCAGGACTCTCCACTTGTCTTTGTTGAACCTCATCAGATTTCTTTTGGCCCAATCCTCTAATTTGTCTAGGTCCCTCTGTATCCTATCCCTACCCTCCAGCATATCTACCACTCCTCCCAGTTTAGTGTCATCTGCAAACTTGCTGAGGGTGCAGTCACGCCATCCTCCAGGTCATTAATGAAGATATTGAACAAAACCGGCCCCAGGACCGACCCTTGGGGCACTCCACTTGAAACCGGCTGCCAACTAGACATGAAGCCACTGATCACTACCCATTGAGCCCAATGATCTAGCCAGCTTTCTATCCACCTTATAGTCCATTCATCCAGCCCATATTTCTTTAATTTGCCGGCAAGAATACTGTGCGAGACCATATCAAAAGCTTTGCTAAAGTCAAGGAATAACACGTCCACTGCTTTCCCCTCATCAACAGAGCCAGTTATCTCGTCATGGAAGGCAATTAGGTTAGTCAGGCATGACTTGCCCTTGGTAAATCCATGCTGACTGTTCCTGATCACTTTCCTCTCCTCTAAGAGCTTCAGAATTAATTCCTTGAGGACCTGATCCATGATTTTTCCAGGGAATGAGGTGAGGCTGACTGGCCTGTAGTTTCCCAGATCCTCCTTCTTCCCTTTTTAAAAGATGGGCACTACATTAGCCTTTTTCCAGTCATCCGGGACCTCCCCCGATCGCCAGGAGTTTTCAAAGATAATGGCCAATGGCTCTGCAATCACATCCGCCAACTCCTTTAGCATCCTCAGATGCAGCGCATCCGGCCCCATGGACTTGTGCATGTCCAGCTTTTCTAAATAGTCCCGAACCACTTTTTTCTCCACAGAGGGCTGGTCACCTCCTCCCCATGCTGTGCTGCCCAGTGCAGTAGTCTGGGAGCTGACCTTGTTCGTGAAGAGAAAGGCAAAAAAAGCACTGAATACATTAGCTTTTTCCACATCCTCAGTCACTAGGTTGCCTCCCTCATTCAGTAAGGGGCCCACACTTTCCTTGACTTTCTTCTTGTTGCTAACATACCTGAAGAAATCCTTCTCGTTACTCTTAACATCCCTTGCTAGATGCAACTCCAAGTGTGATTTGGCCTTCCTGATTTCACTCCTTCATGCCAGAGCAATATTTTTATACTCTTCCCTGGCTATTTGTCCAGTCTTCCACTTCTTGTAAGCTTCTTTTTTGTGTTTAAAATCAGCAAGGATTTCACTGTTAAGCCAAGCTGTTCACCTGCCATATTTACTATTCTTTCTACACATTGGGATGGTTTATTCCTGCAACCGCAATAAGGATTCTTTAAAATACAGCCAGCTCTCCTGGACTCCTTTCCCCCTCATGTTATTCTCCCAGGCAATCCCTCCCATCAGTTCCCTGAGGGAGTCAAAGTCTGCTTTTCTGAAGTCCAGGGTCCGTATTCTGCTGCTCTCCTTTCTTCCTTGTGTCAGGATCCTGAACTCGACCATCTCATGGTCACTGCCTCCCAGTTTCCCATCCACTTTTGCTTCCTCTACTAATTCTTCCCAGTTTGTAAGCAGCAGGTCAAGAAGAGCTCTGCCCCTAGTTGGTTCCTCCAGCATTTGCACCAGGAAATTGTCCCCTACACTTTCCAAAAACTTCCTGGATTGTCTGTGCACTGCTGTATTGCTCTCCCAGCAGATATCAGGGTGATTGAAGTCTCCCATGAGAACCAGGGCCTGCGATCTAGTAACTTCTGTTAGTTGCCGGAAGAAAGCCTCGTCCATCTCATCCCCCTGGTCTGGTGGTCTATAGCAGACTCCCATTATGACATCACCCTTGTTGCTCACACTTCTAAACTTAATCCAGAGACTCTCAGGTTTTTCTGCAGTTTCATACGGAGCTCTGAGCAGTCATACTGCTCTCTTACATACAATGCAACTCTCCCACCTTTTCTGCCCTGCCTGTCCTTCCTGAACAGTTTATATCCATCCATGACAGTACTCCAGTCATGTGAGTTATCCCACCAAGTCTCTGTTATTCCAATCACATCATAGTTCCTTGACTGTGCCAGGACTTCCAGTTCTCCCTGCTTGTTTCCCAGGCTTCTTGCATTTGTGTATAGGCACTTACTTTCTCAGTATGAGACAGGAGTCCTCCCCTCTTGCGCTCTCCTGCTCGTGCTTCCTCCTGGTATCCCATTTCCCCACTTACCTCAGGGCTTTGGTCTCCTTTCCCCAGTGAACCTAGTTAGCATCAGTTTCCAAAACTGCCTTCTTTCACCTCCAACTTGCTAGGAAATTTCATCCCTTCCTCCTGGACAAGGACCTGGCACAGTGATCCATGTTAGGATTAGACATGTTAGACAGGCTACATGACTGAAACTCATTGTAGTAGAAGCTGAATGTGAAGATGATGCAGAGGCTCCAGCTGGCACAGAATATGGCTCAGGCTGCCGTGAGTACAGCAAATCCCTCCACTGTGCTCCCAGTGCTCAAATCCCTCCACTGGCTCCCAGTTAGCTTCTGAAGCCAGTTTAAGGGCTAGGTCCTAATTTTCAAAGACATTTACGGATCAAGCCATAGCTACGTCAAAAACCAAATTTTGATCTATGATCCACTGCAACAGCTGCCCTCCTCTGGGACAATGTAGTTCACACAAGTCAGAATGAAGCATATGAAAACTGGGGACAAGGCATTATTTGTTGAGGTGATCCTGTTATACCAATAAAATAAAAACCAGCCATATCTTATTAAAGGGGCAAAATGCCACGTTTATTGTGAATACAGAAAGAATCATAGTAAGCAGTCAGTTATAGCTATAACATTCCATTCAATTTCACATTCATTCATACACACACAGGTTCTGCAAGGTTGTTATCATAGTTACCAGCCTTAGAGTTGTTCGTGCCAAGCCACTGGCCAGGTGGCCTGGACACGAGGATGGAGCCGAGTCTTGTCAGATGCGCATCCGATGCTCCTGGAGGGTGGTTGCAGAACCAGACTCAAAGTTCTCAGTCTTCAGAGTCTGTTTTTATAGGGATTCATCCTCATTCAAATCTATAGGGTTTGCTTTGTCATGCTGCTCTCAGGTTTGAAGTGATAATCACTGTTCTCATGTTTGAAGTGATAGTTCATCATGCAGATGGCCCAACAGTGAGGGCTTATTGTTATCTTGTTCTTCGGTTCTTCGGCCCCTTCGTCCTTGGGGCAGTTGGGGGTGGATTCCAGTTTGCCCTACGGGGTCATCCGGTTATCTCCATCCTGCGCATTCTTCGGCCGAATGTTCCTGGGTAGTTATTATTTATTAGGCTGGCACTTCAACCTTTTATTACTCATTCAAACATTCAAACATACATTTACAATCACACCCTATTTCACTTAACATAATTATTCTCTAATCATTAGGGCATGACAGACTCCAATGAATCTATTCATGCCACTTGTCACACATGAAAAGAAAACAAGCAAGATAGGAATGTAAAAGTGGAGGAACAACAAATCTTGTTCCTGAGTTTAGAAAAAATATTTGTAACGTTGTTATCTTATCACTTTTAGGACAAACTCTTTGTCTCTGAATGTTTTTCTACAATTAGCACAGACCTTGCAAACTGGCAGGCCTGTTTCAATTAGCACACACTCAGCAGGTTGAGAGAGAGCTGAGAGACATATTTCTTTCTAATGATCAGGCCAAATCCAGGGTCTGTTCTGGAATCATTCTTTCTTACAAACCAGCTATGGAACAATCTTCTAGAGAAGATCAAGGCAAATCCAGAGACTGGCCATCTTTAGGAAATGTTGTAAAGACTTCCCCTGAGAAAGCCTTTCCACCATAAGTGAGAGGCACAATTCAAACATTGCTTGTATTCCCAATTGCACCCAAAAATACAAAAACAGAAAAAGCCTACCCCAAGCAGAGTTTTGACCCTGTAAAGGGAGAAGTGTCAGAGACTCCATGAAGTCCACTGGGAACTTGATTTTACTTGCTTTGATGGGATTTCCTCCACTTCCTTTGCTGACAATTCCACAGTCTGATCCATTTTGTT
>NW_020664587.1:2004198-2010122 GCF_002925995.2 Terrapene triunguis | reverse complement strand
TCTCAGTGGTGGCAGATGACAGAACAAGGAGCAATGGTCTCAAGTTGAAGTGGGGGAGGTCTAGGTTGGATATTAGGAAACACTATTTCACTAGGAGGGTGGTGAAGCACTGGAATGGGTTCCCTAGGGAGCTGGTGGAATCTCCATCCTTAGAGGTTTTTAAGACCTGGCTTGACAAAGCGCTGGTTGGGATGATTTAGTTGGTGTTGGTCCTGCTTTGAGCAGGGGGTTGGACTAGATGGACTCTGCTGTGACCTTGGGTATGTCATTTCTCCTCTCAGTTTCCCCATCTGTAAAATAGGAGAGAATGATTCTGACTTTTGTAAAGTGTTTTCATAGGTTGAAAAGCGACCACTGTGATCATCTAGTCTGACCTCCTGCACAACACAAGCCAGAGACCTGCCCTGAATTAATTCCTGTTTGGACAGAACAGATCTTTGAGATCTGACTAAGAGGGAGGAATTGGTTGCAAGTTCTGAAGGATGAAGGCAAGTTGTAAGAAAGAGACTGTGGAATGATAGATTTCTTGATTCTAAGGAAGAGGTAAGGTGAGAATAGCAGAACAAGGAAAACAGACTTGAACAAAACAGACTAACAGACTCAGAGAACTGGTAGATAAGGTCCCATGGGAAAAAGAAGTTCAGGAGCTGGTAGTTTCTGAAAGAGACAATATTAAAGGTACAACAGCAACCTATCCCGATGCAAAGGAAAGATAGGAACAACAGTAAGGGGCCAATATGGCTCCATCAAGAGCTCTTTAATGATCTGCAAATAAAAAATGGAATCCTACAAAAAGTGGAGAAAAAGGACAAATTGTTAAGGCTGAATAGCACAAGCATGCAGGGACAAAATCAGAAAGGCTGAGGGATAAAATGAGTTACACCTAGCAAGGGATATAAAAGGCAATATGAAGAGGCTTTATAAATGCATAAGGAGCAAGAGAAAGACAAAGGAAAGTGTAGGTCCACTGCTTAGTGGTCAAGGAGAGCTAATAATGGGCAACATCTAGAAGGCTGAGGTGTTTAATGTCTATTTTGGGTACAACTTCACTAAAATGGTAAATTGTGAGCAGACACCTAACACAATTAATTTTAACAAAAAGGGGGGAAGGAGCACCAGCCAAAATAGGGAAAGAACAGGCTAAGGAATATTTAGATAAATTAGAGAGACAAGGTGGGGGAAGGAATATCTTTTATTGGAACAACTTCTGTTGGTGAGAGAGACAAGCTTTTGGCCACAGCCATCTCTTCATCAGGTCTGGGAAAGGAACTCCCAGCTTCACAGCAAAATGCAATGTGGGACAGATTGTTTAGCAATCTCTCACCAACAGAAGTTGGTCCAATAAAAGATATGACCTCACCCACCTTGTCTCTCTCAGATCCTGGGACCAGCACAGTTTCAGCTACACTGCCTAGATAACTTGGACATATTCATGTCAATAGAGTTAGAGTACTTAAGGAACTAGCTGAAGCAATCTCAGAACCGTTAGTGATTATCTTTGAGAATTCATGGAGGACGGTGAGGTCCCAAAGAACTGGAGAAGGGCAAACATAGTACCTCTCATTAAAAGGGGGAACAAAGAGGACTCAGGAACTATAGACCAGTTAGCCTAACTTTGCTATCTGGAAAGATACTGGAACAAATTATTAAACCATCAATTTGTAAGCACCTAGAGGACAACAGGCTTATTATAGCCAGGTGTCTAAGCACCGTTAAACTAGCATACGTTTTGTGGTTTTATGTTTAACTTAAATTTTCCCTACTGTTGGGCAAAGTCCATTAACGTCGTCTCTTCTCATTGACTAATGAGACTAACTGGTCCCTGTCCTCTTTATTGTAATGAAATGCAATCATTGTAAAAATATCTCATAGAACAGCTTAGCAGATACTACGGATGCCACCAGTGATTTTTGAATGAGGCTTGGTTCACAGAGGACAAAGGGCAAGGTGTGCAGGGTGCTCATTCAGGTGACATAGCATGAGGATTTCACCTGGGGCATATTAGCAGGTTCTGCCAGCAAACACCAGCCATCTGTCATTATCTGTCTGTAATGTGTTGGTTGGTGTTACTGCGTATTTGTATTGCAGTAGCACCCGAAGACCCATCCAGATCAGGGCCTATTGTGCTAGGCACTGTTAGGGTTGCCAGGTGTCTGGTTTTCGACTGGAAAAAGGCAGATCTACTGACTGGACACTAAAAATCTGGTTACCGTGGGCAGGGGGGGAAGTGGCAGCCTATTGCGGGCCACCCCTTTGAGGAGCACGGTTTGCAAAGTTGCAGTGGAGGACAGAGTATGGGGGCCCATGGTGAGTGGGGTAAGGGGCTCCCTGCGGGCATGGGATGTTCCCTGGGGAAGGAACGCAAGCTGCCTCGCCAGCCAGCGCTTCCCCCTGCTGTGCTCTCAGGCAGCGCTGGGGCGGGGAGGGCTCAAGCGGACGGAGAAGGGGGCTGCTGGACAGACAGCTCAGAGGAAGATGGGAGGCTACTATGCAGGAGGGCTCCATCTTAGCTCACCAGCAGGGCTGCCTGGCTCTCCCGTGCAGCCGCAGCGCTCTTCTGACCTGCACTGCCAGGCAGCCTGCTGGAGCTGGGGTTTGCAAGTCCCTTAGGGCTGCTCATGCTGGAGTTGAGTGGGAAGAGCAGCGAGCGACAGGGGGTGCAGGGGAGAGGAGTGAGTCAGGGGCAGGGCCTTGAGGGAAGAGGCAGGGCAGGCGCGGGGCCTCGGGGAAAGAGGCGGGGCAGGAGGGGTCCAGTTTACAGACATTAGAAAGTTCGCCACCCTTTGATCACAGAGTAATGACAGTCCCTGCCCCAACCAGCTTACATTCTAAACAGACAAGACAGACAAAGGCTGGGAGAAACAGAGACTTCTTACCCCCATTTTACGGATGGGGACTGAGTCACAAAGATACAAGTAATTTGCCAAAGGTTGTTGCACAAGAACTCTGGCAGAGGCAGGAAGTGAATTCAGATCTCCTGAGTCCTTGTGAGTGGCATAAACCACACACAAGAGCATCATTGCTCTGCCGAGAACAGGTGCCTCCATGTATCAGGCTCCCCAGGGGCCCCTGTCCCCAAGTGTCTTCTGATTTAAAAAAAATGTAACATTCCTTTCTGCACTGCAGAAACTAAGCATGTGCCTCAGTCAGGCAGCAGCATGCCCAGCAGTGAGCACCCTGGACAGCAGGTGCACTTGGCTAAGGGATGAAGGGCACAGCATGGCACTGGTAAGAGGAGCTCGGCACAGACATATACAGATCTCACGGACAGTGCAGAGTGGGTGACTGTGATGGGTTGGATCACAGAAACCCCCTTGGGGCTGCCAACTGATGTGCCAAGACTATTTCTGCTCCTGCTTTCCCTGCCAGCTTGGGACTCCAGAACCCCGTCTTCTTGAGCCAGACATGCCAGTCTGCTCCAACACAGACCCAGGGTCTGAACCACGAGCCCCAAAGCTGCAGACTTAACTGAAAGCAACTTAAGAAGTGTTTCTGTCTTTAACACTCAGATGCCCAACTCCCAGTGGGGTCCAAACCCCAAATAAATCCGTTTTACCCTGTATAAAGCTCATAAATTGTTCACCCTCTATAACACTGATAGAGAGATATGCACAGCTGTTTGACCCCCCCCCAGGTATTAATACATACTCTGGATTAATTAATAAGTAAAAAGTGATTTTATTAAATACAGAAAGTAGGATTTAAGTGGTTCCAAGTAGTAACAGACAGAACAAAGTGAATTACCAAGTAAAACAAAATAAAACACGCAAGTCTAAGCCTAATACAGTAATAAAACCGAATACAGATAAAACCTCACCCTCAGAGATGTTTCAATATGTTTCTTTCACAGACTGGATGCCTTCCTAGTCTGGGCACAATCCTTTCCCCTGGTACAGCCCTTGTTCCAGCTCAGGTGATAGCTAGGGGATTTCTCACGACTGCAACCCCCTTTGTTCTGTTCCACCCCCTTACATAGCTTTGGCACAAGGCGGGAATCTTTTGTCTCTCTGAGTCCCTCCCCACTCCTTCTCAATGGAAAGACACCAGGTTAAAGATGGATTCCAGTTCAGGTGACATGATCACATGCCACTGTAAGACCTCATTACCCACTTGCCAGCACACACGTATACAGGAAGACTTACAAGTAAAACAGAGCCATCTACAGACAATTGTCCTGGTTGATGGGAGCCATCAAGATTCCAAACCACCATTAATGGCCCCCACTTTGTATAATTACAATAGGCCCTCAGAGTTATATTTCATATTTCTAGTTTCAGATACAAGAATGATACATTCATACAAATAGGATGACCACACTCAGTAGATTATAAGTTTTGTAATGATACCTTACAAGGGACCTTTTGCACGAAGCATATTCCAGTCATTAGAATATTTTCATAATATCATATAGAGTGCAATGTCACAGTGACAAGCTGGTAGAAAGAGCAGAGAAGACAGAGAAAAAATAGAAGAGGACAGTGGCGTGAGCAGAGGGTGAGGGAAACTGAGGGAGAGAAAGTGAAAGTGCTCAGAGAAGAGCCTTCTGGTCATGTGGGGTCAGATCTCACTGCTCATTGGTAACACCTGCCACATGCAGCACCCTGCCGGTCAGCCAGGCAGCATGCAGAGTGGCACACAGCAGCCAAGAGCAGGCAGGGAAGAGAACTGAGGGGGTTTCTCTTTCCCTAGCGTGGGTGTGTTGTGTGCACATCATGAAGCTGCAGAGGGACTCAGCCCTGGCTGGGTGGGGCCCAGTTTTGGAGTAAATGAATGAGCAGCCATGCAATTAATACTGAAAACCCCAAAGAGGGAGAGTGTTTGTGAGAGGGACTCGCAGATGGACCTGCTCAGAGACCAGCCTGTAACAGAGAGGAGACACCCCAGCACCCTCCCCCACTTCAGCCCTGCTCACGCCAGTCAGCATTAGGGGTGCTGCTCCGCGCTGAGAGGCAGCAGCTCAGCTCTGCTGCTCCAGATGCCGTTTGGAGTCAGAGACACCATGTCCAAAGAAACCCCCATAAAGGGAATGGGCCAGGCCTACACAGCTGCCTCATCCCTGGCCCGCTGGTGGTAGGGGTTACAGGAAGGTCTGAAGAGAGCTCACTTCCATATCAAACCCAACTCCAGCCGTTAGCAGCACTGCCATGCTAGGGCACCATGAGCCCACCAGACGGGTGTTACCGTCTCGCAGAATCCTGTCCCCCTCAGGAGCTGTCCAATTTAACGGCTAGTGAGCAGGCCCTAGTACTGAACTGAAACAGTTCTCCAGGTACACAACCCCACAGCCAGTGTGTATTCGGAACCACCATTGCTGGCTGCAAGGAGGAACATGAGGAGAAACAATGAAGAAGCACTAAACCACCACTGGTGGCTCTGGATGGAGGCACTACTTGTATGAGTGCTAGTTCCTCCTGAACGCAGCACAGGGACAATGAACCGTAACTGAGCAAAGTCACACATCCAGCTCACTTAGGGTAGCTGGCAAAGAATGATCCCTTCCTTCTTCCTTTGGGATGGAGAGTTCAGTTGCATAATGCAAACTTGTTTAAACAACACAAGAAGCTAAACTGTCTTTTTATATATTTATATCTGAATTGATTTTCAGTCAGTTTCCTGGTTAGGAGGCTCGGTTATTAACTGGTTAGAGCAGATGGACTGGGACTTAGGACTCTTGGGGTTCTATTGCTGACTCATTGGGTGACCTTAAGTGACTCTTGTCATTCCTCTGTGCCTAAGTTTCCCTATTTTGAAGATTCAGAAAGTCAAGGGATTTCAGTGGCCTTTTGAATATATGGCAGCTAAATATTTTCCAGTACCTGTTGGTAATTAAGAAGATCAGATAAATTGATATTAGAGTGACCAGATCACCCAGGTCAAATATCAGGACGCAGGGGAGGGAGGGGGGGAGGGGCGGAGCAAAAAGC
>NW_020664587.1:1999623-2004098 GCF_002925995.2 Terrapene triunguis | reverse complement strand
GGGGCCTGCTGCCCCCACTCCGGGCCGCCCGCGGGATTGCACCAGGGAGGAGGAATGGTGTGCTTGGGGAAGGGGCGGGGATTTGGGGAGGGAGCCAATGGGGGAAGAAGCGGGGGGGGAGTCGGGGTAGGGGGGGTGGGGCGCAAGCCCTTCCGGGCTCTGGAGCCTTTGCTTGTTTGTCCAGTGTCCTGACCTAACATTGTTCGGAACGGGGGACAAACAAGCAAATATCGAGACAGTCCCGATAAAATCGGGACGTCTGATCACCCTAATTGATATATTCACAAGCATGGAATTCGAAGAACCAAATGCATATAAAAGTACATATCACGTATAGGTCACATACGCTTGTCTGCTGCAAAAATGCTTCTCAAGGGACACTTTGAAATCTTAACTGATTGGCAGAGGCATAGCGAGCGCCCTCTGTACACTCCGACCGGAGGGGGCCCCGCAAGGAAGGGGGCCCCTAAAAGTGGCAAAATAAATACTGCATTCCAGTTTCTGCATTGTAAGGGGCCCCGCCCGGACATATGTTTGGAGGGGGCCACCGTTCGGAGGGGGCCACGTTCTTTGTTGCTACAGCTCTGCTGATTGAATTATTCATCTTTATGAAATGTATGAAAAATACAGGGCCTTCCAGTTAATTCAATCACTGGCTAATTTGATCTGCTTAATTTGATCAAAACTCTTGGAACTAAACTACTTGCATTTACAATCTCATACATTTAGGTGAGTAGGTATTATTAATGGATAATTCACTCACTGGCCATTCAGGCCTGTGGGCAACTGCATGTTAAAAAATGTGCTACTAATTTGTGCATGAATTTGCCACACTTGCCTTTACAAATTGGGTAATTATGGGCAAGATTTTCAGGACAACCTAAGGGATTTAGGAGCACCAGTTCCATTGACTTGCAATCGGACTGTTTCTCGTAACTCACTCCCTCAGGCATTTTTGAAAATCCTACCCAACATGTGCCATTAGGCAGACAGTTGCATATGGGCAGGTTAGAAAAATCAATCCCTTAATAAGCTGTGAATGAGACAGAAGAATAAAGGGCTCAAAGTAGACCTAGGATATGAAAACATGGACAATACCTACATCCTATGTTACTGAGACCTCCTTATTGATACTAGAAGAACTATCATGCACCATACTAGCTGTGACGTACACCCTGAGTTCACAGGGATAGCTAGATCAGCTGCTTATTTCAGTCAAGATGCTAGGAAGAGACTTGAGCAGGATAGGTGGCATGTCTTGCATCAGCACACGTGGGTTGTACTCCAGCTCTAATGAGCTCCATTCATGTTGTGCTGGTACTTGTTTTAGCAAGAATAGAGCGCTGACTAGTTCTGCAAACCACAGGTGCTCAGGTGCAGTGGTCCATGTGTTTTCTGTAAACAAGTTTGTGGCCCTGTTATCTCTGCAGTGAAGCAGTTTGAATTTTTGACTTGATCTCACTCTCTTGAACTCTCCAGCACAAGCCTAAGCATGGTTGTAAGAGACAAGCAGCAAGTCAGAGAGCTACCACTGTGGCAGACCTTAAAGAGAAGCTTTTCTCTCTGCCATCACCCAGGGCTACAAACCTGGCTGTGTTTACACAAGAACAATTCAAATGGACCAAAGGAATTTTAATCCTGAATAATCTCCACATTCCTTCAAAAACAGCAAAGGATTCTGTTGTGGCATCAACTGCCCTTGTCCAGCTTATCCTATCCTACATCTGCTAAGGCCAGGCAGTCAGAATAATAGGTCAGAAGGAGTTAATTGGGACACTCTGTTGGTTACCATAACATAATCAGAGAGACAAGGTGGGTGAAGTAATATCTTCTATTGGACCAACTTCTGTTGGTGAGAGAGACAAGCTTTTCATCTTACTAAGAACTTTTCTTCAGGTCTGGGAACCGCCCTTGTATTTAGATGTATAGACTCATAGACATTAAGGCTGGAAGGGACCATCATGATCATCTAGTCTGACCTCTTGCACATTGCAGGCCACAGAACCTCACCCACCCACTCCTGTAATACACCCATAACCTCTGGCTGAGTTCAATTAATGCTTTAAAGACTTCAAGTTACAGAGAATCCACCATTTACACTTGTTTAAACTTGCAAGTGACTTGTGCTCCATGCTGCAAAGGAAGGCGAAACACCCCCCCCCCCCCCCCCCGGGTCTCTGTCAATCTAAACCGGGAGGGAATTCCTTCCCAACCCCAAATATGGCGATCAGTTGAACCCTGAGCATGTCAGCAAGACCCACCAGCCAGACACTTGAGAAAGAATTCTCTGTAGTAACTCAGAGCTCTTCCAATTTACTTCCCCATCTCTAGCCATTGGGGATATCTGCTGCTAGTAGTCACAGATGGGCCATATGCCATTGTAGGCAGTCTCATCATATTATCCCATCCATAAACCTATCAAGATCAGTCTTGAAGCCAGTTAGGTTTTTTGCCTCCATTACTCCCCCTGGAAGGCTGTTCCAGCACTTCACTCCTCTGATGGTTAGAAACCTTCATCCATTTGTTCTTGTGTCAACATTGGCCCTTAAATAACTTAAATAACTCCTCTGCCTCCCTTGTGTTTATCTCTCTGATGTATTTATAGAGAGCAATCATATCTCTCCTGAGCCTTCTTTTGGTTAGGCTAAACAAGCCAAGCTTGTTGAGTCTACTCTCATAAGGTAGGTTTTCCATTCTTCTGATCATCCTAGTTGCCTTCCTCTGCACCTGTTCCAGTCTGAATTCATCTTTCTTAAACATGGGAGACGAGAATTGCACACAGTATTGAAGATGAGGTCTCACCAGTGCCTGGTATAATGGCAAAAACATTTCCCTGTCTCTACTGGAAATACCTCACCTGATGCATCCTAGGATTGTATTAGCCTTTTTCACGGCCATATAACATTGGCGGCTCAGAATCATCTTGTGATCAATACACCCAAGTCTTTCTCCTCCTCTGTCACTTCCAACTGATACGTCCCCAGGGTATAGCAAAAATTCTTGTTGTTTGTCCCTAAGTGCATGACCTTGCACTTTGCACTGCTAAATTTCATCCTGTTTTTATTACTCCAGTTTTCAAGGTCATCTGGATTTTCACTAAGATATTCCAGTCCTCCTCTGTATCGGCAATAAATACCAATTTTGTGTCATCTGCAAATTGTATTAGCACACTCCCACTTTTTGTGCCAAGGTCATTAATGAAAATGTTAATAAGACATTTGGTCCCAAAACTGATCCCTGAGGAACTCCACAAGTAACCTCGCTCCAGCCTGATGATTCACCTTTCAGTGTGACCCGTTGTAGTCTCCCCATTAACCAGCTCCTTGCCCACCTTTCAGTTCCCATATTAATCCCCATCTTTTCCAATTTAACTAATATTTTCCCATGTGGAACTGTATAAAATGCTTTACTGAAATCCAGGTAAAATTGATCTGCTGCATTTCCTATGTCTAAAAAATCAATTATCTTCTCAAAGAAAGAGATCAGGTTGGTCTGGCACAATCTACCTTTTGTAAAACCATATTGTATTTTATCCCAATTACCATTAACCGCTGTGTCCTTAACTACTTTCTCTTTCAAAATTTGTTCCAAGGCATTGCATAGATTGAGGTCAAACTAATGTGCCTGTAGTTTCCTGTATCACCTTTCCCCCCATTTCTTAAAAATAGGTACTATATTAGCAATTCTCCAGTCATAGAGTGCTACTCCCGAGTTTATGGATTCATTAAAAATCTGTGCTATTGGGCTTGCAATTTCATGTGCAAGTTCCTTTAATATTCTTGGATGAAGATTATCTGGGCCTCCTGATTTAGTCCCATTAAGCTGTTTGAGTTTGACTTCCACATTGGATGTGGTAATTTCTACTTAGAATCATAGAATCATAGAATATCAGGGTTGGAAGAGACCTCAGGAGGTCATCTAGTCCAACCCCCTGCTCAAAGCAAGACCAACCCCAACTAAATCATTGCAGCCAGAGCTTTGTCAAGCCCAGGGCCGCTCAGAGGATTCAGGGGGCCTGCGGTCTTCGGCGGCAGCGGGCCCCCGCTGCCGAATTGCCGCCAAAGACCCGGCACTTCGGCGGTGGGTCCCGGAGCGGAAGGACCCCCCGCCGCTGAACTGCCGCCGAAGACCCGGAGCGCAAGAAGCTCTGGGGGCCCGGGCCCCGAGAGAATTTTCCGGGGCCCCCGGAGCAAGTGAAGGACCCCGCTCCAGGGGCCCTGAAAAACTCTCGTGGGGGCCCCTGTGGGGCCCGGGGCCTGGGGCAAATTGCCCCACTTGCCCCCGCCTCTGGGCGGCCCTGGTCAAGCCGGGCCTTAAAAACCTCTAAGGATGGAGATTCCACCACCTCCCTAGGAAACCCATTCCAGTGCTTCACCACCCTCCTAGTGAATAGTGTTTCCTAATATCCAACCTAGACCTCCCCCACTGCAACTTGAGACCATTGCTCCTTGTTCTGTCATCTGCCACCACTGAGA
>NW_020664587.1:1998283-1999223 GCF_002925995.2 Terrapene triunguis | reverse complement strand
ACAGCCGAGCTCCATCCTCTTTGGAATCCCCCTTCAGGTAAGTTGAAGGCTGCTATCAAATCCCCCCAACTCTTCTTTTCTGCAGACTAAATAAGCCCAGTTCCCTCAGCCCCTCCTCATAACTCATTTGCTCAAGCCCCCTAATATATTTGTTGCCCTCCGCTGGACTCTTTCCAATTTTTTTACATCCTTCTTGTAGTGTGGGGCCCAAAACTGGACACAGTACTCCAGATGAGGCCTCACCAATGTCGAATAGAGGGGAACGATCACGTCCCTCGATCTGCTGGCAATACCCCTACTTATACAGCCCAAAATGCCGTTAGCCTCCTTGGCAACAAGGGCACACTTTCGACTCATATCCAGCTTCTCGTCCACTGTAACCCCTAGATCCTTTTCTGCAGAACTGCTGCCTAGCCACTCGGTCCCTAGTCTGTAGCAGTGCATGGGATTCTTCCGTCCTAAGTGCAGGACTCTGCACTTGTCCTTGTTGAACTTAATCAGGTTTCTTTTGGCCCAATCCTCTAATTTGTCTAGGTCCCTCTGTATGCTATCCCTACCATCCAGCGTATCTACCACTCCTCCCAGTTTAGTGTCATCCGCAAACTTGCTGAGGGTGCAGTCCACGCCATCCCCTAGATCATTAATGAAGATACTGAACAAAACCGGCCCCAGGACCGACCCTTGGGGCACTCTGCTTAATACCGGCTGCCAACTAGACATGGAGCCATTGATCACTACCCATTGAGCCCGACGATCTAGCCAGCTTTCTATCCACCTTATAGTCCATTCATCCAGCCCGTATTTCTTTATAGGCCCCATAATCAGGGCTCTGCTGTGATCAAAGGCTCGGCTATTCTCAGAGCACACTGCCCCCTACCAGGCCCTGCAAACTAACACACACACACACACACACACACACACACACACACACACACACACA
>NW_020664587.1:1996396-1998273 GCF_002925995.2 Terrapene triunguis | reverse complement strand
ACACACACACACACACACACACACACACACACACACACACACACACACAGCAAGCAAGCAAACTGGAGAACTCACTGTGACAGAATGCACCTGTGTCCACACCCTACACACACTTGTAATAATCTTTGTACAATGTATGTCTTGCAAAGTATCATTTGAAAACTCATAATTTGCTGGTCTATATTGTCCTGAAAAAATGTGTGTGACAACGCTGCATGTGAGGTTATAAGATTTCTCTGTATAGCGTTATTAACACATGTTCCAAATGGAGGTTGGCAAACAGGTCAGTCTCAAACAAAAGAATGTGCACTCTGCTTAATTTGCATTTAAGCAGTAAACAGAGTCATCAAGCAGGAAGGGAGACAAAGGGAGTTCAAACAGGTGGAAAAACCAGCAGGGAATAGCCTTACATAGAGACAATCTGTCTCCTGAATCTCAGCTAGAGATGTTTTCCCAGAGGGGGGCTCACACTATGAAAAGGAGGAATAAACTCCCCAAGGCACCCCCCCCCACCGTCCATTGATTCACTGACTGAGAAGGGACAAAGGAAGCAGCCATTAAACAGAAGAAAGGGTCCTGGCCTAAGAAGTTTGGCCAGTCCGACTGCTGAGAACATGTGGTGAGAAAACATTGCCTTGAATTGAACATAGTTTGTTAAGTTAGGCACCAGTTGTGTTTTATCTTTATTTTCCGTGTAACCATTTCTGACTTTTGTGCCTCATTACTTGTATGCTCTTAAAATCTCTCTTTGTCGTTAATAAACTTGTTTTATGGTTTTATCTAATCCAGTGTGTTTAAATTGAAGTGTCTGAAGAACTATTTGAAGTAATAAACGGGCATATTATTATCTTACAGAAATAACTGACTTACATACTTGTGTTATCCAGGAGAGGGCTGGGCGGTACAGGATGCACATTTCTGGGGGAAAAGCTAAGACTGGAAATGTGCTAGGGTCGCCCTGCATGATACCCACGGCTGGTGAGAGCTGGGTGTGGCTGGCTGGCTGCAGCACACACACCGACATACCTGGGAGTGATGTACATGCTGGAAGCTGTTTGTGAGCAGTCCAGACTGGAAGCTACAGCAGCAAGGGGAGGGATGACACAGCTACTCGTTGGTCTGGATTGTACCCTGGGTATGTCACACTCACTCCTGCCCCTGTGGAACTGGGGCTTGTTTCTCTTCTCCTCCAACAGCTCTCTGCTCAAACTCCCCTGATTCCAGCTCTGTTTGCTGGCTCCTGTGACACTCTGGGTGTGACTACACAGCCCGGGTTCCAGGACTACAAGAGTGGGAGGAGGCCAAGCTCCACCCACAACGGCCCAACTCTCCCCTGCCGCCCTTTCTTCCCTTACTCTCCCTTCTGACCAGCCCGAAGTCCTCAGGTGATGGGTCCTTTCCGCTTCCCAGACCCGGCAGGTCACCCGCACCCAGGGCCGGCTCCAGGCACCAGATGAGCAAGCTGGTGCTTGGGGCGGAAGATTGTTCGAGGCGGCATTCTGCCTAATCCTAGGGCGGCACGGCCGCTTTTTTGTTGTTGTTGTTGTTCTTGTTCTGCTCCGGCCGCCCTGTAGGGGGCGGCGGCGCGGAGAACCAGAGCGCCCTGCAGGGCCGTCCTCTTCCTTCCCTCCCCGCCGACTGGAGCGGAGCCCTCGCGGCAGGCGGCAGGAGGCGGCGCAGCGGGAGGGGCCGCGTGGCAGCGCCCCTGCTGTAGCCCTGGCCGCCCCCTTCTCTCTCTCTCCCGCCCGCTCCCTCCCTTCCCCTCTTCCCCCCAGCCGGTCCCCTTGCAGCTGCGCTCCGGCCGCGCCGCAGGTTTTTTTGTTTGTTTGGTTGGTTTTTTTTTGCTTTGCCGTTCTGGCCGCCCCGTTTTTGTTTTT
>NW_020664587.1:1974332-1996296 GCF_002925995.2 Terrapene triunguis | reverse complement strand
TTTTTTTTTTGCTTTGCCGTTCTGGCCGCCCCGTTTTTTTTTTTTTTGCTTGGGGCGGCCAAAAAGCCAGAGCCGGCCCTGCCCGCACCCAGGGGAGCCTCCGCTGTGGTTTTGGTAGCTGACAGGTGAGCCCCAGCTGCTGGCATGTGGATCAATGCAGAGCAGGCCATGGGTGCTGGCCAATCCAGCCAGGTCACAGCACGCTCCCTCCCCGCCGGGGGGGGGGGAGAGGAGACAATGGCTCTATGGGCACCGAAATCTGTTGTAGAAGTGGGGGTGGGGGACAAGGTCAAAGTGGCAGAGGAATTAATGCTTTAACTATCCCGCAGAGAGCGCATATGTTTCGTTTGTTAAAATGTGGGTGGCCCCTGGCCCCCTGGCCTCCCCTGGTTCTGGGTGCTACATAGCAAAGAAAAACTCACGGCTGGCCCATGCCAGCTGACTTGGTCTTGGTCTGCAGGGCTGTTTCATTGCTCTGTCGACTTCTGGGCTTGGGTTGGAGCCCAGACTCTAGTACCCTGCGGGGTGGGAAGTCAGCACAGCAATGAAACAGCCTGAGCCCCATGTGCCCGAGTTGGCTGGCTCGGGCCAGCCGTGGGTTTTTCTTTGCTGTTTAGTCATATCCTCAGAGTACCTTTCCCAGACCTGACGCATTCTGTGTAAGCTTGAAAGCTTGTCTCTCTCACCAACAGAAGTAGGTCCAATAACAGATATTCTCTCTCCCACCTTGTCTCTCTCAGATCCTGGGACCAACACGGCTACAACAACACTGCTAATAACATAATCAGTTAGCGTCCAAGACAGAGCGTTCCAGCTGTCTAAGGGTTTGCGCATTGCAAGGAGCTGAGTTCCCTTGACTCCTACTGAAGTCTCTGCAAACAGAGGTGCTGAACATCTCAGAGGCTTTGATCCCATTGGCAAACCTGTGGTTCTGCACTCTTGCTATCGCTGCTTTCCTTATGGCTTTGCCATGGTGTGCTGCATGTGGCACTTCTGAGTGATTTCATTTAAGAAGTAGAACTGCTGAGAAGTCTTTTTTCCCTTTATGTGCTAGTGCTGCAGCTGCAGCCGATTTTGCTTGTGATTAGATCCGATTCTGGCCTTTTTATAGCATCCAAAGGAAGATGTTTAGCTTTTGTTCTCTAAATGTGTCACAATAACCAGAGGGATTTCATTTGTCATTCTGTGCGTTTGTGCAAATTACAAATGCACCATGTAATGCAGCTGCAGGGTGATACGTGCATGTTTGTTCCTCTTGAGATTCTGAGCTATGTCTTCTGTAACCAAGTAACTTAAAGGGACAATATCAGCGCCGACTTCCTGATTTCCTGGGGGTGCTCAACCCCTGCTCTGTCCCACTCCACCTTCTCCCAAGGTTCCATCCCCACCCGTTCCCGCCCCACGTTCCGCCCCCTCTCTGCCTCCTCCCACCCCGTTCTGCCCCCTCCCCCGAGGGCACCCTATAGACGACTGGTTCCTCCCCATACTGGGGGGTGGGGGTGGGCACAATCTAAAGGGGAGGTCACGTGTCCTCCCTGGCCAACTCCACCCCTGTGCCCAGTCTGGGGCCACCAAGCTCTCCCCGCCCCACGTTACCTGCAGGGGGGGGGTGCTCTGTCCTCCCACTCCGCCTGCCTCCCCAGCACATTCCGCCGCTCTCCCTGGCGGGGGGGAGCCACTTCTAATGCCAGCCCCTCCTGGTCACTGCTCTGCAGCCTGGCAGCTGCCTGAGAGAGCCTGGCTGGGGAGGTGGCTTCCGTGTCCTGTCCAGGCACAGCTGCCGGGGAGTGTGGCTGAGCGAGCCAGAAACGTGCCGGGGGAGGGGGGCTCTGGCTCGCTAGCCCCTGGTCTCTGGCACCTGAGCCCAGGCAGGGAGCTGAAGCTGCCTCCCCAGCCAGGCTCTATCAGGTAGCCGCCAGTCCGCCACGCGGCAGAGCAGTGTTCAGCGACTGAAAGGGGCTGGTCCTGCCCCTTCCACTCTTGGCCTCCCCGCACGTTCCACTCCCCAGCATCTGGGGAAGTCCCCCGGACCCGTCACCCAGCCCTGCCTCTTCCTCCCCCGACTCCTCCCCCTCCCCCCCCAACGCCTCCTGCACGCTGCTGAACAGCTGATCACGACGGGTGGGAGGCATTGGGGGGAGGGGGAGGAGTGTAGAGCTGAAGAATGAAATTGTTTCTTTTCTTTAATTACTATTATTATTAAGACTTTATTAATATGACTTTATTTTGTATCAAATGAACAAACAGAACTTCACTGTTTTAACATTGTAACTCCTGTTTACTCTTTGCCTCCCAACATTGTAAATTGTTCATTACACTTGTTTTGATAAGACTCCATATTGTAACTAAAACTCCATTTTGAAATGCTTACTCCATTTTGCAAAACCCCGCTGTCACCTTATTAACTTGTTCAGATGTGTGAATGAGGTATGCATGGATATTGGAATCAACCTCCAGCCCCAGCCTGTCCTGATAAAGTGAAGTGCAAACACCAATGGCGGAAGATGCAGACAACAGCCCTGACAAAGTGAGAAGAGTCCACCCCAAAAGAAAAGAACAAAAATGCAATTGAAACAAGATCAAAGTCAGGTCCCAGGCTGAAAGTCACATCTGGAATTGACAGGTAATCAATCACACAGTACCCCGGGGCAGCGTGACACAGCAAGACCCATAGACTCTTGTTCAAACTAAAGCCTACAAAAAGGATGGGTGAGATGGAAGACTCTGGGTAACGTTCTGCTGCCAACATCGAAGGGCATCGGTGGGCGCCCGACAGAGACCGGCTCTTCCTCGTGCCCGGCTTTCCTGGCCAGTTACCGCCACGAGCTGTGAACCCAAGCTGCGAAATCAAGCTGTGTTC
Organism: Terrapene triunguis; assembly: GCF_002925995.2. Lineage (NCBI taxonomy): Eukaryota > Metazoa > Chordata > Testudines > Emydidae > Terrapene > Terrapene triunguis. The sequence continues at coordinate 1,993,436 of NW_020664587.1, read as the reverse complement.
AGGACTGGTAACTATACAGCAGCTGCAGAACATCTGATGTGTGTGTGTGTGTGTGTGTGTGTGTGTGTATATGTGTGTGTGTAGGTATTAGATATTAGCTATTGGTTATAAATCAAATTGTGTTCTCATAATAAATGTGGCATATTGCCTTGTCTCCTGAAAAGATCCTGTGTAGTTTTATCTGCAGAACAGGAGCTGATCGGCAGGGCCTGCCGCTGACGGGAGGTGCTGGGGGGCGGGGGGGAGAGGAGGGGTCTGCCGGTGGGTGCTAAGCATCCAGCCCTGGAGCACCCATGGAGTTGGCACCTATGATATCAGCCTTAAAATGATGGTCCCTCATTCCACTCTTATTCACACTGGTGTAGATCAGAAGTATGCCAATGCACCTGGCACAAGAGAACAGAATCAGGCCCATAATGTATTCACTTTTAACATAGATTTGTAGTGTAACATAACAATGTCGACATTTTGAAATGTATTTTTTCAAATATTTTTCTTTCTTTCTACAGGTTGGAAACATTCCCCCCTCATCCCCAAATTACACTAATAAACAGCACCCTCCAAGGCTGTTGAACTGGACAGACCTTGATTGAAGAGCAGTCACTTGGAACTTCCTAGGTCTCTCGTGACATGATTACATGGTAACTTGCATGTTTGATTTCAAATGAAAATTCCTGTGAGCTGACACTTTAGGTGTTATATTGCCATTAATGAAACATGCTAATACTCTGACAATATTAAAGATGCTAATAGGGCAAGGCTTTCATGCTAGCAATAGTCATGTCATCTCACGAGCAGCACAAAGGTTTTAGCTGATCTTGGAATGGGTTCATGTGTCACTTTTGTCCTGCAGAAGCCAGGGTGTCTGAAATGGAATAATCCAGGGGCACACCCACATTTTGTGCAGCTGGAAAGTTGTAACTGCGGCCCTAAGATAAGCAAGGTTTGGGTGTCCCTGTAGTTAGTCTGACCTTGTTACTGTAGGGTATATCTCCACTGCAATTAAACACCCATGGTTGGCCTGTGCCAGCTGACTCGGGCTCGCAGGGCTTGGGTTAAGGGGCTGTTTAATTGCGGTATGGACGTTTGGGTTGGAGCTGCAGCCTGAGTCCTAGGACCCTCCCTCCTTGCGGGGTCCCTGAGCCTGAATGTCGACACCGCAATTAAACAGCTCCTCAGCCTGAGCCAGCTGACAAAGGCCAGCTGCGGGTGTGGACTGCACTGTAGACATCTCCATAGTGTCCTAACAATATAACAAAAAAATTGTTTCTACCTCACGTACTATAGTGATGGTCTAAAACCAAATTTCTCAAGCTTTTTGTATCTGGGACACAAAAACCCACCTGCATTTTTTTTCTGCTAGCTGTCCAATTCCACTTTGTGACCACGAGGACTGTTGGATCTGAGATAGAGAAAGAGGAATTGTCTTCTTTGTTATGTGAACCTTGACTGGAGTCTCTCGGAACTACAACAGTATAAATAATAGTGTGTCCAAGTCTATCAGTCCTGAAACAAAACCAAAGCCCCTTCATCTAAAAATATCAGTTCAGATGTCTAATTAATGACATACGATTCCATTATTTACAAACCCAAACATTTACCAGCAACGCAATGAATAGCTAAGAACATCATAATTCTTACACCACAAAATAACAAGCAAACATGCTATTCTTCTAAAGAATAAAGAAATATATACTTAATCACAGCCACCTTAGCTCTGACCCTTGGATTGCTGGGTTTTAACCATATTATTTTTGTCATGTTCAGTTCAAGGGATAGGGTTAAATGAGAATTATATCAGTTACTGGGACAGGTCCTGGCCTCCATGCAGGCTGCTTTGTCATGTTCTAGTGACACAAAGCAGCCTCAAACCTACTGTAACAGGGCAGCTGGGGAATCCATGTTTCATGTCATGATGAAAAATGTTTGACAACTACAATGTGTTTATAATGTGAGCAGTCTAAGATTGACGATGCCCTTAACTATTAATTTCCTTGCTTTTAAGTACTTCGGTTCTGCATATGATGTGCTAAATAATTATACTGTTGTCACAGAGCAACCCTAATGGAATTTTGAAACAAGGATTATTGCTTGTGGATCTTCCAAGGTTTGCTTATTTTTAACCACCGGTTTTAAATAAATCTGAGGACCATGACTAGATTATTACATTAAAGCAGTGAGTGGCACTAGCCAAGCAATTCATTTCTCCTGCACAGCCCTGCCCCGCTCAGTACACTCCTGACAAGATGCACACTCGCAGTTTGTAATGTTAGTCAGACATGCACAACCCAACTCAGCCAGCCTTCCATTTCACAGTTAGCAATAAGCACTAACAAAGTCAGACCCGAGGCTAGAGCCAGGTTTTCTAAACTCCAGCATGTCGCGGCGTGTGCAGGGTTCTGTAACCCAGATACTGTTTATGGTGCAGGCCTGAGTGACAGAGGAGAGTGGTAACAGGGTCATCCCGAAAGAGAAGCTGAGGAGAAAGCCAAGTGAACGCAGTAGAATATAATCTCTGAGTCAGCCACAGCTCTCCGAACCCAATAGTGCATAGTGCAGTGGATGTGTCCTAGTTCATTTCACCCTTGGGAATCCATTCACAACCACAACCTGGAATCAGAGTCATAACAACATCAGCTCCCTGTGCCCTCCAAAGGAGCTGTGAGAACAAGCAACCCGTAGGCACCTGAACTATTGAGATTAAATTGATCTCTGATGCAAAAGCCGAACCCATTCCAATCATCTGGCCTGGGCGGTAGTGGTGAGAATGCAGTCACAGAGGCTGTTATTCCCAGGAGCACTCTTCCCACTGCCCCGACTAAGCAGATGGTTCATTAGGTTTGGGTAGCTATGGTTTCCCTTCCTCCAACAGCACCTAAACTAATGTAACATATAATTGGAAGAGACAGGCACCTGTGTGATGAATGCTGCAACCACCATGAAAACCTTTCAGGTAAACATTGGCTTTTTCTTCACAGCCCGCAACAGTAAGAGCCTCATGTTTAACTGAGGCTAGTGCCTTTCGTTTGATAGCTGAGTGATCATTTAAATGCTGGGGCATCCTATAGATTCCAAGGCCAGAAGAGACCATTGTGATCATCTAGTCTGGCCTCCTGTATCACTTCCCTGAATTAATTCCTGTTTGAACGAGAGTGTATCTTTTAGAAGAACACCCAGGAATGGAGAATCCACCAGAGTAATTGGTCCAATGGTTAATTGCCCTAGTGTCAAAAATGTGTGCCTTATTTCCAGTCTGCACTTGTCTAGCTTCAGCTGCCAGCCATTGGGTCTTTTTGTACCTTTCTCTGCTAGAATAAAGAGACCTCTATTATAATAACTGTGTTCCCCATTTAGGAACTTATAAACTGTGATCAAGTCACCCCTTAACCTTCTCTTTGTTAAGCCAAACAAACTGAGCTCCTTGAGTCTATCACTGTAAGGCAGGTTTTCCAATCCTTTAATCATTCTCATGGCTCTTCACTGAATCCTCTCCAATTTATCAAAAGCCTTCTTGAACTGTGGGCATCAGAATCGGACACAATATTCCAGCCACAGCCACACCAGCATCAAATACAAAGATAAAATAACCTCTCTATTTCAGGGCATTTGGACAGTTCTCACATCAGTAACAAATGGGGCAGGGGGTTAGATTAGTTTTTATTTTCAATGGGTCATATGCTTATGTGGTGTAAATTGCTATCGCTCCATTGAAGTCCACTGTCTTACAATTCACAGCAGCTGAGCATCTGTCCCAGAGTGTTTCTAGCAATTCTTCTGTGTCTGGAATTGTTGCTGATTTGAATTTTCATGACACACACAGGAGGCAGGATTTCTAGATTCACAGGTTCCTAGATTTTTAAATCCAGAAGGGACAATTAGAATAATCTAGTCAGACCGCCTGCAAATATGTGCCAAATACAGAGATAATATAACCTCTCTACTCCTGTTAGATATTCCCGTTTATACATCTACGGGTCGCATTAGCCCTGTTGGCCTGTGTCACACTGAGAACTTGTGTTCAGCTGATTATTTACCAGGACTCTGAGTCCCTGTTTCCCTGGATAGAGTCCCCCATCCTGCAATCATGGCCTGCATTCTTTGTTCCCAGATATAGACATTTACATGGAGCTGTATTAAAGCACACATTGGTTGCTTGCACTCAGTTTATCAGATTATCCAGATCACTCTGTATCAGTGACCTGTCCTCTTCATTATTTACGACTCCACCAGTCTTTGTGACATCTGCCAGCTTTATCAATGATGATTTTATATTATCTTCCACGTCATTGATTAAAATGTTAAATAGAGTAGGGCTAAGAATCGCTCCCCGCTGAACTCTACTAGAAACACACCTACTCGACAATGATTCTCCAGGGGCTGCTAACAGGGAGTTTTGCAAGGGAGTTCTCCAGGTGAAGGAGGAGCAATACAGCACCCTTGGGGTAAGTGACTGTCTGTAGTGTGTGTTTGTTTGTGTTTGGGGGTTACTTGCTGTGTGCTGAGCTTGTGTTCGTCAGTCTGTTTGTTTGGTTGTTTGTTTGAAGGACCGTGTGCTGTGGCTGGCAGTTGGAAGCTGTGAGCTTCAAAGGAAGGTCTGAAAGCTAGAAGCCTCTGGTAAGTGGCTGAGCCTTAATCAGTGGGCGGGGCATTCACATAGGCCAGGGCTTTATAAAGCAGCGCACAAGCGACCAGGGAGCTTTTGCGACCAGGGGCTGCTAACAGGGAGTTTCGCAAGGGAGTTTGGAAGGGAGCGGGGGGGTCCCTTTATTCCCCTTAAAACCTATAAACCAAACTACATTCAAAACCTTTTGCTTAAACAACCCTTTCATTAATTAGGAGACAATGCAGGCAGAAGCCCAGCTGCAGAGTGGGGGCTATCCAGTTTATTGCACTGAGTGCAGTATGTATGATTACCTGCCCTGTGGGCGGGTGGCGTATGTGTGCATTCGGTGCAAGGAGCTCCTGGCCCTCAGAGACCACGTACGGACTTTGGAGGCCAGGGTGGCGGAACTGGAGGAGCTAAGGGAGGCAGAGAGGTATGTTGATGAGGCTTTCCGGGACACTGTAGAATTGTCCCACCTCCGGTCAGACAGCCCCTGTGCTGTTGAGGAGGATGAAAGGCCCAGGGAAGCAGAGCAGTCAACGGGAGCAGAGGGAAACCTTCCCATAGTTGGGACCCTCCTTCCAGACGGTGCTGGGGTTGCCTCTCGCACTGAGGTTGCCTCTCTGGGGGAGGGAACTCCACTTGCTAGGAAAAGGCAGGTGTTAGTAATGGGAGAGTCCATCATTAGAAACGTAGATAGCTGTGTTTGTGTTGACCGGGAGAACCGCATGGTGTGAAGGTTGCGGATCTCTCGAGGCATCTAGACAGACTTATGTGTAGTGCTGGGGAGGAGCCGGTGGTCGTGGTACATGTAGGTACCAATGACATAGGGAAGGGTAGGAGAGATGTCCTGGAGGCCAAATTTAGGCTGCTAGAGAACAGACTGAAATCCAGGACCTGTATGGTGGCATTCTCTGAAATGCTCCCAGTTCCACGCGCAGGGCCAGGTAGGCAGGCAGAGCGTCAGAGTCTCAATGCGAGGATGAGACGATGGTGTAGAGAGGAGGGATTTACATTCATTAGGAACTGGGGAAACTTTTGGGATGGGGGGAGCCTATACAGGAGAGATGGACTCCACCTAAACCAAAGTGGAACCAGGCTGCTGGCACTAAACATTAAAAAGGTTGTAGAGCAGTTTTTAAACTAGGAGATGGGGGAAAGCCGACTGCTGCAGAGGAGCATGTGGATCGGACAGAGACTTCTCTTAGGGGAGAGTCCAATGATAGAGAATCTCCAGGTTATAGTCAGGAGCAGAGGATGGAAGAGGATAAAGTAGGGGCCAGATCAGATGATAAACATTCACATAAAAAAGAATCTGACACATCAGAAAAGGGCAGACAGATAAACAGTGACAAGTTTTTAAAGTGCTTGTACACAAATGCTAGAAGTCTAAATAATAAGATGGGTGAACTAGAGTGCCTCGTGATAAAGGAGGATATTGATATAATAGGCATCAAAGAAACCTGGTGGACTTAGAGCAATCAATGGGACACAATCATTCCAGGGTACATAATATATCGGAAGGACAGAACAGGTCGTGCAGGGGAGGGAGTGGCACTATATGTGAAAGAAAACATAGAATCAAATGAAGTAAAAATCTTAAGTGAATCCACATGTTCCATAGAATCTCTATGGATAGAAATGTCATGCTCTAATAAGAATATAACATTAGGGATCTATTATAGACCACCTGACCAGGACAGTGATAGTGATGATGAAATGCTAAGGGAAATTAGAGAGGCTATCAAAATTAAGAACCCAATAATAGTGGGGGATTTCAATTATCCCCATATTGACTGGGAACATTTCACTTCAGGACGAAATGCAGAGATAAAATGTCTCGATATTTTAAATGACTGCTTCATGGAGCAGCTGGTACGGGAACCACCAAGGGGAGAGGCAACTCTAGATTTAGTCCTGAGTGGAGCGCAGGATCTGGTCCAAGAGGTAACTATAACAGGACCGCTTGGAAATAGTGACCATAATACAATAGCATTTAACATCCCTGTGGTGGGAAGAACATCTCAACAGCCCAACACTGTGGCATTTAATTTCAAAAGGGGGAACTATGCAAAAATGTGGGGCTTAGTTAAACAGAAGTTAAAAAGTACAGTGACTAAAGTGAAATCCCTGCAAGCTGCATGGGCGCTTTTTAAAGACACCATAATAGAGGCCCAACTTCAATGTATACCCCAAATTAAGAAACACAGTAAAAGAACTAAAAAAAGAGCCACCGTGGCTTAACAACCATGTAAAAGTAGCAGTGAGAGATAAAAAGGCATCTTTTAAAAAGTGGAAGTCAAATCTTAGTGAGGTAAATAAACACTGCCAAATTAAGTGTAAAAATGTAATAAGAAAAGCCAAAGAGGAGTTTGAAGAACGGCTAGCCAAAAACTCCAAAGGTAATAACAAAATGTGTTTTAAGTACATCAGAAGCAGGAAGCCTGCTAAACAACCAGTGGGGCCCTTGGATGATCGAGATACAAAAGGAGCGCTTAAAGATGATAAAGTCATTGCGGAGAAACTAAATAAATATAAATATGGAGATATACCTATCTCATAGAACTGGAAGGGACCCCGAAAGGTCATCGAGTCCAGCCCCCTGCCTTCACTAGCAGGACCAAGTACTGATTTTGCCCCAGATCCCTAGGTGGCCCCCTCAAGGATTGAACTCTCAACCCTGGGTTTAGCAGGCCAATGCTCAAACCACTGAGCTATCCCTCCCCCCAATGGATTCTTTGCTTCAGTCTTCACGGCTGAGGATGTTAGGGAGATTCCCAAACCTGAGCCGGCTTTTGTAGGTGACAAATCTGAGGAACTGTCACAGATTGAAGTGTCACTAGAGGAGGTTTTGGACTTAATTGATAAACTTAACATTAACAAGTCACCGGGACCAGATGGCATTCACCCAAGAGTTCTGAAAGAACTCAAATGTGAAGTTGCGGAACTATTAACTAAGGTTTGTAACCTGTCCTTTAAATCTGCTTCTGTACCCAATGACTGGAAGTTAGCTAATGTAACGCCAATATTTAAAAAGGGCTCTAGAGGTGATCCCGGCAATTACAGACCGGTAAGTCTAACGTCGGTACCGGGCAAATTAGTCGAAACAATAGTTAAGAATAAAATTGTCAGACACATAGAAAAACATAAACTGTTGAGCAATAGTCAACATGGTTTCTGTAAAGGGAAATCGGGTCTTACTAATCTATTAGAGTTCTTTGAAGGGGTCAACAAACATGTGGACAAGGGGGATCCAGTGGACATAGTGTACTTAGATTTCCAGAAAGCCTTTGACAAGGTCCCTCACCAAAGGCTCGTACATAAATTAAGTTGTCATGGGATAAAAGGGAAGGTCCTTTCATGGATTGAGAACTGGTTAAAAGACTGGGAACAAAGGGTAGGAATTAATGGTAAATTCTCAAAATGGAGAGGGGTAACTAGTGGTGTTCCCCAAGGGTCAGTCCTCGGACCAATCCTATTCAACTTATTTATAAATGATCTGGAGAAAGGGGTAAACAGTGAGGTGGCAAAGTTTGCAGATGATACTAAACTGCTCAAGATAGTCTGCTTTGGTCTTAACTGTGATGAACTTCAAAAGGATCTCACAAAACTAAGTGATTGGGTAACAAAATGGCAAATGAAATTTAATGTGGATAAATGTAAAGTAATGCACATTGGAAAAAAATAACCCCAACTATACATACAATATGATGGGGGCTAATTTAGCTACAAGTCAGGAAAAAGATCTTGGCGTCATCGTGGATAGTTCTCTGAAGATGTCCGCGCAGTGTGCAGAGGCGGTCAAAAAAGCAAACAGGATGTTAGGGATCATTAATAAGGGGATAGAGAATAAGACTGAGAATATATTATTGCCCTTATATAAATCGATGGTACGCCCACATCTCGAATACTGCGTACAGCTGTGGTCTCCTCATCTAAAAAATGATATACTGGCACTAGAAAAGGTTCAGAAAAGGGCAACTAAAATGATTAGGGGTTTGGAACGAGTCCCATATGAGGAGAGATTAAAGAGGCTAGGACTCTTCCGCTTGGAAAAGAGGAGACTAAGGGGGATATGATAGAGGTATATAAAATCATGAGTGATGTGGAGAAAGTGGATAAGGAAAAGTTATTTACTTATTCCCATAATTCAAGAAATAGGGGTCACCAAATGAAATTAATAGGCAGCAGGTTTAAAACAAATACAAGGAAGTTCTTCTTCACGCAGCACACAGTCAACTTGTGGAACTCCTTACCTGAGGAGGTTGTGAAGGCTAGGACTATAACAGCGTTTAAAAGAGAACTGGATAAATTCATGGTGGTTAAGTCCATTAATGGCAATTAGCCAGATGGGTAAGGAATGGTGTCCCTGGCCTCTGTTTGTCAGAGGATGGAGATGGATGGCAGGAGAGAGATCACTTGATCATTGCCTGTTGGTCCACTCCCTCTGGGGCACCTGGCATTGGCCACTGTCGGTAGACAGGATACTGGGCTAGATGGACCTTTGGTCTGACCTGGTACGGCCGTTCTTATGTTCTTATGACATTTTGAGACTTGTCAATTAGCCAGTTTTTAGTCCACTTAACATTTGCCTGTTAATTTTGTATTGTTCTATTTTTTAAATCTAAATGCCATGTAGTACCAAGTAAAATGCCTTAGAGAAGCCTAAGTATATTCCATCAAACTGTTACTTTTTATCAACCAAACCTGAAAACTCATCAAAAAAGATATCAAGTTAGTTTGACAGGATCTCTTTTTGCTAAGGCACCTAACATCATAGTCTCTAAAAGCTGCTATCTCAGGTGCTGTCCTGAGAGATAGCAGCATTAAAATGTGGACGGTAAACCCAGAATTGCTGTGAATGCTTTTTTTTGTGCTTTCCCCTTGGTGTCCCCTTGTCTGACCATTCCTAAAGGCTGGTGATTAATAGACCAAGCCAAAGTGCACAAGTCAATCAGCAGCAAATGTCAGATTTAATAGAAGGCATAAATATTTCCTTTTAAACGCAGTCCATGTATAATCAATACCCTCTTATTATTCCCCAATGCTCATGATTTGTCTGCACAAGGACTTTTAATTGGGAAGCCTGGAATTATTGAGAGTAGGTAAACAACAAGCTTGAGACAATTGATTTGAACACAGCAAGTCAAAGACAAGGGTGATACTGAACAAACTAGACCGTATCAGAACAGAGACCCTCCCGCAGAATGGAAATGCTGAGCTTTGACTAGCTCTAGTGAGGTCCCAAGACACTGGCTCATGCTGGTGCCATGCAGTCATCAGTAGCTGAATGCCAAGAGCAATGTAGCACAGAATCCCAGAGGCAAGAGATGGCAAAGGCCTTTCTGTTTCCTCTCATCCATCTCTTTGCCAGTGCAGGGTTGTTCCCTACAGACTTCTCTGGAATGCTTTGTCCAATCTAAGTTTAAATCTCAAAGGCAATGATGTTTCTCACAAACCCTAATACATCTCGGCTTAGGTAACTACTGTTGTGAACACTCTGGAGCAGAACTGTAGGTAGCAGAGGAGGGAAAGCCTAGGAGAAAAGCTAGTCACCATATTTCACAGCAACCCATGGAGTAGACTTAAAGGAAGTGGTCGAACTGCACAAGGGTATTGTGTTGCTGACTCTGCATGGTACAGTAGTACTGGGCTACTTTTGCACTGATTGAGTTACCACTAGAATAGATTGACCACGAGAATAAGTATTAACTTTCCCTGGTAAACATGACACCATCAATCGCCCAACATGGAGGATAAACTAAGTGGTGGAGGGTCTCCTCTGTGAGGCAAAAGGCAGTTTAAGAGTCTTTTCTGTTATCATTCCAGCCTAAGGCCTTGTCTACACTGAACAGTTTTGTTGATGCAAGTTACGCTGACGATCAAAAACCGGTAATAATAACAAGTAAATAATAACATCCTTTGTGCATGTTCACACAATGCTCCTTCTGTCAGCAAAACACATCCTCACTTGGTGCTCTAGCATTGACAGTGAAATCAGTGCACTGTCCGTAGCTATCCCATTGTGCTACTCACCACCTTCTGCAGCAATGACCTATGGGAAGGTGGAGTGGATCGCAGTGAATCATGGGTGCGGGCTCAATGTGCAATGATGCAGTATTTTCCGTTCCATCATTCCATGGGCTTCTGACTGCGTTTTGTGGCATTTCTTAATAGCCCCTGTTTACTATGCACCTGCCATATCTTCTGATATGATGGATCCCTCACTGCTCTCTACTGTTGTGATCAGTGTTATGAATATATCATGGATGGTCATGCAGTGTAGCGGGGTGAGCACCCGCTCCAGCCCTGAAGGGGTTGGAAAAGCCCTGCAGAGGGCTGGGGTTGGGGAAAGGAGCAAAACCCCAGCTGACTGGGGGAAGTGGCTGCAGCTGGAGCCACGCCCCAAACAGAGCAACCGGGCCTTATAAGAAGGCCAGGGCAGCCAGAAGCTCAGCAGTCTCTCCTCTAGCTGTGGAAGGAGATCGGCCTGGCTGCTGGAAGGTTGAGAGGTACCTGGGAGTGGGGCAGGGCTGGAGAAAAGCCAGGGGAGCTCCAGGCTGGTGACTCCCCAGGCTGTAGGGCCTGGTTCTAGGCCCATAGGGGTACTGGGGGTGGAAGAAGGCAGCAGGCCAAACCCCCCTTGCCAGTGATGAGTGGCATACACTGCAGTCTGCGACAGGGGCTAGTTGGTGACTGGCAGTAGCCTTACACTGAGGCAAGGTGGGGATAGGGGGTGGGGGTCCCCCTAGGTGGGGAGACCCAGAGAGAGAGTGGGGTACTGCCAGGGGGGCAGCACCCAAGCCAAGGGCACCGGGGTCCAGGAGGGACACGGGGGGCCAACGACAGGTGGGACACCTGGCCTGCAGAGGGTGCTCCAAGGCTGGCAGAGCTAATTCCCAAGACGACCAGCAGGAGGCGCCTGATTACATGCAGTATATAATGAACTCCCAATCTGAACAAGAATCACAGTTGCCTGACCTGCTGTGTCCTATGGAAAGAAACAACACCAGATTACTTCTGGCATTCACAGAGCAGCTGCACACAGTGGACTATTGCTTTGGGGCTCGTGGAACAAGCATTGAGTGGTGGGATCACATCTTTATGCAGGTCTGGGATGACGAGCAGTGGCTGCAGAACTTTCAGATGCCAAAAGCCCCCTTCCTGGAACTGTGTGTGGAGCTCGCCCCAGCACTGCATCACAAGGACACCAAAATGAAAGCTTTCCAAGTGGTAGCCGTGTTAGTCTGTATCAGCAAAAAGAACGAGCAAAAAGGCGCCACAAGTGCTCCTCGTTCTCTTTTCAAAATGAGAGCTGCTCCCTATGGGCGCGGCTGGAGGCCGCGGAGCTGGCCCGCCGGAAGGCAGAGGCACATTCCTGGGAGATGGCCCAAGGCTGGGAAGCGTCCGAGAGGAAGCATGCGGCCCTGGAGGGGTGGCCCTGGAGGAGTAGCTCTGGGGAGCCCAGGCCAAAAGTCTCCCCTACCCCCAGGGGTGGGGATTTTGAGGGGCCGGTGTAGCGGGGTGGTCACCTGCTCCGGCCCTGAAGGGGTTAAAACAGCCCTGGGAAAGGGCTGCCCCAGGGAGCCAGAAGACGAGGCTGATTGGGGAAGCAGCCACAGCTGGCCCTATAAAAGGGCTGTTGGGCCAGGAGCTCAGGGAGTCTCTCTCTTGCTGGAGAGAGAAGGACTGGGCTGCCTGGGAGCTGAACAGGGTATCTGAGGCTGAGCAGGGCTGGGGAAGGGCAAAGGAGCGGGGTAGCTCCAGCTTGGCAACTCCCCAGGCTGCAGGCCTTGCTAAAGGCCGGGAAGGTACTGGGGTTGCAGAGGGGCAGCCCAGGGCAGGCAAAGGCAGCAGGTACAAACTCTCCTTGTCAGTGATGAGTGGTACAGACTGCAGTCTGCCCCAGCGAGCAGGGGGCTAGATGGTGACTGGCAGTAGCCACTGAGGCAAGGTGGGGAGAGAGGGTTGGGGGTTCCCCGGAGAGAGGAGACCCGGAGACTGCGGGGGTACTGCCAAGGGCAGAACCCTGAGGTAAGGGGCACCGGGGTCCGGGAGGGACATGGGGGCCAGTGGCAAGCGGGACATTGGCCAGCAGAGGGCGCTCTGGAGCTGGAGAACTAATTCCCGAGACAACTAGCAGGAGGCGCTGCGCCAGTGAGTCGTCCCCTCGCTACAGTCGTGAATCAGTTTCAATTTGGGAAGTCCAATGTTGGGGCTGCATTAATGCAGTGTGCAGGGCCCTTAATCGCATCCTGCTATGAAAGATCATGAGTCTTGCCAATGTGCGTTAAATAGTGGATGGCTTTGCAGAAATGGGATTCCCTAACTGCGATGGGGCCGTAGACGGCACGCATTCGCATATTCTAATTTTGGCCCCGGACCATCTTGTGATGGAATGCATCAATACAAAGGGATACTTCTCTATGGTATTGCAGGTGTTTGTGAATCACCGGAGACATTTCACTGACATCAAAGCAGGGTGGTCCAGGAAGGTGTATTATGCACTCATCTTCAGGAAAACTGGCCTATACAAAAAGCTCCAAGCAGGGACTTTCTTTCCAGACCAGAAGATTCCAATGGAGGATATTGAAATGCCCATAGTCATCCTGGGAGACCCAGCATACCCCGTACTCCCCTGGCTCATGAAGCCTTACACAGGAAACCTGGACAGTAACAAGGAGCGCTTCAACAATAGGCTGAGCAGGAGCAGAATGACCATAGAATGTGCCTTTGGCAGATTAAAAGCACATGGGTGCTGCCTTTATGGCAGGTCAGATCTAAATGAGGAAAATACTTCCATGGTCATAGCAGCCTGCTATGCACTCCATAATATTTGTGAGGCTAAGGGTGAAACGTTTCCCCCTGGGTGGAGCACAGAAGCGGATCGCCTGGTGACTGATTTTGAGCAGCCAGTTACCAGGGCTATTAGAGGGACACAACGGGGAGGGGGGCTAGTTGAATCAGGGAGGCTTTGAGACAACATTTTGACAATGAGCACCAGTAATACGTCTTTTTATATGGCACTCCGCCATGCTTTGTTAACTTGCCACCTTGTATGACAATTTTGATGGTTCCTGACCATGATTTGTTGTCAGCAAATGATGAAATTGCCACTGTGTATTAATTCCAGCATCAACCACTGTGTTTTGGAGACAAAGATTGGTTATCTTTCAGGGAGTTTATTTTTATTAAATACCAATTAACAACACACACAAGTCTTGGTGGGAAGGGAAATAACAATGAAGCCCAGTGTAGGCTCTCATAGCTGTGTGTGTCCAGCTATCATTTTGGAAGCTGTCTGAAGAGATGGTGTGAACAGGGTATCAAGATGGGCAGGGCAGTTGCAAGGAATGTGTGGGAGGAGTTTGGAGAGAGCATGGAAAGCAGTTCTGTATTGGCTTGGGGGGGGGCGGAGGGGGAGGCAAGCATGCATGCATGTATTCTGCCTGCAGTGTGATTAGGGATTTCAACATCTGGTTGCTCCTCCATCATTTTTACCATCCACTGCTGGCCCATTACAATTTGCTTCTGGCTCTCCTTTCTGTCTTGCCAGTCTATTTTAAATTTTTCCTTTAAAGTCTCTCTCCACGCCCTGCGTTCTTGTTTTACGACCTCTGAGCATCTCTCTGAACATGTCCTTCTTGCTTCTCCTTGGTCACTTCCTTATCTGGTGGAGGTGCTCTGCCAGTGTGTAGGGGGTTCCCCACAAGGCCAGATCTGCAGAAGCACAAGAAACAATAAACAGAAGCATGACTGTTAGTTCATGCACAGCATTGAATCATTATAGTAAAATACACCTCTCTTTAAATACAAATCAATTTCTCACTCTCCCTTGGCAAGCACACAGCTCGGCGAACACCCTAAACATGGTGAGTTCAGCCTGGTGGTGGGGAGCGCTCAAGATGGGGCACATGGTTTAGGGTTTTTTTTAAAGGGAATCACTACAGGCAACTAGGGACAACATTGTAAATTCTGACACCATTTTCCACAGGCAGGGGGTCATTGAAACTGATATCTCACTCCTGAGCATAAGCAAGGATGCAGGGGTGCATCTCCTGTATTTGTGCAGCTTCAGGCCCAATCCCTATGCTGTTCGCCTGTGTGCCACTTTGGTCCCTGCACAAGTGATTGCTGATTGGCGTGGGAAAGTTTCCTACAATGGGGGAAGGAACAAAGCAGCTCTGCCAAGGAACCTTCAGCAGAGGATTGGTGAGTACTTCCAGGAAAGTTTCCTAGGGGAGGATTCCCGGGAAATCTCAGTGTGCATTAACACACTGTTACACTGCACTGCTTAGCTGCACAGTGGAATGTGGAACACACTCAAACACAGCCAGTCTTGTACATTTCTATCCTTTCACCCACTTCTAGAATATACAGAGCAAAGACAGCTGGACCTCAGCATTCACTCAAAAAGATCACTTACTAGAGCTCTCTTCTCCTGCATCATGCACACCAGAGACAGACTGCTGGGACTGGCTAGATCCCTCCAGAGTGGAAAAGAGGTCCTGACTCACTGCGTCACTGGATGACCCTGCCGTGTCCTCCAACATGACCTCCTCATCCACGACTTTGTCCTCAGAGTTGAGTCCACTGTCTGCCGCCTCCAGTCTTACTGAAGTATCCACAGAGCAACGGTTTGACTCCCTTGCCTTCTGGTGTGCCTGCCACAGCTCCTTTATCTTCACACAGCACTGGTGTGTGTCCTGTTCATAGCCCTTCTCCAACATGCCACGAGAAATCTGACCATAGGTATCTAAGTTTTTACGGCTGGAGTGGAGCTGGGCCTGCTCCCCATAGTGCCAGCAGATCCAACAACTCAGGTGTGGAGCCGCCATGGTCAGCTGGGAAGATGCGATGTGAACTCTCCACGCTGAGCAAACAGGAAGTGGAATTTCAAAAATTTCCAGGCCTTTAAAGTGGTTGGGGTGGATGCCCGTGTATCTGGGTGCAGGGCAGCGGCGTTCAAACTGCTGAACAGAGTGCTCAGGATGGGCATTGTGGGATATCTCCTGGAGGCCATTTAAAGCAATAAAACTAAGCACGGTGTCTACACTGACATTTTGCTGCTAAAACTTTGCGGCAAAAAGTCCTATGCCTCTTGTTGAGGTGGTTTTATTTTGTCACCAAAACTGCAGAGTTTTGTCACCAAAAGTAGCATTCCAGTGTTGCCGGCCCAGAGGGCCCGAGGGGGCAACAGGGGGTTCGTTGCCCGGTGTGCGTCGCACTGATAAACACACCAGGGTGGAGAAGCAAACCAAATTTATTCGAGATCTCGAAAAGGCACTCAGGAGACCAGCATGTCTCAAATCAGAAGCGCAACAAATACAAGCAAGTTTCGCATTTTATATTCCAAGCAGCTTTGTGTAAGCCTTTGTTTTGTTTCTCCCTCCACCCCCCCTTCCCGACAGCGGTTACAGCAGGCACTACATTGTGGCGTGTTAGAAAAGTTCTCGTCCGCATGTTTATCTTTGGCCTTGCAAGCTTAGACGTAGTAGACTTCCCCCCTTCCCCCCTCCTTCTTTCTTATCACTACTGCTTGTGCTAGTGTGAGCGAAACTGCAGCTGTCTGCTAAAAAAGCTGACTGTTACATATTCTGCTTCAGCATTTAGGCTGTTAGCATTGAGGCTGGTTAAAGTTCACAAGATGGAGTTACTTTGGCTCACTTAGACCCAGAGCAGGGGGGTTTCATCGACACTTATGGCCTTCCACCCCCCCGAGTTACCTGGTAGCTATGCCTAGTGGCACCAACACCAGTATGCAGTACACCTCTACTGTTTTGCTGCCTGTACAAGGGTTAGCCAGGGCTCGACCCTCTCCGGGGTGGCGGGGAGCCACACCGGCTCACTACATACAGTTGTCATTCGGGGGAATTAGTCTGTCCGTGGGGGTCTCCCACGGCGGCCCTTGCGGTAACTGAAATAAACACCGCAAGCCCAGGCCCTGGGTCAGGGCTGAGCAGTGACAGTACAAGCAATAGGAAGCCCAGGCCCGTGCAGGGCAACAATGAGTCAAGGGCTCAGGCCCTCAGGCAGGGCTGAGCAACAACAGTACAAACAGTAGCAAGCCCAGGCCCTGGGTCAGGGCAGGGCAACAAGGAGTCAGAGCTCAGGCCCTCAGGCAGGGCTGAGCAGTGACAGTAGGCCCAAGCCTCCAAAGGCCTGGGAGAGGGGGAGACGGCCACCCAGGAATTGGGTGGCAGGAGGGGCGCAGGCCCTCCCACTCCACTGCGTCCAGCCCGGGGCCCTAGCAGCGGCAGAAGACCCGCTGCTGTCAGTGGGGATCCTGGCCGCAACACACTGACATGGGCTCTGGCAGTGCTGCAGCCAGACTGGGGTCGGCTGCCCCCGGGCTACTTCCACACTCCCCCTCGGCTCATACCTGGGTCCAGGTGTTGTCCTCTGGGGGGGTCCAGCACCATAGGTTCCTCGGTGAGCGGCGGGCCCGGCAACTCCTCCAGGTAGCGGGCGCAGGGCAGGTCCGGCAACTCCTCCGGGTAGCGGGCGCAGGGCAGGCCCGGCCAGTCCTGACAGCTGCCTTGGGCCGCGGGGGTTTCCCAGTCGCGGGCTAGGCTGGAGGCGTCTGGCCTCTCTGGCGGCTGGGGCCTTACTGAGCTCTGAGGGCGAGCCTTTATACTTCCGGGTCGCCGCCTGACCCTCTGAGGGGCGGGCTCAGAGCTCCCTAGCTCCGCCCACTCCGGCCTCCGGACGGGCTCTTCCCTCTCCGGGGCGGCGGGGAGCCACACCACCTCCCTACACTGCCAAAAGCTGCATTTTGCTGACAAAACTCGGTAGTTTAGACAAGGCTTCAGAAGACCCAGATGTTGAAACAAATTAGATTCAAGTTAAATTAATTCCAGGCTGCATTACTGTCCTCCTGCTTCTCTGTATTACATGAGATCATGCAAGCTAAGCAGCTTTGGGCCTGGCCAATACTAAAGCTCCAAAGAAATTCCCGAGTGCTGCATGGAATGGTGCTGGGGTGCTGTTCCTCTTGCACCATCCCAGCGTGTTGTTAGGAGGTGCTGAGCAGCTGTCAGAGCATTTTCCAGATGTGCTATGAGGCTGAGCCCTTGAATACTGTTTGCATTCAAGACCCCATGGCATTTTATTCTTTTAAACACAGGGGATGCTAATACTAGTGTCTTGGCCAGATTCCAACAATTGACTGCATAAAACCACTGAGGTTTCAGTTGGATAAGGTTTTATAGTCTTCCTTATTTATTGCTGTATGCTGTGTCTGTGTGTAAACAGCTGCCATATTCCACTCCATCAGTGGCTGCATTTAGATGGTGACTGAAGTTATTCCTACATATCCTGATATTGGGTCAGAGTCTGAATGCAACACTATAAGACCCAGATTCAGCACGGCACTTAAGCAAAGGTCTAACTTTGTGCACATGGTCAGTTCTATTGACTTTGGTTGCTAAACTGGGATCTAAATCCAAAGAAATTCCACTGGACTCAATGACATCAGAATCTGGCCCATAGTTTGCAAAGCACTGTGGGATCCTAGGTGCTGTATAAATTGAAGGTACTATTATTAGTCTCTAGCTGTCGCTTTACCACTGCAGCTGCTTCTGCTGTGCTCATTCCAGACACTGGCATGATGTGAATTCTCTGCCTATTGAGGATGGTTTCATTTCAGTTGTCAAGGACAATGCATTAAAACACTGCAACAGAGACAAAGCCTGAAATTAACATTTGTAAAGGAGAAAAGGGACAAAAGAAATGGTTGTGAGACTTGTGACAAGGAAGAAAGTGAAATGAAAACGAAATCAGCCTCAGCATTATCGGGCTGCAGCAGGGGAAGGATGCTGGCTGTCACCCTGTTCAGGAGAGGAGGAATCGGCACACTGGCCTGTCGCCTGTGATCTGCCCTAGATGGGAATACCAAAGCAGTGTGTAACATTATACTGAAAATGTGGTACAGCTGAGAACTGAAATTGAAGGTTGCATAGAGCCTTCTCCCATCAGCATGACATGGATGAGGGAGAGGTGTCTGCTGATGGGGCTGACTCAGGTGGTGCCTAGTCCTCTGGTCTCTGACATTGTAATCCCAGGGTCATGATCCATGTGGACACACAGGCACGGGCTTAGAAGCACTGAGCCTGCAGATTTGAGACTCTGGGCTTACCCTGCAGTGTAGACAGACCAATAGTGCCTAGTGCGCACGCTCCAATGAGTGGGACGTTGTGGTGAGAGATGAACATGTTCTCACTGGAGGATGGGGTGAAATGGGCTGATCTGCTCTTTGACACGGTATTTTCCTGTTTCAATGTGTGCTCCTACTAACACCTCGAATTCATTCTGGTTAGGAATATTCTGCTATAATCAGCATTTATGGGCCACAGAGGTATGTGCTTTAGAAATACCTGAGAGAGACATGCTTGTGCTTTCTCCCACACCTTTAATGACTCTCTGCTGCCAGCAATCCCATACAGGGTGCAGCATGGAGAATCCCAGCAGAACAGGAACAAAGACAAGATGTTTTTAGAAGT